>NC_088399.1:36743008-37057783 GCF_034236695.1 Oncorhynchus nerka
GACCATCTCTCTCTCTAATCCTCCCCTATACGTTCACTCTCTTTCCACCCCTCTAGTTTGTATACGACTTACATAATCAAAACTGATACAATCAATATAAGTAATGTTCAGCAATGTGTTTGCTGTGCACAGCAAGGTGTCCAACTCCTGTCCCTAGGAGGTGCATACAGGGTTCTTTCCCTTGACACTATAGGTAAATGAATGAAAGCCAAGGATTGACTGAAGTCATGGAGGTGTCTACTCACCTGGTTTTGCTCTGAATCAGCAGTTCAGCAGTAAGAGGAGGCAAAAACCAGCAGACACGTGACATGGTCCTTGTGACTTTGAATAGACTGATTCCCCCACTTATTCAGGGTGGCGCAACGTTACACAGATAGAAATGTGTTGTGTAGAACAGAAATGACTCTCCACCTTGTAGATTAGGGAATTGTGTCAGCTCTATACATAGCATTTCTATCTGCAACATTTGAAACGTTGTACTCCAGTGTTGTGAGTAAAGCTAGCATATACAGTAACAAATGACATCATGGACTTGTTTGAGTCTCTACTTTTCCTAGGCTTGAATCACGGGGCACAAAGGAGAACAACTTCCTTAAACAAGTGTAACACTAGATTGAGGTTGAATTAGTCAAATACTTACAGTGGTAAAATGGCCCATTATGACTCTGGCTTTCTGATCAAACGCCTTGGAAGTCCATCTTAGCAGGGCCAGAGCAGAGGGAAAGGATGAACGCCTATGGTCTTCAATAGGGATTTGAGTTAATGCACGTACGCTCTAAAACAAGTCAACCTTAGTGTAAAAAAAAGTGATAGGAAATGCACCACATCCTTTTTTTCAGTATGACTTTATTTTGACGATAAACTGCTTATAAACTGCCTGTAAATATGACTTGTTAACCACGTAAGTACATGTATATGGATTGTTGTTCGTGATTTGTATATGATTGCAATAAATGGTTTATTTACTGTATTTACTTTTGTTCATAGATTATGTATTCCAACGTTTACTAATGGTTTTTATTAACTATTGATTATGGTTAATAAGCAGTTTATAAGCAGACCTTCAAATAAAGTGTCACCAACTCTTTTTCCTCATAAAGAAGGGAGAAAGTCTCAGGGTTAAAAGTGTGATTTTTCAGACATGGTATCACAGTTGATAAAAGCTAAGGTGTTGGTGGTGTTTGTGAAGCATCTTGACAAGGCGCTTCTGTAGAAAGAATCCTCATATGTTACAGGATGCATATTTCCCCATCACACTGCTGAGGTGAAAGCCAGGTCTATCCACACAGGTCTATCCACACAGGTCTATCCACACAGGTCTATCCACACAGGTCTATCCACACAGGTCTATCCACACAGGTCTATCCACACAGGTCTATCCACACAGGTCTTTCCACACAGGTCTATCCACACAGGTCTTTCCACACAGGTCTATCCACACAGGTCTATCCACACAGGTCTATCCACACGTTTGGAGAAAAGTGACAAGGAACAGATAACATTCGCACATTCTTATTTATTCATGAAAAATACTTTTTCCATTTTCTTCATTTTTTTTTTTTAAACATTGTGCATTTTCACAGTTTTAAATATTTGCCAGTACTGTTCTGTGTTCAAGTATCAAGTATCAGTGTCAATGACAAATACAAAAAAAACATACTGTATTTTTGTTTCAGTGCTGCAAAATATATTAGATGATTTTTCAGAAGACAAAAACACCCAACATTTGAAATATATTGTAGCCAGTTGTGTATAGTCTGCTACAGTTAGCCATAAGGCTACTCTACTGAAAACCTAGTCAGAGTTGCAGGGAGCGAATGGCAAGATAGACGGACAACTCTTTTGTTTATATGGGGTAAACTAATAGTAAAGGATAGGAAACAACGATGGGTGATCCTGAGAGTGAGCTTGGGCTTGTTATTTGTAACTAAAAGAGAAACCTTTTCTGCTGGTCTATGACGTGTAGTGGGCTGTAGTTTACATTACTCTTTTACATAAAGATCTATAGAAAAGGTGGCCGCCCTCAGAACTAAGAGCTGTGGGTTTAGGAATGGAAGGCTACTCAGTGGCACAACCCCAGAAGGAGACATGAAGTCCATGAGTTTCACTTGTTCAATGATGGAATCGAAATCTCATGAATATTTACGTAAATGTCCATTTCTAAAAACAGAACTCGGTTAGAGATGTGTTTTGAGGAAGTAGTTGTACATGAGATAGACTCATCAGTAGCACATAACACTGTCAGAGTGAAGACACAAATCGAGGCAATCGCCTTCCCGTGACCTCCCTCTCTCTAGTGTGTGTTTGTGTTGCTGGGGGCCACGTGCTCTGCTGATAAACGCTGTTAACACTCGGCCCCAGTGTGATGCTGTGATGATCAGATAGCATGCCAGGAGAGACCGCCCCTGCTGTCTTATGACAAGGATGTGCCCTGTGTGAGTGAACAGACGGAGCCATAGTTCAACAACAGCTACAGCTGCACCAGATCAATGAGAGTATTTAGGTCATGCAGTGACTAAGGACAGCTAGCCAGCTACTGATGTGTTTTATACATGGTAACAAGCAATCCCTGCTGGGCTTTCCAATAAACCACTCAGCAGTGTGCAGATTGTGACACCAACCCACCTCCTTGTCACTCTATCACCCTGACTACCACCATTACCCCCTTCCACCTCAATCCCGACCCCCAACCCCTTCTAACACTGACCTTTGTCCTCTAGCCCCAAGAGGCTATATTACTATAGCCAGCCTTGGCACAGCACAATGCATCTGAAGGGTGCTCAGTATTTCACACTTCTCCCCACCAGACCCCTCCTTCTCGGCCCAGATGATTGAGTCCAGAGCAGGCTATCAGTCTCTCTGGTTTCTGAGCCCTGGTTTTTCTTAATTATATTCAGCTGCTACTGACCTGCTGCTCTGTCTTTTCTAACCAGGTAAAGATGTCAGATAAACTTCAAATTACGGGTGATATTTGGTTGAGATGTCAATAGATTTGAGTTTAATTTGAAATAAACCAAACCACAGAAACCTGTCGACACTATTTGGTTATATCAAGACAAAATGTCAATGACTTTTGGCAAATTCAATCAAGTAGCCAGGTTGATGCAGTGTGATAACGTTGATAAGGTAGGTTGAAATAACGAGCAAACAATGTTGCCCAGTTGTTGGTGGCATTTGATGGAAATGCTATTCCTCTACCAAGGAAGCTTTGCATCAATAAAATATCACAACATCATAACTAGCATAAACTTAATGAAAAAACAATACCTTCAGTGACAGAAGCAGAGATGCAGTTTTCTTAACCACTTCAAACATCAGTCTCTGTTCCTTTTTTTTAAGCTCATACTGCTGATGCTGTTGTTCTTGTTGTCGTTGATATTATAAGGAGATAAAAAGCCTGATACCAAATTCTATCCCCCAGCTATCCCTCTAAACCCCCACCCCCTCCCTCCCTCCTCCATGAGCGATTTCAGCTCTGGGTAAAGCTGCCCTGCCCATAGATTAACGAGTGGCTGGGCATCGTCAAGTTTATGGAGGTATTTAGCTAGCCGGGGCTCTGTGAGAGGAGAAAAAAAGCACCACATTTCTGCAGCGGGCTACAACTGGTAGTGGCAACCCCAGAAGTGGGTCATCTATATGCCAGGCTGAGCCTCACATGCCTACTGCTGCAAAGAGGACAGGGTGAAGGGTGGAGGGATGGATGGATGGATGGATGGATGGATGGATGGAGGAAATAGAGACCAATCAATGGGAGCAGAGAGAAAGATTGATCAGAGAGGAGAAAGTAGGGACAGGGTGAGAGAGTATGAATGGGGATGAACATCAGAAGAGAGAGAGAGTGCGAGGAGAGCAAGGGGGGACTACAGAAAGAGAGAGCAGAGATGGAGGGCGGTGCGCTGCAACCATCTCTGCACCATGTGGATTCACACACAGGCACCCTAAAGCCGAGATTATTTATCTCCCATAGCATCGCATGGAGGACCAATTTTTTATTGCCCCTGTTATGAAATGCACAATCATTTCCCCTGGCTGCTGCTTGCTGTAATAACAGTATTGATTAGGTGCTAGCAGGGTTGTCCCCTCCGACATCTGTGGAGAGGAGAGAAGAAAGGCAGAGGGAGAGGAGTACAGCGACAGGGCTCTGAGATGGAGGGAGTGGTAATAAAGCAAATGAAAGATAACATGATGAAATACTGTTTTCTTTCTGTAAAGGGAGATTGTTGACAACTCTAAAAGTCAGCTGAATATCAGTCTCAATGGAATTTAATGTTGTCAGAAAAACCTTCTCCACAGCCATGCATGATGAGATGACGACCTAACTGACTATTTGAAAGGGTTTGTTTGAATGTCTATTCTCTTTTGTTCTGTGGTAGAAAAAGGGTTCCAGCAGTTTTAGGACCCAATTTGGTTCCTGATAACCCATTGTCCACAAGCCACTGTTCCGTTCCTAAACCCACACACACCAGCACCAACAGTCTGGATGGAAGAAGAGAGAGGACAGGTGAAGGAATACTGCATTGCACTTGGTTTAAGGCTAAACATTTGCAGTGGAAAGCGATTTAAACTTAAGGCAGCATGGATTGAATGACTCTCATGTTTACAAAAGTACTAAAACTACATATGTCACCCCGATACGGTTCGTATTCACATATCACTCATGTGGAGCACAAAATAGCGCTTATTCACAAAAAATGCTCTCTCCCAGCCCATAAATAAAAACTCAACTGGTATACGCAAACTTTGTGCATGTATACATGTATGTACCATGTACATAAATATGAACATAAATACTATATTTTTGTCAACCCACACACACTCCCCATCCCTTCCAACCCCAAACCCCAATCCCAAAAAGCAAAGTTTCTTATTTTAGTTTTTTTTTTGCAATGACTTTATCTAGCACAGTGAAACCCGACCCCGTTTGAAGGTAGAATGGTTGCAGTTTGTTCACTCCAGTTTTTAAAGTCAGCTCCAGCTCCCACTTATAGGGGACGTCCTCTTTCTCCAAACTGCTCTTGTCCTTGTTTCACTCTCTCTCTCTCTCTCTCCCTCTTTTGCTCAGTTCTTACAAAAAAAAGAGGAGAGGAGAGAAACAGAGAGGCAAAGAGGCAAGGAGCTTGAGGGAAGGAGAAAAGGAGAAAAAAGGAAAGTAGGTAAAGAGAGAGAAAATGAAAAGTGAGAGTAGGTAGAGGAGTGTGTTTAACCCCACCAAGGTCATTCAATATTTGGGCGGGATGACCACGATGGGGTCCCCGGTCTTTGGCCGCCACATGAGCACTTGAGCGTCGTTGGCGTTGGGCTTGACCATGGCATTGGGGGGGATGGGCTCGTTCTTGCCCAGGACATGGGGCTGCTCCTGGGCCACAGGCTCACGCAGCGTGGCCCTCTGGCCCAGAGGCTTGTCCGGGTCCACCTCGATGTGGAGCTGCATCCTCCAGCGGATGGTCTGCAGCACCAGGGTCTCGGCCGTGGCCTGATTGATGGCCACCAGCCAGGTGGTGAAGCTCTGGTCGCGGCGGATGCTGCTGAGCTGCGGCAGGTTGCTATCGCTCACAGGCACACCCCATGTAACGCTGGGGTAGAAGTTGTCATTCATGCTAACCGTGAACTTGGTGGCCTTCTTGGTGGGACCCACGATGGTGCACGTCTCCGTGGTGTTGCCATACCACGGGTAGTTGACGCCGTCCGAGTCGCTGATGGCCTGGATCTTGCCATCCCGTAGGTCAGGGAGTTCCCAGCTCGACCTGGACGTGGAAAAGCAGGCAGTGAGATTTAACCCGGAAGGGAAAACAGAGTGAAGCTTAAAGGGATAGTTCACGACAAAATAAAAAATGATGCGAATCACTCCCATTCATATGGGAATAAAGTATCCTAATATATAGCTAAATCTACACAACAGGTGATGTGAACTGTCAACCCAACACAATTTTAGACCACTTTTATGGTGTGAAAACAGGAAGAAATTGTTGATTTTGGGTGAACAAATCCTTTAACGTGGAAGTGGAAACAAAAGGGTGAGACTTGTTTTACAAGTGAGAATCTCTCTGCATGTTGCTACTGCTTTCCTGCCTAGAATCGCTTGAGAGAGATATCAATCGTAATAGGCTCCTACCCACTGTTAAATAAAAGCTGGAGGATAAGAAGAGTGGAGGAGACTATCTATGTCCATGAGAGGCTCAAACAGCCTGACTGAGTGGGTTTGCTCTACAAACATCAGCTCAGTAGCTGTTGCGATTCAGGTCAGGGCAGCACAATCACAGCACACCACAGGTTCCCATTGTTAAGAGCCTCCCATCTGTTTAACCTGTGTAGTAAGTCACTATAGGTGCATCTCAATAGTCGTGGCTTTCTTTTCTCATTTCCTTTACCACCTCTGCACTGACCACTGATCTGTCAACACAGGATAGGTGAAAGCAATATGTCCAAAGCCTATCAGGATTGCTTTACCTCATCCACTATTATTTCAGATCTGAGTGAATTAAGTGCGCCCCTTTGGAGTATTGAGACGCAGTGGGGGACAATGTGGGACAGAGGCACCTCATAAACACTCCGGTCCGTCCGCCTATCGATTCCCCCTCGGCAGGAAGAAGTAAAGGAATCAGCAGAACTACTACAGATAACAGTGATCACCAGACACATGATAGGCCTGCATGGCCATTTATTCACAGAGGAGCTAGATTATGATCTCTAGAATAATAATAATAGTAAAAGGTAAGCCCCAGTCTGTGTGTTGGGGGGGGGGGGTTAAAGTGTGTGTGTTTCAGTTGAACGTTTTATTAGTTGTGTACAGTATCCACATCGTATACACTGTCTTTTTAATTTCACCTCTATTTAACCAGGTAGGCTAGTTGAGAACAAGTTCTCATTTATAACTGCGACCTGGCCAAGATGAAGCAAAGCAATGCGACACAAACAACAACACAGAGTTACACATGGAATAAACAAGCGTACAGTCAATAACACAATAGGAAAAAAAAGAGCGTTTATATACAGTGTGTGAAAATGGCGTGAGGAGGTAAGGCAATAAATAGGCCATAGTAGCGAAGTAATTACAGTTTAGCAAATTAACACTGGAGTGATAGATAAGCAGATGATGATGTGCAAGTAGAAATACTTGTGTGCAAAAGGGCAGAACAGTAAATAAAAACAATATGGGGATGAGGTAGGTAGATTGGGTGGGCTATTTACAGATGGGCTATGTACAGCTGCAGCGATCGGTTAGCTGCTCAGATAGCTGATGTTTAAAGTTAGTGAGGGAAATATAAGTCTCCAACTTCAACGATTTTTGCAATTCGTTCCAGTCACAGGCAGCAGAGAACTGGAAGGAAAGGCGGCCAAAGGAGGTGTTGGCTTTGCCTGCTGGAGCGTGTGCTGCAGGTGGGTGTTGTTATCGTGACCAGTGAGCTGGGATAAGGCGGAGCTTTACCTAGCATAGACTTATAGATGACCTGGAGCCAGTGGGTCTGGCGACGAATATGTAGGGCCAGCCGACTAGAGCATACAGGTTGCAGTGGTGGGTGGTATATGGGGCTTTGGTGACAATGCGGATTGGCACTGTGATGGACTGCATCCAGTTTGCTGAGTAGAGTATTGGAAGCTATTTTGTAAATGACATCGCCAAAGTAGAGGATCGGTAGGATAGTCAGTTTTACGAGGGTATGTTTGTCAGCATGAGTGAAGGAGGCTTTGTTGCGAAATAGGAAGCCGATTCTAGATTTAATTTTGGATTGGAGATGTTTAATATGAGTCCGGAAGGAGAGTTTACAGTCTAGCTAGACACCTAGAATATGTGGACAACTACACATACCTAAGTCAGAACCGTCCAGAGTAGTGATAGTCGGGCGGGCGGGTGTGGGCAGTGAAAGGTTGAAAAGCATGCATTTGGTTTTACTAGCGTTTAAGAGTAGTTGGAGGCCACGGAAGAAGTGTTGTGTGGCATTGAAGCTCGTTTGGAGGTTATTTAACACAGTGTCAAAGGAAGAGCCAGATGTATACAGAATGGTGTTGTCTGCATAGAGGTGGATCAGGGAATCACCCGCAGCAAGAGCGACATCGTTGATATATAGAGAGAAAATAGTCGGACCGAGAAATGAAGGATGACAAGGATATCCCTACCGGCCAAGCCCTCCCTGACCCGGACGACGCTAGGCCAATTGTGCGTCGCCCCACGGACCTCCCGGTCGTGGCCGGCTGTGACAGAGCCTGGGCACGAACCCAGTGTCTCTGGTGGCACAGCTAGCGCTGCGATGCAGTGCCCTAGACCACTGTGCCACCCGGGAGGCCACAGTACTGTCTTTTATCGATGGTGTTATGGTATCGTTTAGTACCTTGAGCGTGGCTGAGGTGCACCTGTGACCAGCTCGGAAACCGGATTGCACAGCGAAGAAGGTACGGTGGGATTCGAAATGGTAGGTGAGCTGTTTATTAACTTGGCTTTCGAAGAATTTAGAAAGGCAGGGCAGGATGGCTATAGGTCTATAACAGTTGGGGTCTAGAGTGTCACCCCCTTTGATGAGGGGGATGACCGCGGCAGCTTTCCAAACTTTAGGGATCTCGGACGATACGAAAGAGAGGTTTGAACAGACTGGTAATAGGGGTTGCAACAATGGCGGCGGATAATTTTAGAAAGAGAGGGTCCAGATTGTCTAGCCCAGCTGATTTGTACGGGTCCAGGTTTTACAGCTCTTTCAGAACATCTGTTATCTGGATTTGGGTGAAAGAGAAGCTGGGAAGGCTTGGGCAAGTACCTGCGGAGGGTGCGGAGCTGTTGGCAGGGGTTGGGGTAGCCAGGAGGAAAGCATGGCCAGAGAAATGCTTATTGAAATTCTCGATTATCGTGGATGTATCGGTGGTGACAGTGTTACATTACATTTACATTTAAGTCATTTAGCAGACGCTCTTATCCAGACCTAGCCTCAAGTGCAGTGGGCAGCTGGGAGGAGGTGCTCTTATTCTCCATGGACTTTACAGTGTCCCAAAACTTTTTGGAGTTAGAGCTACAGGATGCAAATTTCTGTTTGAAAAAGCTAGCCTTTGCTTTCCTGACTGACTGTGTGTATTGGTTCCTGACTTCCCTGAAAAGTTGCATATCGCGGGGACTATTCGATGCTAGTGCAGTCCGCCACAGGATGTTTTTGTGCTGGTCGAGGGCAGTCAGGTCTGGAGTGAACCAAGAGGTATATCTGTTCTTAGTTCTACCTTTTGAAATGGGCATGCTTATTTAAGATGGTGAGGAAATTACTTTTAAAGAACGACCAGGCATCCTCGACTGACGGGATGAGGTCAATATCCTTCCAGGATACCCGGGCCAGGTCGATTAGAAAGGCCTGCTCGCAGAAGTGTTTTAGGGGGCGTTTGACAGTGATGAGGAGTGGTCATTTGACAGTGGACCCATAGCGGATGCAGGCAATGAGGCAGTGATCGCTGAGATCCTGATTGAAAACAGCAGAGGTATATTTACAGGGCAAGTTGGTCAGGATAATATCTATGAGGCTGCCCATGTTTATGGATTTAGGGTTGTACCTGGTGGGTTCCTTGATCATTTGTGTGACATTGAGGGCATCTAGCTTAGATTGTAGGACTGCCGGGGTGTTAAGCATATCCCAGTTTAGGTCACCTAACAGAACGAACTCTGAAGATAGATGGGGGCAATCAATTCACATATGGTGTCCAGAGCACAGCTGGGAGCTGAGGGGGGTCTATAACAGGCGGCAACAGTGAGAGACTTATTTCTGGAGAGATTCATTTTTAAAATTAGAAACTGTTTGGGCATAGACCTGGAAAGTATGACAGAACTTTGCAGGCTATCTCTGGAGTAGATTGCAGCTCATCCCCCTTTGACAGTTCTATCTTGACGGAAAATGTTGTAGTTGGGTATGGAAATCTCAAAATTTTTGGTGGCCTTCCTAAGCCAGTATCCAGACACGGCAAGGACATCAGGGTTGGTGGAGTGTGCTAAAGCAGTGAGAAAAACAAACTTAGGGAGGAGGCTTCTGATGTTAACATGCATGAAACCAAGGCTTTTTCGGTTACAGAAGTCAACAAATGAGAGTGCCTGGGGACATGCAGGGCCTGGGTTAACCTCCACATCACCCGAGGAACAGAGGAGGAGTAGGATGAGGGTACAGCTAAAGGCTATCAAAACTGGTCGTCTAGTGCGTTGGGGGCAGAGAATAAAAGGAGCAGATAAAGGAGTTAACTGAGGCATGTTGAGTGGGACTAGGGGCTCCGCAGTAAACAAAGACAATAATAACTATCCTAAACAACAGTGTACAAGGCATATTGACATTTGAGAGAGCCATAAAGCGAGGCATAAAGCAATCACAGGTGTTGATTGGGAGAGTTGGTTAAGGCAACAACGGGTAAGACAACAACAACAGCTAATCAACTAAGACAACAACAACAGGTAAAATGGCGATGAATGGGCAGAGAGGGTCGGTTAACTACACACAGGGCCTGAGTTGGGGCCGACAGATAAACGAAATGCTTACTTGCAGGTTCCTTCTCGACAATGCAACATCAATAAGAACTAATAAAAGATAAGAATACGAACATAAAGGTAATGGCTCAGTAGAATAGCATATACATTTTAGCGTGTGTGTGTGTCTATGGGAGTGGGTGTGAGTGGGCAATATTGTTTTTCTTTGTGCGTGTGTGTGTGTGTGTGTGTCTGTAAAGAACAAGGATTATGTTTCATCCATGTCCATTCTTGTCGTTACAAATCACTATATCCTCTATCAATCTGTCTCCAAAACAAGTTGAACAATCTTTCTATCTATAAATACTGTATATCTCAGACAGGAGCCAAACTGTTACATCAATTCCACGGTGAAGGGCCAACGACTGCAGACAATGGCAACAAAACACTCTCCTCGTATTTTTATCTTGATAACACATGGTTTCTTGAGAACAGAACATGCCCAAGCGCAAGAACATTTGCCTTGTGTTCATCATGCTCCTTTTCTCTCTCCCCCTATTGGAGGTCTAATGATACTACAGGATCTACCTACTCTTTATTGATGGCATTTTCATTACAGTACTATACTATTTTCAGTATAGTGCTCTCGTTCAAAACCATGGGAGGTGCTCTATTGAAATAGATCCTACAGATGTAGGATCTTAATTTGATCACTCTGTTGTTGCTGAGAATTTTCCAGGAAATGCAAACTTGTAGTGTATTTGACTTTTAAAAAGGCTTTTAAAGTTTGTAATTTCCACATAGAAATGTCAGACCTGATTTGCCCTTGTGAAAAAAATGGTCCATTAATTATTTTGCCCTACAAAATGCCCATTAATTATAATCCACATAGTAATTCATATTTCCAGTTGCTGCAGGATTATTTTCCTACTATAGCAAACTGGCTACAGAAGGAAAATGAAGATCTTACATCTGTAGAAAGGACCCAATGGACTAAACGGCCAATCAACTGTAGTGGTGAGCGTTGCTTCTTTTGATGTTGAGTGACGGACTAGATACATGACAAGCAGAGACACCAACAATTTGCTATACCCTCTTATAGTAAGTGACACAGTAAGTGACACAGTTGAAGGCAGAATTTTACATACACTTAGGTTGGAGTCATTAAAACTCGTTTCTCAACCACTCAACACATTTCTTGTTAACAAACTATAGTTTTGGCAAGTCGGTTAGAACATCTACTTCGTGAATGACACAAGTCATTTTTCCAATAATTGTTTACAGACAGATTATTTCACTTATAATTCACTGTATCACAATTCCAGTGGGTCAGAAGTTTACATACACTAAGTTGACTGTGCCTTTCAACAGCTTGGAAAATTCCAGAAAATTATGTCATGGCTTTAGAAGCTTCTGATAGGCTAATTTACATCATTTGAGTCAATTGGAGGTGTAGCTGTGGATGTATTTCAAGGCCTCCCTTCAAACTCAGTGCCTCTTTGATTGACATCATGGGAAAATCAAAATAAATCAGCCAAGACCTCAGAAAATGAATTGTAGACCTCCACAAGTCTGGTTCATCCTTGGGAGCAATTTCGAAACGCCTGAATGTACCATGTTCATCTGTACAAACAATAGTACGCAAGTTTAAACACCATGGGACCACGCAGCCACCATACTACTGTCTCCTAGAGATGAACGTAATTTGGTGTGCAAAGTGTGAATCAATCCCAGAACAACAGCAAAAGACCTTGTGAAGATGCTGGAGGAAACAGGTACAAAAGTATCTATATCCACAGTAAAATGAGTCCTATATCGACATAACGAAAGGCCGCTCAGCAAGGAAGAAGCCACTGCTCCAAAACTGCCATAAAAAAGCCAGACTACGGTTTGCAAATGCACATGGGGACGAAGATCATACTTTTTGGAGAAATGTCCTCCGGTCTGATGAAATAAATATAAAACTGTTTGGCCATAATGACCATCATTATGTTTGGAGGAGAAAGGGGAGGCTTGGAAGCTGAAGAACACCATCCCAACCATACCAAATGGGTGGCAGCATCATGTTGTGGGGGTGCTGTCACGGCCATCGTAAGAAGTTGACCAAGGTGCAGCGTTGTGAGCGTCCATTTTCCTTTTTATTTTGGAATGACACCAACAAAACAAGAAACAAAACGAACAACCGTGAAGCTTAAGGGCTATGTGCCACAAACAAAGTTAACCACCCACAAAGACAGGTGAGAAAAAGGACTGCCTAAGTATGGTTCCCAATCAGAGACAACGATAGACAGCTGTCCCTGATTGAGAGCCATACCCAGCCAAAACAAAGAAATACAAAACATAGAAAATAGAACATAGAATGCCCACCCCACATCACACCCTGACCTAACCAAATAGAGAAATAAAACAGCTCTCTGTCAGGGCGTGACAGGTGCTTTGCTGCAGAAGGGTCTGGTGCACTTAAAAAAAATAGATGGCATCATGAGGAGGAAAATTATGTGGATATATTGAAGCAGCATCTCAAGACATCAGTCAGGAAGTTAAAGCTTGGTCGCAAATGGGTCTTCCAAATGGACAATGACCCCAAGCATACTTTCAAAATGGCTTAAGGACAACAAAGTCAAGGTATTGGAGTGGCCATCACAAAGCCTTGACCTCAATCCTATAGAAAATGTGTTGGCAGAACTGAAAAAGTGTGTGCAAGCAAGGAGGCCTACAAACCTGACTCAGTTACAACAGCTCTGTCAGGAGGAATGGGCCAAATTTAACCCAACTTATTGTGGGAAGCTTGTGGAAGGCTACCCGAAACGTTTGACCCAAGTTAAACAATTAAAATTTAAACTTCTGACCCACTGGAGATGTGATGAAAGAAATAAAAGCTGAAATAAATCATTCTCTCTCCTATCATTCGGACATTTCACATTCTTAAAATGAAGTGGTGAACCTAACTGACCTAAGACAGATCATTTTTACTTGGAATAAATGTCAGGAATTGTGATAAACTGAGTTTAAATGTATTTGGCTCAGGTGTATGTAAACTTCCGACTTCAACTGTATATCTCAATTGTGCTAGTATAAAGGAGGTTTTATTGCAAATTTTTACCAAACAGTGAAGGGAGAGATTATTTAGACGGGATACTCAGGCACATGGGTGGCGAGTTGACTAATTCAGGGTAATCAATCATAGCATCCTTGAGCATTTGTATGCGTGTCTGCGTGTGTGTGTACACATAAATGGGTTTGATTGTGTCTGGGCTTCTTGACATATCCTCAACAAACAATGTGGGTGTGTGAGTATGTCTGTTGGATGTTGGATGTTGTGGGCGAGTGGATGTGATGTGTCTGAGCCTGTGTCTCTGTGCCGATGCGAGTGTGCACAGTCTGGAAAAACTACTTGGGACAGCCCCCTTGAGTCTTAGCACAGTGTGTGGGGTCTGTGTGTGTGCATGTATACAGTGGAGGATGGTGGAAGGAGCTATAGGAGGACGGGCTCATTGTAATGGTTGGAATAGAATAAATGGAATGGTATCAAACACATCAAACATATGGAAACAACATGTTTGACTCTGTTCCGTTAATTTCATTCCAGCAATTATCAAGCCTCCTATGGTGCCCACCTACAGTGCCTTCAGGAAGTATTCATAACCCTTGACTTATTCCACATTTTGTCGTGTTACAGCCTGAATTCAAAATGGATTAAACATAATTGTTTTCTCAACCATCTACACACAATACCCCATAATGGCAAAGTAAAAACATGTTTTTAGAAATGTTTGCAAATGTATTGAAAATTAAATTCAGAAATATCTCATTTACAAAAGTATTCAGACCCCTGAGTCAATCAATACATGTTAGATTCACCTTTGCCAGCGATTACAGCTGTGAGTCTTTCTGGGTAAGTCTCTAGAGCTTTGCACTCCTGGATTGTACAATATTTGCACATTATTATTACATTTTTATTCAAACTCTGTGAAGTTTGTTGTTCATCATTGCTAGACAGACATTTTCAAGTCTTGTCATAGATTTTCAAGCTGATTTAAGTCAAAACTGTAAGTAGGCCACTCAGGAATATTCAATGTTGTCTTGGTGAGCAACTCCAGTGTATATTTGGACTTGTGTTTTAGGTTATTGTCCTGTTGAAAGGTGAATTTGTCTCCCAGTGTCTGTTGGAAAGCAGACTGAACCAGGTTTTCCTCTAGAATTTTGCCTGTGCTTATCTCTATTCCATTTATTTTTATACTCAAAAACTCCTTAGTCCTTGCCAATGACAAGCATACACATAACATGATGCAGCCACCACCATGCTTGAAAATATGAAGAGTGGTACTCAGTGATGTGTTGTGTTGGATTTGACCCAAACTTAACAATTTGACCCAAATTGCCACACTTTTTTCCATTTTTACTTCAGTGCCTTTTGCAAACAGGATGCATGTTTTAGAATATGTTTTATTCTGTACAGGCTTCCGGGGGCGGCAGGTAGCCTAGTGGTTAGAGCGTTGGATCTAGTAACCGGAAGGTTGCAAGATTGAATCCCCGAGCTGACAAGGTAAAAATCTGTCGTTCTTCCCCTGAACAAGGCAGTTAACCACTGTTCCAAGGCTGTCACTGAAAATAAGAATTTGTTCTTAACTGACTTGCCTAGTTAAATAAAGGTAAAATGAAAAAAATCCTTCTTTTCACTCTGTCATTTACACTACCAGGCAAAGGTTTTAGAACACCTACTCATTCAAGTATTTTTCTTTATTTTTACTATTTTTACATTGTAGAATAATAGTTTAGACATCAAAACTATTAAATAACACATATGGAATCATGTAGTAACCAAAAAAGTGTTAAACAAATCAAAATATATTTTATATTTGAGATTCTTCATATAGCCACCCTTTGCTTTGATGACAGCTTTGCACACTCTTGACATTATCTCAACCAGCTTCATGAGGTAGTCACCTTGAATGCATGTCAATTATATATTCAATGTCTGTGGGGTATTGTTGTAGTGTAAAAAATGGAATCCTTTTTAAATTCATGCTGTACCACAACAAAATGTGGAAAAAGTCAAGGGGTGTGAATACATTCTGAAGGCACTGTATGTGCGTGTATCCTTTGTGTGTGTGTGTGTGTGTGTGTGTGTGTGTGTGTGTGTGTGTGTGTGTGTGTGTGTGTGTGTGTGTGTGTGTGTGTGTGTGTTGCATTACATGTGTCTATACACCTAACACTCCTATACCACTAAAAGTGAATAATAGACTACTGCTGATCTATTCCGCAGCTGTAAGACTGGGTGTCTGGCAAATTCAGAAACCAGGGCACGCACCTGAACTGATAGAGAAATCATCCAGGGTATTATCCTGAGTCACTCTGTCCAATTAGACCAGAGCATCCTGGAAGTTTACCGCAGTAATTGACAGACCTCAGAACAGGAGTCTCAATAGAGGGAGAGCTTACGTCCTGCATCTTAACTAACTCCTCAAACATGGATGACACAGCTCTGGGTTATTAAGAAGCTACAAAGTACATTTTGTCTTTCTCTGAGATTGCAGTCAAAAGGGCAACACTGAATGATAATGGCAATGAGATTAAATGTATGAAGGCATTTGTCAAGACTAACGACAAATTTTACAGGGAAATCATGGTTCTCTCTTTCAGAGAATAGGCTCTATACTACACAGAAAAGCATAAGGGGGAAATGCTATTTACAAATCTGACTACCGGGGCATTTTTTATACCTCAAATCAGCAGAAATGTGTCGCTTTGAGGTCATAGCTGCTCTGAGAAAGAGAGAGGTTGTTAATGCCTGTTTCATCTCTCTCGCTCTCTTTTTCTCTTACTCTAGTCTCTCTTCAAATGAGGTTTTGTTTGCAGAGCAGAGGGACATGTCTCTCTAATCTCACACAGCATTAAAATTGTTTTTCCGATTCAGTGTCTCTTTAGGCCCAGAGCGAGAGATTAACACACACACACACAGAGACAAACACGCACAGACAAACACACGGAGCCAGACTAGCGAAAGGGGAGAAGGCAATGTAGGGGAGGAGATCGCAGTATTGGGATGGTGTGTGTAATCTGTGACATGCAGACCCAAACATCACATGCTGTAACGGGTGAAGATAAACCTTCAGCATTCTGGGTATACGTCAACTTGTGGTCGCCTCCACAGGATGTGGGACAAACTGAATTTGTGTGACATTGTGTAAGTCACAGACATCTGTAAACAGTCACAGAGGTGAACGAATGGGGTATTCTAATGAATTGTCTGGCCTTTAATTAATTTCCTAATATTTTGAGAATAATTTGATTTCTCATACCACACAGTTTTGGTTGACTCCAGTAGCCTACCTCACAATGAAACCTGGCTTGAGTTGATACATTTTACAAACAGTGTTTGTGAAAGCCTTCTCACTGGGAAAAAACTGGTTGAGTCAACGGTGTTTCAACGTAATTTCAACCCCAAAAATGTATGTAATAACTTGGAATCAATGTGGTTAACTGATCGCATTTGCAAAAAGTAATAAACATAAGAATTTTGTATTCTTTTTAACCAACTTTGAACCTAAATCCAATGATATGGTGACCTTTTTTGTTGATTTCACTTTGAATTCACATTAGTTGACAACTCAACCAAACGTAAATCAAAATTATACTTAACAAAAATATAAATCCAACATGCAACAATTTCAAAGGTTTTACTGAGTTACTGTTCATATAAGGAAATCGATCAATTGATATCAATTCATTAGGCCCTAATCTATGGATTTTACATGACTGGTATGCATCTGTTGGTCACAGATACCTTTTTTTTTTAAAGTAAGGGCGTGGATCAGAAAACCAGTCAGTATCCGGTGTGACCACCATTTGCCTCATGCAGTGCGTCACATCTCCTTTGCATATAATTGATCAGGTTGGTGATTGTGGCTTGTGGAATGTTGTCCCACTCCTCTTCGACGGCTGTGTGAAGTAGATGGATATTGGCGGGTACTGAAACACGCTGTCGTACACGTCACTCCAGAGCATCCCAAACGTGCTCAATGGGTGACATGTCTTGTGAGTATGCAGGTCCTGGAAGAACTGGGACATTTTCAGCTTCCAGGAATGGTGTACAGATCTTTGTGAAATGGGGCCGTGCATTATTAAGCTGAAACATGAGGGGAAACTGCAGATTTTAGAGTGGCCTTTTATTGTCCCCAGCACAAGGTACACCTCTGTTATGATCATGCTGTTTAATCAGCTTCTTGATATGCCACACCTGTCAGGTGGATGGATTATCTTGGCAAAGGAGAAATGTTCACTAACAGGAATGTAAAGAAATGTATGCACAAAACTTCTGAGAAATAAGCTTTTTGTGCATATGGAAAATTTCTGGGATTTTATATTTCAGCTCATGAAACATGGGACCAACACTTTACATATTGCATTTATATTTTTGTTCAGTATAATAATTGATTTGATTCTGCAATAGAGGATGGATTTGCAGTATGAATAAAAATGTACATCTTCGTTCTAATTATCACTAACTCATCATGACGCATGGTTCAGTGATCCAGCTACAAGGAAGCCTAAAGTAGACTGTTGATGTTCTAGAATTAACACCTCCAATCTATCTGAAAATACAGTGCATTCGGAAAGTATTCAGACCCCTTTATTTTTTCCACAAGTTGTTACATTACAGCCTTAATCTAAAATGGATTTGTTTTTTCCCCTCATCAATCTACACACAATACCCCATAATGACAAAGCAAATGAAATAAATATCACATTTACATAAGTATTCAGACCATTTACTCAGTACTTTGTTGAAGCACCTTTGACAGTGTTTACAGCCTCAAGTATTCTTAGGTATGACGCTAAAAGCTTGGCACACCTGGATTTGGGGAGTTTCTCCCATTCTTCCCTGCAGATCCTCTCAAGCTCCGTCAGGTTGGATGGGGAGTGTCGCTGCACAGCTATTTTCAGGTCTCTCCAGAGATGTTCAATGGGGTTCAAGTCCGGGCTCTGGCTGGGCCACTCAAGGACATTCAGAGACTTGTCCCGAAGCCACTCCTGCGTTGTCTTGGCTTTGTGCTTAGGGTCATTGTCCCGTTGGAAGGTGAACCTTGGGCCCAGTCTGAGGTCCTATGTGCTCTGGAGAAGTTTTCCATCAAGGATTTCTCTGTACTCTGCTCCGTTCATCTTTCCCTCAATCCTGACTAGTCTCCCAGTCCCTGGCACTGAAAAACATCCCCACAGAATGATGCTGCCACCACCATGCTTCACCCGGTATAGTGCCAGGTTTCCTCCAGATGTGACACTTGGTATTCAGGCCAAAGAGAATCTTGTTTCTCATGGTCTGAGAGTATTTAAGTGCCTTTTGGCAAACTCAACGCGGGCTGTCATGTGCCTTTTACTGAGGAATGGCTTCCATCTGGCCACTCTACCATAAAGGCCTGATTGGTGGAGTACTGCAGAGATGGTTGTCCTTCTGGAAGGTGCTCCCATTGCCACAGAGGAACTCTGTAGCTCTGTCAGAGTGACCATCAGGTTCTTGGTCACCTCCCTGACCAAGGCCCTTCTCCTCCGATTGCCAGCTCTAGGAAAAGTCTTGGTGGTTCCAAACTTCTTCCATTTAAGAAGGATTCCATTTAAGAAGGATGGAGGCCACTGTGTTCTTGGGGACCTTCAATGCTGCAGACATTTTTTGGTACCATTGCCCAGATCTGTGCCTTGACACAATCCTGTCTAGGAGCTCTATGGACAATTACTTCGACCTCATGGCTTGGTTTTTGCTGTGACATGCACTGTCAACTGTGGGACCATATATAGACAGGTGTGTGCCTTTCCAAATCATTTCCAATAAATTGAATTTACCACAGGTGGACTCTAATCAAGTTGTATAAACATCTCAAGGATGATCAATGTAAACAGGGTGCACCTGAGCTCAATTTCGAGTATCATAACAAATGGTCTGAATACTTATGTAAATAAGGTATTTCTGTCTTTATTTTATATTGTGTGTAGATAGATGAGGGAACATTTTATTCAATCCATTTTAGAATAAGGCTGTAATGTAAAAAAAATGTGGAAAAAGTAAAGGGGTCTGAATACTTTCCAAATGCCCCAGCGCCATTGAGAGGTGAACATGAATAATTAAGTAGATTGCGGGTGGCAGGTATTGTCTGCCATTTTAATTCTGAGTTATTTTTTATTAGGCCTTTGTCTAATCAAATGTGATAATAATTTAATTGTAATGTGGGTTGGGTTTAGATTTAGGTTGATACTCACATCCCTTTGGTTCCATATTTGTTGTAGAACTCCATGTGGTTGCATGCTTGAATCCAGCCAACGGTCCACGTCTCTTTTCCGGCCACGGGCGGCACTAGTACCCGAGCAGAGGCTCGGAAGTGCGGTGTCCGATAGCGCAGAACCACGCTGGATGACTCGTCGATGCTGGTTGGCGTGGAGTCAATGGAGGAGTTCACCTCGAGAACGATGATACTTTCACGGAAACTCTTGGGCTTACACCTGATACTCTGGATACAGCCCATTGCATTAAATAGCAATACAATCCACAACAACGTCCCGAGGTCTGGAGGAGAAAGACGCATGGAAACAGCAAGAAATTCACAATTGCATCCACATTTTCAATAGTCAAAAAAGACCCCAAAAAACGAAAAAGGGTGGCACTGTCAAATGGCCAGTGTTCTCCGTTGAGAATGACTAGGCTATCTCTTTGCTGACATGTTCATAAAAGCCATGCACTTTGCAACCAGTTCTGTATTCCAACACTATGATGGAAAATGTAATAATTTACTCAATAATGGAAGAGTTGTGATTAAATTCATATCAGCATGCTTTCTGCTTTTCATTGGCCATCAGATCACATCACCAAAACAGCCGATGCAACTTTCTTTTCCGTGTCTTGAAGCTTCCTCCACCAATAGAAGTGCCTCCAGATGTGTGCTGTGTGCTCTCTCACCTCCACAAGCAGCGCGAAATCGACCTGGATTACTGGCAATTTGCGACCGTTGGATATGTGCAACAGCCACCGCTCACATGTGCCTTGTGGTCTAATTAAGCAAACTTAATTGATAATTGTGACCTAAGCATAATTTACAAAAAACTGCTAACATAGCATTTCGACGTCATATTGGCCGAGCTCAGCGCCACTCATTTGTTTTTGCCTATTCATGTCAATTTTCATTCTGAACATGCGTAAAATCAACTTTTGCCTCAATTAAGCATTTTTACACTGGTGAAAGCGTTCCATTCCCCCAAAAAAGTAGTTTTGGTGTGGATAGGAGGTCAGCAATGGCTTGTGTTGAACAACGTCTTAATTATGTAACAATAAACTGTTGACGTTTAATACCACAGTAGGCTATAATAGGCCCCCTTTGCCACAATGCCACATAAAAATGGACTACATGAGGAGCACGTGCACATTAATTTAATCATATGTATCAAAAGTATTCCTTTATACATATTATATAACCCCTCTAGAATATGTTGCTTAAGGTTCACACTAAAATAGATACACAGCCCGCGTGCAATCCCACAATAACTCTTTGCACGGGGACTATATGAGGGATAAGAATACATCTATCATAAATATTGCTGTCCTTACAACGCCGCAAATTGTAGACATGGTATGCAAAAGGAAATTGGTTAAGTGACGTTTAGCCTACAATAAAACAATTGGAAAATATTACTTTGCTGAATGAACTAACACTCGCACTGGACTTTCCCCTCCCCCTTACTAACTCTGATTTTGTTGATAGCTACTTTACTGAAGAGAAATGTACTTACTATGACTGTGATTTGTGGTTGTCCCACCTAGCCATCTTAAGATGAATGCACTAACTGTAAGTCGCTCTGGATAAGAGCATCTGCTAAATTACTCAAATGTAAATATAAATGTAGTCTCGTTGCAAAATGCCTGTTGTAGCATAAACCAAATCTATTTTTTTATTTTTTGGAAATAGAGGTTTACCACACTTTTGTCCAATGCAAGCCCGTCTTTGTGAATTGTCCCCTCAAAAGACAGTTTTTAGGACTGCCCTAGATGCGTGCGCGCATGGTTCGAGTGGTAATTCCGTTATCTTCCCAGTTGGTTCCCTTCTCTTTTATTATTGCATTCAATTTCAAGGTCCGGTAGTGGTATCATTTCAACTTACATTTATTTAATCGTGGGTTACAATGAACACCGGAAATATTCAAAGACAACCAGGTTAACTTTCCCCTCTCCGTTTGGATCCATATCTTCTTGTAGATCAACTAATAAAAAACTATTTTAAAACAAGGAATGTCCGATAACCCAACCAGGCTCCCTCCTCGATCCCTGTCCTTTGAGTATAATTTAGTCCCAATTCCAAGACAGACTGTCATTTCTGTGTGCTGGTCCCATCGCGGCCACAGCAGGTTCGCCCTCCCGCATTGGTCTATTCTAGAGGCTTGAGCTTCAGCTCCTTTATTTAAGTACCTTTGAGACGACACTTCCCCTCGCCACTGCAAGCATTCTGGGAAATGTAGTGATGGCTTCTCGCTACGCTTATTAAATATAACATAATTATAGGCTATAATAGGCCAATTCTATATGTCAATGTTAAGCGAATAGCTGTTTTGGATGATGTTATAGGCTATAGCTCACATCAGTTTGGCTGCATGTCTAATTATAAAAAATACAGTGGTGAAATATTTAATAAAAATAAAATAATATCCATTTAGGCCTACTTTGAATTAAATTGCTTCCCATGCTTTTCGCCTGATAATAGTCCCACTTATATATGCTCCTCAGTCCTCATGAGAAGAAACCTTTTAAGAAATTGATCAAGTCAATTTTCATAATTTAATGTTTGTTATTGCTTCTTGATATGCGGTTTATTTTCTTCTATTTTTGGTCATTGCCAAATTGACGAAGACGTGCCATGGGTTCGTGCTTAGAGTGTGCGTCTCTGTTGCTGTCAATTTAAGAACCTTGGAGAACTCCCATCCCGAAGAGCGTGTCCGTGAATGAGCACGGTTGCGTATGCTACGTCATGTCCACGACTGACTCGGCCCTAAGAGCTCTCATTGTTTTCTAAATATTGCATTTATTTTACCTGGCTCGCCGAGATGACTATGGATTTGTTGATTGCCTTTAATTAACTCGACACTGTCTAGCTAGAATTCTTTCCGCATTCTCTAAATTCCAATCCAAGAGCCAGTGTTGTGCAGCACGCGAAAGGGATCTGAACGATAGCCAATTCCTATACTTCGGCCTGGTAAGATGATACCATTTGTCTTTCTCCTTGAGCATAACAGACGTACAATATGGCCCATCTATTTATGCACAAAACCAGTGTCTTCAGTTTCTGTTCGTGATAGGCCTACTGCACCACTGCACCTGCCGTTCAGGATTAAGACAAAACCTCTATGCCATTCCATGTTAGTTGCTCATTATTGTATATTTTAGTTCATGACATGTTAAAAGCTGATGATGACATTCTGTTTTCGCTGTAGATTGTGTCTCGTTCGATTGGCCCAGGCAGATGTCAGTCAAGACTCTTCATGCCTGCATGGATCCCGTTGCAGGCTAAACACAGCAGCATGGGCTGCGCGCATTCCAACCGGCTAAATATATCTGATAGGGCCACAGGAGGGGAAGGACAGGGCGACAGGGCTTAGCTTTGGACATTTAGCCTTCGTGCGTAAAACGAGAAATTGTCCTTCTGAAACGTAGTAACGTGAGACCAATCCAAAATGCCCGCAATTCCGAGTTCTAGGTCCAGGACGCGGGATCGGAACAACGTCCTGAGCAGACCCGAGTTCATGTCCCTGAATCAGCCTCTCCGGTGCGTTAACTCTGAGACCCGTGGCACCGCAAGGCGACCGGCCCAACCCAAACACCAAGCAAGCCAACCGTGCGACCCGCAGGAACCTACCGACAGTGCCAACAAGGATCGGAAAGAGCCCGCGAAACTGCCCGATGAGGACTGTATCCAGCTGAACCCTTCCTTCAAAGGGATAGCGATGAGCTCCCTCCTCGCCATTGACATTTGTCTGTCCAAGCGCCTGGGGGTCTGCGCCTACACGTCGTCGTCTTGGGGCAGCGTTCGTTCCATGATCACCCTGCTCGCGCTTACAGGGCACGGAATCACGTGGATCTTTGGCACTATCGTGTGTCTGACAAGGAGTAATACGCTGGCTGGACAAGAGGTCTTGGTCAATCTATTACTTGGTAAATGCACTCCTCACTCTTTACCCAAAACACATTGTGTAATAATTATGTTATTGAATTGTAAGCTACATGTGTGACTCAGCTCTTCTTTAATGGCTTGGTTATTATAGTGTGTCTATCAGTGCATTTGTAATAGGTGTAGCCCAGGGGCCCCCAACCTAAGGGGCTTGCCCACCCTCATTTACTTAGAAAGTAATCTTATATAATATGTGACTCTGTCACTATCAATTGAATGAATTACTTTCTGTAAAAAACAATATGTATAATTCAATTGGGTTTTCATATAAATGATCATAATAAACTATATTTGGTAGCAGAATACCATTTGGGAAATTATAATAATGATAATTATTAATATTATTATAATTATATAGCCTACCTAAATTATGTAATGCATCTTGTTAAACTAAGTAGAATTGCAGGAATTGAGCTTCAAAACAACCACATTTTCCCAAGGGGATGTGACATTCTTCAAATGTGAAAAAGGGGGGCCTGGGCAAAAAAAAGTTGGGAACCTCTGGTGTAGCCTACTGATATGATCACATTTCCCTCTACTTCCTTGTCCCTGGACCCAGGCCCTGTATTAGGCCTATATAATCCATGTCAATATAGGATATATTTAAAGCATCGTTGTTAACAACATCTCACCAAAGGATGTCCTTGTCCACCAGAATATGATTTTAGAGCATTCTAGAGTATAATTTTAGAGTATCAGAAGCAGGTCATTATGAAATCCTAGCCCTCCATGGTCTCTACTCTCTCCATCACCCAGCACAGAACCAGGCCTGGGGAACAGGTGCAAGGCTTAAGGCTCCACACATCATGATTTGACTTTGGACTGAAGAACTATAAGTAGACATTTTAACAAGCCAGGGGCCTACATCGAAAGACTCAGTGAAGTCAGTATCATTAGTGTCAAGCATCGGCCTATATGAAGATACAGGCCTACACACTGCTTTGCACTTCTTATCCCCACTATGGCAGCTACTACAGACGCTACAGTAGAATCATTTTCCAAAGTACCTTATGAAAGTAATAAATAGTTTATGATACTTACCTCCTTGATATAGGATCAATAGGTTATTTCCCTACAGTTGCTTTAGTCAAACGAATGTGACATAGCCAACATAAAGTACGACCCTGATTTCTCTAACTAGAGGTAATGGAATCCTCCTAGATGGTGAACTCATTTTAGGTGGTTATTTTTACACACTTCTGTGAAGGAGAGCAGCAGACTATCCCCCAGATTGATTTGAGTGAATTGTGCATTTCTCAGAACAAATTGGGGCCACTGTGACAAAATGTGTGTGTGTGCGCATGTGTGTGTTTGTGTGTGTACATCCGTGTGTGCGTGTGATACTTCAAAAGTGCTATAGGCCCACACACATCCAACAGATTGCCACAGGTGTGTGTATTATTCTCATTCAGCTGTGTGTACTACTACACACCCCTTTGCTATCTTAGGCCCACCATGTTGACTGGTTCATACCTGTGAATTCACCATATCCCCCCTGAGGGATTTTATTTTTTACTCCTGTGCCGGATGTCTGGTTTAGGTGGAATTACTCAGAAAAACACTGCAAATCTGTGGACTGAAGCTGTATTGTGTTCAGTCTATAATCTGTTTAATTTGGGACCGTTTGGGATATTGTGTTTGGGGCATTGTTCAGGTCATTAATAGTGAACCAGGGTGGGATAGGGAACCACTGTGCTTAAACAAACATCCTGATTAAGGCGAGCTGTGAATGCAGTATAATTCTCAATAACACTTCTCTTTGACTTAATTTTGCAAGGAATAGACAGGCACAGTCAAATAGACAGATACACTATGTGGACACCTGCTTGTTGAACATCTCATTCCAAAATCATGGACATTAATATGGAGTTGGACCCCACATTGCTGCCATAACAGACTCCACTCTTCTGGGAAGGCTTGAAACTAGATGTTGGAACATTGCTGCAGGGACTTGCTTCCATTCAGCCACAAGAGCATTAGTGAGGTAGGGCACTGATATTGGCCGATTAGGCCTGGCTCGCAGTCTGCGTTCCAATTCATCCCAAAAGTCCGATTGGGTTGAGGTCAGGGCTCTGTGCAGACCAGTCAAGTTCTTCCACACAAATCTTGACAAACCGTTTCTGTATGGACCTCGCTTTGTGCAAGGGGGCATTGTCATACTGAAACAGGAAAGAGCCTTCCCAAAACTGTTGCCACAAGTTGGAAGCACAGAATCATCTATAATGTCACTGTATGCTGTAGCGTTAAGATTTCCCTTCACTGGAACTAAGGGGCCTAGCCTGAACCATGAAAAACAGCCCCGGACCATTATTCCTCCTCTGCCCGAACTCTACAGTTGGCACTATGCATTGGGGCAGGTAGCGTTCTCCTGGCATCTGCCAAACCCAAACTGTCGATGGTGAAGCATGATTCATCACTCCAGAGAACTCGTTTCCACTGCTCCAGAGTCCAATGGCGGCAAGCTTTACACCACTCCAGCCGACGCTTGGCATTGCACATGGTGCTCTCAGGCTTGTGTGCAGCTGCTTGGCCATGGAAACCCATTTCATGAAGCTGCCAACGAACAGTTATTGTGCTGACGTTGCTTCCAGAGGCAGTTTGGAACTCGGGAGTAAGTGTTGAAACCAAGGACAGATGATTTTTACACATTATGCGCTTCAGCACTCGGTGGTTCTGTTCTGTGAGCTTGTGTGTGTGGCCTACCACTTCACAGCTGAGCCGTTGTTGATCCTAGACATTTCCACTTCACAATAACAGCACTTATAGTTGACCAGGGCAGAAAATTTATGAATTACTTTTTGGAAAGGTGGCATCGTTGAAAGTCACTGAGCTCTTCAGTACGGGCCATTCTACTGCCAATATTTGTCTATGAAGATTACATGGCTGTGTGCTCGATTTTAGAAAAGATACACATCTTTTTGCTTTGAAGGGCATCATACAGTACATAACATTCTAGACTGGTGAAATCCATGGGTCTCCTCCCTTACCTTCAGTAGTGCTGAGGTGGGCTGTATCAGGGAGCAGAGCTGGGTCCTATAGTTGGTACCAATTGCTTTCTTTCCAAGCCACTCAGCGCTGTGTCCCCACTGTCCCAGAATGACCTCAATGTACCACCTACTCACTTCCATGCTGTCCATTTTCTTCTCTTTGCCTTCTTTAATATTCCCCACATTCCTTTCCCTTTTTCATCCTTAACCCAGTTCCTTCGTCCCATTCCATGTCATGTAATGTTAATGTCGGTGACCACAGTAAATTCTTTAATTGCTAACAGTTTACTTTAGTCCAGAATTAGGGGGTTATATGTGTGTGGGTGTACAGGAAGAAGACAGCGTAATCAATGTTGTAATCCTGAGTCCTGACAGATTCCACAGGGTGGGGTGGTAGCTGGGTAATCAAACATGAAAGGTGGTGATTGTGGGGATATTTTGGGCTGCACGAAGAGGGTTGGATGCTTCTAAAAAAGAGGTCTGCAGAAGACATGACATGAAAATATCAACTTTAGGCCTGCATCAAGTCAGACATATTTAAATCATTCATAGGTATCTATATCACACCCAAGCATGGTTAAGTAAGTCTATTATACATCTATTACCAGTTTATTACAGTCTTATTACAAGGGTTTGAGGAGGAAAATGTTTCTATCTCAGTATTTCACTTGCAAATACTCTCAGTGACAGTCGCCTCAGATCAAATGACTACACAGACAGTGCACATAAATTAAGCCAAAGCTGAACTAACTATAAGCTAAGAACTCTCCCAGTCCTGTGCTAGCTTCCAGACCTATTTATAGAGTACCTAGGCTGCTAGCCTGATAATGTTGCCATTGGGATGCTGTAGCATAGAGTCTTTCTGATCACATACAGGGAAGAGAGGGGGGGTGAGGCGATGCGCTACTGTTCCACAAACTCTCGGCTCTTCGTTAAATCCACTGCGGCATTGCTGAGGTACTGCCTGGCCTGCCTCTTTGCTTAACCACTGATGCTTAGCCTTGTAACAGATATTACATCATTGAGAATGTAATTAATCTCCATGGGTTTTTGACTACTGATATTGCGTGTTGTGGTTTACTGCCCTATGGTTAATTGATCTAATTGGGCTTTTTCATGCAACATTGTTTTTTTTAATCCTCCCTCCTCAGCCCTCCTACTTGACATCATGACTGTGGCCGGTGTCCAGAAGCTGATCAAACGCAAAGGACCCTGGGAGATGACTCCGGGCTTCCTGGACTACTGTGCCATGGACGTGTACTCCTTCCCGGCGGCCCACGCCAGTCGCGCTGCCATGGTGTCCAAGTTCCTGCTTTCCCACCTGGTCCTGGCCGTTCCACTCCGTATCCTGCTGGTGCTCTGGGCCTTCCTGGTGGGCATGTCCCGGGTGTTGCTGGGTAGGCACCACCTAACCGACATGGCGTGTGGCTTCGCCCTTGGCCTGCTGCACTTCAGCCTGGTGGAGACGGTGTGGCTGTCGTCCAGCGCCTGTCAGACCCTCATCTCTATAGGGACCCTCAGCTGGAGCCCTTTCTATTGAGGGCTATCTACCAAGGCCCTCAACTCCTGTTTGAAGCTGTAAAGCCTGGCTTTATGAAGCCATATAAGTAAGGCCAGGAGTTTTTCCTGACGAGAGTTTTTCCTGATCAGGGCCTACTGTCTAAGGCTGTGTTAGACCTACATATAAGCTTTATCTGTGATGACAATAACTTCTATACACACAATTAGGTCCTATCTGGGTGACCTCATTTACAGTATTTGCCGTAAATGTTATTTGAGGGAGGTAAATGTGCTCGTTGGAGTCATTTTGATCATTGATGACTCAAAGAAAGAAAATGTGGTAGTGTTGATATTTATTCATATTTACAAAGACTTCTGTAATGTCTCTACCACCTTTTCTCTTCCACTGAACTAATCATAATGCTTGAGAGCCCACACTGGCGTATATCTAATGTTATTGGTTCTCACTGCTGTCAGTTTCTTTCTTTTCTTTCTGCCTATTCCACCACTCCTCACCTTCCTCTTTCTCTTCTGCATACTTTTCCTCTCTCCCCCGTTCCTCTTTCCTCCTGTCTGTCAACCTTTACCCCTTTTTGTCTTTTGAAATGTTTTTAATTGTACTTGATCAAAATATTGCCCAGTACTTTGAAGGGATGAAATGGTTTTCTAAAGGTTTTGAAATGTGTCCACACATGATTGGACCATTTGCATATTAAGAAAAGAGATGTTAGGAAGCTCTTTGATTTCCTTTCAATTATGTTGTTTGTATGTTTCTGCTGGAAACTATCAATTGTTAAAACTACCAATTATTGAGATGGACTGGACTCCAAATGAATATATTTCTGCTGTCGTTGAAATGGGCTATTATGTAAAATAAATAGCATCATTGTTGTCTAGATCAGGGATTTTTCTACTGGGTTAAATATTTATCTTATCCAAATAAGTTTCAAAAGTAGGTTTTGATTAGTTTGAGGCTAGCAGTTTCATGATAGATGTGTATGTGTATTCCATATTGTTTGCCTTCCCTGCAGCAATAATCATTAACCAAACAGACACCGTCGGTTTGGTAATGATGCTTATTTCATGCCTCACTGACTGAACAACATCTGTGAGAAGTCTCCATCAGGCCTGGGCTTACCATTGACACTGTGTTTGTGTGTGTATGGGTGTGTGTGTGTGTGTGACGTGGGTATGTGCGGATGATTGCGTGTGTGTCTCTGTGTGTCTGTGTGTGTCTGTGCATGTGTGTGTGTCTGTGCATGTGTGTGTGCATTGCATGCATGCATGCATGCAAGATCTCTTATGTTTGTGCCTTTGTGAGCCAAATGTAATGTATTTTGGAGGGTTAAAGTCAATGAGTAAACCTATGCAGTCTGGGTAAAGTCATGAATGTTCACTGAAGTGTACAAAATATGTATTATACCTGATATCTTTATAAACTCAGCAAAAAAAGAAACGTCCTCTCACTGTCAACTGCGTTTATTTTCAGCAAACTTAACATGTGTAAATATTTGCATGAACATAACAAGATTCAACAACTGAGACATAAACTGAACAAGTTCCACAGACATGTGACTAACAGAAATGGAATAATGTGTCCCTGAACAAAGGGGGTGGGGTCAAAATCAAAAGTAACAGTCAATATCTGGTGTGGCCACCAGATGCATTAAGTACTGCAGTGCATCTCCTCCTCATGGACTGCACCAGATTTGCCAGTTCTTGCTATGAGATGTTACCCCACTCTTCCACCAAGGCACCTGCAAGTTTCCGGACATTTCTGTGGGGAATGGCCCTAGCCCTCACCCTCCGATCTGACAGGTCCCAGACATGCTCAATGGGATGGAGATCCGGGCTCTTTGCTGGCCATGGCAGAACACTGACAGGAGGACAGGAAATCACGCACAGAATGAGTAGTATGGCTGGTGGCATTGTCATGCTGGAGGGTCATGTCAGGATGAGCCTGTAGAAAGGGTACCACATGAGGGAGGAGGATGTTTTCCCCATAACTCATTGCGTTGAAATTGCCTGCAATCACAACAAGCTCAATCCGATGATGCTGTAACACACCACCCCAGACCATGACGGACCCTCCGCCTCCAAATCGATCCCGCTCCAGAGTACAGGCCTCAGTGTAACGCTCATTCCTTCGACTCGTCAGTGAAGAGCACTTTTTACCAGTCCTGTTTGGTCCAGCGACAGTGGGTTTGTGCCCATAGGCTACGTTGTTGCCGGTGATGTCTTATGAGGACCTGCCTTACAAAAGGCCTACAAGCCCTCAGTCCAGCCTCTCTCAGCCTATTGCGGACAGTCTGTGCACTGATGGAGGGATTGTGTGTTCCTGGTGTATCTCGGGCAGTTGTTGTTGCCATCCTGTACCTGTCCCGCATGTGTGATGTTCAGATGTACCAATCCTTTGCAGGTGTTGTTACACGTGGTTTGCCACTGTGAGGACGATCAGCTGTCCGTCCTGTCTCCCTGTAGCGCTGTCTTAGGCGTACGGACACTGCAGTCCTTCTTGCAGCATGCCCAAGGCACATTCACGCAGATGAAGAGGGACCCTGGGCATCTTTTTTGTGTGTTTTTCAGAGTCAGTAGAAAGGCCTCTTTAGTGTCCTAAGTTTTCATAACTGTGACCTTAATTGAAGCTGTTAGTGTCTTAACGACTGTTCCACAGGTGCATGTTCATTAATTGTTTATGGTTCATTGAACAAGTATGGGAAACAGTGTTTAAACCCTTTACAATGAAGATCTGTGAAGTTATTTGGATTTTTACGAATTATCTTTGAAAGACAGGATCCTGAAAAGGGGATGTTTTTCTTTTTGCTGAGTTTACCTAGTGTATGCCTTCATTCACATATTTCATTTATTGGTCTTCTGCTGATAATCTCTTTTAGTTTTTTTAGTTTTTTTGTGATATTATGGAATTGGGAACCAAACTATTTTAGCCGTAGCCTTTTTGCTGCCACAAAAAAATATTTTTAATTGGGTTGGACCTGTATGTATAGATACAATATTGCATTTGTGCAAGTCAGCATGATTTGTTTTGCACAAGGATGATAAAAAAAAGTAATTTTCATGCAGTGTTTCAATTTATCCAGTCTAATTTACAAAATGAAGAAGATGGATCGATAGCCTTTGTAAGATGTGGACTCTGAAAAAGTGGAATGTCTTCAGTATTTCCTAGGTTGTTTATGCATGCTCATAAATACACCATTTGCCATGACTTATTTTCGTGTTGTTTTTCTCTGCGTGCGCGTATGAGTGTACGCATACGTGTGTGACATGTATGTTTTGATGGTGGTGTATCAAATCAAAGTTTACTGGTTGTGTACACAGTTTAGAAGATGTTATAGCGGGTGAAGTGAAATGCTTATGTTACTACCTCCTAACAATGCAGTAAAATGTCAAACAAGTACACAAATAATCACACAAAAAAACACAAGTAATCAAGAAATGTCAAAACGAATCCAATTAACTCAAATTGCATTTGTAACAGTAATCAAAATGAAATCTAAACATACACTACCGTTCAAAAGTTTGGGGTCACTTAGAAATGTCCTTCTTTGTGAAAGAAAAGTACATTTTTCGTTCATTAAAATAACATTAAATTGATCAGAAATACAGTTTAGACATTGTTAATGTTGTAAATGACTAATGTAGCTGGAAACGGGTGTTTTTATTTAAATATCTACATAGGCATATAGAGGCCCATTATCAGCAACCATCACTCCTGTTCCAATGGCACGTTGTGTTAGCTAATCCAAGTTTATCCTTTTAAAAGGTTAATTGATCATTAGAAAAGCCTTTTGCAATTATGTTAGCACAGGTGAAAACTGTTGTCCTGATTAAAGAAGCAATAAAACTGGCCTTTAGACGAGTTGAGTTCCAACTAAAATCAGGTTCCATTAAAAACAGCCGTTTCCAGCTGCAATAGTCATTGTGTGTCAGTGGCGGTCACCTTGTTCTGTTGCATCATCTTGGATGACTGTCATTCATATTCCATTCACCCAGCTCAATGTAACATCGATAGGTTTAGGCTACTACATAATACTCAAATTTTCCCTTTATCCATCATACGGTTGCATTAATCTAACCTATGAATGAAAGTTTACAATGAAGGTAAACAGGTCGAGAGAATTTTGAGTAATTAATGTGACAGAGTGACACATTCAATACCGTCTTGCACACTCTTGCCTGAATCTAGCTGATATAGTGTGTAGTTTCAAACAAGAGTTTTGTTCCGTTTGCTTCTGTTAAAGAAATGTTTTTCAATAGAATCAGAGCAAATAATTTTTATTATTATTATACCTTTATTTAACCAGGAAGGGCTCATAAAGATTTAAAATCTCTGTTTTTCCAAGAGCGTCCTGGCCAAGATAGGCAGCACCAAGTCATTACAAAAATTACAGGCAAACAACATGAAAAACTAAGTAATCTAGTAAAAACCATAGCAAATTAAAAACATTGACAGGTCAGGGAATCAGTCTCAAGATCATTCATCAGTGATTTAAAAATACCAATCGTGACAAGTTCTTCCAATTTAAAAGTATTTTGTTTGGCGTTCCAAGACGATGGCGCAGAGTACCTAAAAGCCCTTTTACCAAATTCAGTTCGGACATTTGGAACAGTTAGCAGGATAATGTCCAGCGAACGAAGAGAGTACCCACCACATTTCTGAACAATAAGAATACACCCCTGATCACACGCAAGCACACCTCCCTTTCATAGCAGCCACATACAAACAGCTTGTTGTATATACACAATTCCTTCTCGGATCTATCTACTTCAGTGCACAACACATCAGCTGTCTGTGACCAGGCAAAAAAAAACTGTACACACCAAACCGTCATATCCTGACCGTTAACTGCTACACACAGCCTATATTGGGGTGGCAGGGTAGCCTGGTGGTTAGAGCGTTGGACTAGTAACCGGAAAGTTGCAAGTTCAAATCCCCGAGCTGACAAGGTACAAATCTGTCATTTGCCCATTGGATTTAGGGGCTATGTTACCAGCTAATGATGCACTATGCTGAAATAACTCCTCCATTAACTGGTGGCTAAAATTCAAAGAGTTTGTCTAATTTCAGTTTATGTGACAAAACAAGCACATATAAGTGTAGAGAATTGTACCATCTAAATATATTTTCCATAACCAAAAATATTGTATTTTCAGCTGTTTGAAGCTGGTGTACACAACCAAAACTTAAGAAAGGGAAGCATAGAAACTGTACACATAGAACATATCTTCCACTTCTTAGAAATGTGTGTTATTTATCGAACAAGTCTACGTGAATTTGGTCTGGAGAGAGAAGAACAGTCTATGACTAGGGTGTCTCGAGTCTTTGACAATTTTTAGGGCCTTCCTCTGACACTGCCTGGTATAAGGCCTGGATGGCAGGAAGCTTGGCCCTATGATGTACTGGGCCGTGATGTACTACCCTCTGTAGTGTCTTGTGGTTGGAGGACGAGCAGTTGCCATACCAGGCAGCGATGCTCTCGATGGTGCAGCTGTAGAACCTTTTGAGGATCTCAGGACCCATGCCAAATCTTTTCAGTCTCCTGAAGGGGAATAGGTTTTGTTGTGCCTTCTTCACAGCTGTTTTGGTGTGCTTGGACCATGTTAGTTTGTTGGTGATGTGGACACCAAGGAACTTGAAGGTCTCAAACAGTTCCATTGCAGCCGTGTCGATGAGAATGGGGGTGCACTCGGTCCTCTTTTTCCTGTAGTCCACAATCATCTCCTTTGTCTTGATCACGTTGAGGGAGGTTGTTGTCCTGGCACCACATGGCCAGGTCTCTGACCTCCTCCCTATAGGCTGTCTCGTCGTTGTCGGTGATCAGGCCTACCACTGTTGTGTCATCAAATTTAATGATGGTGTTGGAGTCGTGCCTGACCTTGCAGTCATGAGTGAACAGGGAGTACAGGAGGGACCTGAGCACGCACGTTGAGGGAAGTTGTTGTCCTGGCACCACATGGCCAGGTCTCTGACCTCCTCCCTATAGGCTGTCTCGTCGTTGTCGGTGATCAGGCCTACCACTGTTGTGTCATCAAATTTAATGATGGTGTTGGAGTCGTGCCTGACCTTGCAGTCATGAGTGAACAGGGAGTACAGGAGGGACCTGAGCACGCACCCCTGAGGGGCCCCTGTGTTGAGGATCAGCATGGCGGATGTGTTGATACCTACCCTTACCGCTTAGGGGCGGCCTGTCAGGAAGTCCAGGATCCAGTTGCAGAGGGAGGTGTTTAGTCCCAGGGTTCCTAGCTTATTGATGAGCTTTGAGGGCACTATGGTGTTGAACGCTGAGCTGTAGTCAATGAATAGCATTCTCACATAGGTGTTCCTTTTGTCCAGGTGGGAAAGGGAAGTGTGGAGTGCAATGGAGATTGCATAATCTGTGGATCTGTTAGGGCGGTATGCAAATTGGAGTAGGTCTAGGGTTTCTGGAATGATGGTGTTGATGTGAGTCATGGCCAGCCTTTCAAGGCACTTCATGGCTACAGACATGAGTGCTATGGGTCGGTAGTAGTTTAGGCAGGTTACCTTCGTGTTCTTGGGCACAGGGACTATGGTGGTCTGCTTAAAACATGTTGGTATTACAGACTCGGACAGGGAGAGGTTGAAAATGTCCGTGGAGACACTTGCCAGTTGCTCTGCGCATGCTCGCAGTACACATCCTGGTAATCCATCTGTCCCTGCGGCCTTGAGAATGTTGACTAGTTTAAAGATTTTACCTCGGCTGCGGAGAGCGTGATCACACAGTCTTCCGGAACAGCTGGTGCTCTCATGCATGTTTCAGTGTTATTTGCCTCGACGCGAGCATAGAAGTAGTTTAGCTCCTCTGGTAGGCTTGTGTCACTGGGCAGCTCTTGGCTGTGCTTCCCCTTGTAGTCTTTAATGGTTTGCAAGCCCTGCCGCATCCGATGAGCGTCAGAGCCGGTGTAGTACGATTCAATCTCAGTCCTGTATTGACACTTTGCCTGTTTGATGGTTCGTCAGAGGACATAGCGGAATTTCTTATAAGCTTCCCGGGTTATAGTCCCACTCCTTGAAAGCGGCAGCTCTAGCCTTTAGCTCAGTGCGGATGCTGCCTGTAATCCATGGCTTCTGGTTGGGGTATGTACATACGGTCACTGTGGGGACGACATCATCGATGCACTTATTGATGAAGCCAATGACTGATGTGGTGTACTCCTCAATGCCATCGGAGGAAACCCGGAACATATTCCAGTCTGTGACAACAAAACAGTCCTAGCTTAGCATCTGTTTAATCTGAACCCTTTTTTATTGATCTAGTCACTGGTGCTTCCAGCTATCATTATTCTTGTATGCAGGAATCAGGAAGATATAATTATGGTCAGGTCTGTCAAATGGAGGGCAAGGGAGAGCTTTGTATGTGTCTCTGTGTGTGGAGTATACAGTGGGGCAAAAAAAGTATTTAGTCAGCCACCAATTGTGCAAGATCTCCCACTTAAAAAGATGAGAGAGGCCTGTAATTTTCATCATAGGTACACTTCAAGTTTGACAGACAAAATGAGAACAAAAAATCCAGAAAATCACATTGTAGGATTTTTTATGAATTTATTTGCAAATTATGGTGGAAAATAAGTATTTGGTCAATAACAAAAGTTTATCTCAATACTTTGTTATATAACCTTTGTTGGCAATGATAGAGGTCAAACGTTTTCTGTAAGTCTTCACGAGGTTTTCACACACTGTTTCTGGTATTTTGGCCCATTCCTCCATGCAGATCTCCTCTAGAGCAGTGACGTTTTGAGGCTGTTGCTGGGCAACACGGACTTTCAACTCTCTCCAAAGATGTTCTATGGGGTTGAGATCTGGAGACTGGCTAGGCCACTCCAGGACCTTGAAATGCTTCTTACGAAGCCACTCCTTCGTTGCCCGGGCGGTGTGTTTGGGATCATTGTCATGCTGAAAGACCCAGCCACGTTTCATCTTCAATGCCCTTGCTGATGGTAGGCTTTGTTACTTTGGTCCCAGCTCTCTGCAGGTCATTCACTAGGTCCCTCCGTGTGGTTCTGGGATTTTTGCTCACCGTTCTTGTGATCATTTTGACCCCACGGGGTGAGATCTTGCGTGGAGCCCCAGATCGAGAGAGATTATCAGTGGTCTTGTATGTCTTCCATTTCCTAATAATTGCTTCCACAGTTGATTTCTTCAAACCAAGCTGCTTACCTATTGCAGATTCAGTCTTCCCAGGTCTACAATTTTGTTTCTGGTGTCCTTTGACAGCTCTTTGGTCTTGGCCATAGTGGAGTTTGGAGTGTGACTGTTTGAGGTTGTGGACAGGTGTCTTTTATACTGATAACAAGTTCAAACAGGTGCCATTAATACAGGTAACGAGTGGAGGACAGAGGAGCCTCTTAAAGAAGAAGTTACAGGTCTGTGAGAGCCAGAAATCTTGCTTGTTTGTAGGTGACCAAATACTTATTTTCCACCATAATTTGCAAATAAATTCATTAAAAAATCCTACAATGTGATTTTCTGGATTTTTCTTTCAAATTTTGTTTGTCATTGTTGAAGTGTACCTATGATGAAAATTACAGGCCTCTCTCATCTTTTTAAGTGGGAGAACTTGCACAATTGGTGGCTGACTAAATACTTTTTTGCCCCACTGTAGGTGGTCCAGAGTTCTTTTTCCTCTGGTTGCACATTTAACATGCTGATAGAAGTTTGGTAAAAACTGATTTAAGTTTCCCTGCATTAAAGTCCCCGGCTACTAGGAGCGCCACCTCTGGGTGAGCGTTTTCTTGTTTGCTTATGGCGGAATACAGCTCATTAAATGCTGTCTTAGTGCTAGCCTCTGACTGTGGTGGTATGTAAACAGCTACCAAGAATACAAATTAAACTCTCTCAGTAGGTAGTGTGGTCCACAGTTTATCATGAGAAACTCTACCTCAGGCGAGCAATAGCTTGAGACTTCCTTAGATATCGTGCATCAGCTGTTGTTTACAAAAATACATAGACCACCGCCCCTTGTCTTACCAGACGCCGCTGTTCTATCCTGCCGGTACATCGTATAAGCAGCCAGCTGTATGTTGATGTTGTCGACTCTGTGAGGCATAAGATGTGGCAGTTTTTAATGTCCCGTTGGTAGTTTAATCTTCCGTGTAACTCGTCAATTTTATTATCCAAAGATTGCATGTTTGCTAGCAGAATGGAGAGAAGTGGGGGTTTATTCGATCGCCTGCAAACTCTCAGAAGGCAGCTGGACCTTCGGCCCCTCTTTCTCCGCCTCCTCTTCACGCATATCACAGGGATTGGGGCCTGTTCCCGAGGAATCAGCATATCCTTCGCATCAGGCTTGTCAGTCGTGAAAGGAAAAAGAGGATTCTGCTAGTCCATGGTGAGTAATTGCATTCCTGATGTCTATAAGTTATTTTCGGTCATAAGAGACGGTAGCGGCATTATGGACAAAAATAAGTAATTTACAAAAAGAAGTAAAATAATAAGTTACAAACAACACAAATAAGTAAACAATAAAACACAATTGGCTGGGGGCACGTAAAACGTCTGCCATTTTTTGATTGTGTAAAAATGCACAGTTGTTGTGATGATGGGTCAAGATAATCTTATAGTTGTTATGTAAAGAAAATGTGAAGTATGAAATTACTAATTAAAAGTTAATCTGAGACAACTTGATCATGCTTATGAATATGTAAAACAACATAATGATGGCATATTGAAGTGCCCAACAATACATTCACTGATTCACACACATTGACACACCCTGTCAATCTATTCACACACAGGGAAGAAGTTAGCGAGTCATCAGGAACAGCAACCATGTGCTATTGGCTTGGCTTTCTGTGTAACAAATGGTGTGTGCTGCCCAGTTGACATATAACTCCATATTTGTATTATATTCCTACTGTTCCCACAGAGCTGTCCATTCTGAGTCAACCTAGAACCATGACCCCACTTGTCCTGTTCTACCACTGACCAGCTGCTTTTAGACCCTACTGCAACTCCCCACTTGTCCAGCTACCGTTTCTTTCAGGTTCTTCCTGAGTTGATTGATTGGACAGCTGACTCGTTCAAGGACCAATAGCAGCGTTTCCCAAACACGGTCCTGGGGACACCAAGGAGTGGACATGTTGGGGTTTTGCCCTAGCACAACTACACAGCTGATTCAAATAATCAACTCATAATCAAGCTTACATAGACTAATATATTTCAATTATGTGATACACATTTCATGTTCAATACATTTAGTTCCATGTTGCTAATTGTAGGCTACTGCCTGTCATTTGGGCATCAATATATTTAATGATGTGTAACAACATGTGTGCAACAAGGTTATTATAGTTTTGTGGGAAGGGGAGGAGAGGAAAGGGGAGGAGAGGAGAGCTAAAAAGTCTCCCGAGAGACTTGAAAATCGGGAGATAGCAGACATTCAGACACTACAAGGTACGTGCAGACTGCTATTCCCTTGCCTTGGGAGAAGAAAAACAGATGCAGTTGAAGTCAGAAGTTTACATACACTTAGGTTGTAGTATTTAAAACTCATTGTTCGGGCCTCCTGGGGTGCGCAGTGGTCTAAGGCACTGCATCGCAGTGCTAGCTGTGCCACCAGAGACTCTGGGTTCGCGCCCAGGCTCTGTCGCAGCCGGACGCGACCGGGAGGTCCGTGGGGCGACGCAAAATTGACCTAGCGTCGTCTGGGTTAGGGAGGGTTTGTCTCATCGCGCACTAGTGACTCCTGTGGTGGGCCGGGCGCAGTGCACGTTAACCAGGTCGCCAGGTGCACGGTGTTTCCTCCGACACATTGGAGCGGCTGGCTTCCAGGTTGGATGCGCGCTGTGTTAAGAAGCAGTGTGGCTTGGTTGGGTTGTGTTTCGGAGGACGCATGGCTTTCGACCTTTGTCTCTCCCGAGCCCGTATGGGAGTTGTAGCGATAAGACAAGATAGTAACTACCACGAAATTGGGGGAAAAAGGGGGTAAAATAAAAATTATTTAAAAAACTCATTTTTCAACCACTCCACACATGTCTTGTTAACAAACTGTAGTTTTGCCAAGTCAGTTAGGACATCTACTTTGTGCATGACACAAGTGATTTTTTCAACAATTGTTTACAGACAGATTATTTCACTTATAATTCACTGTATCACAATTTCAGTGGGTCAGAAGTTTACATACACTAAGTTGACTGTGCCTTTAAACAGCTTGGAAAATTCCAGAAAATTATGTCATGTCTGTAGAAGCTTCTGATAGGCTAATTGACATAATTTGAGTCAATTGGAGGTGTAACAGTGGATGTGTTTTAAGGCCTACCTTCAAACTCAGTGCCTTTTTGCTTGACATCATGGGAAAATCAAAATAAATCAGCCAAGACCTCAGAAAAGGAATTGTAGACCTCCACAAGTCTGGTTCATCCTTGGGAGCAATTTTGAAACACCTGAAAGTACCACGTTCATCTGTACAAACAATAGTACGCAAGTATAAACACCATGGGACCACGCAGCCGTCATACTGCTCAGGAAGGAGACGTGTTCTCTTTCCTAGAGATTAACGTACTTTGGTGCGAAAAGTGCAAATCAATCAGAACAACAGCAAAGGACCTTGTGAAGATGCTGGAGGAAACAGATACAAAAGTATCTATATCCACAGTAAAACAAGTCCTATATCGACATAACCTGAAAGGCCGCTCAGCAAGGAAGAAGCCACTGCTCCAAAACCGCCATTAAAAAGCCAGACTACGGTTTGCAACTGCACATGGGGACAAAGATTGTATTTTTTGGAGAAATGTTCTCTGGTCTGATGAAACAAAAATTGAATTGTGAAAAACTGAGTTTAAATGTATTTGGCTAAGGTGTATGTAAACTTCCGACTTCAACTGTATTTGTATTTATGGATTATTCCTGGGGTACTCTAAGGGCGTACTACAGTACAGTTTTAAAATTAGCTCATTAATTAATCATGACTGTTTGCGGGTAGGAAATCTAGTGTTGCGTGTTTGTTTCGTGTTTGTGTATCCTTCTGTTCAGTCACATTTAAGAGAACATTTTGCCTAGAATGTGCAGTGTCTAAAGCATTCATGACGAGCGAGAAGATGAGAATTGCTATAGTGGAACATGGAATGTTTGTAAGCATTCAGAGTGCTACATGTAGTCTGATCTATTTCCCCCCTCCCTACACAACACAGAAATCAGGAAACTGTAGAAACACAATGTCTGATTTAGTGCATCACAACACAGAAATCAGGTGTGTTTAATTCTATTCCATTTTTTTCCATTTTTTTTCCTAGTTTTTATTTAGTGTCAGTTTGATAAAAACATTTATATTTTGTTTTTATATTTATTTCATTTTGACTTTTGGTGTTAGGGACAGAAAGTAGCCGTATGTGTAGAAGGCTAGGAGCCATTTCTGTGTTGTAGGCCTATAGATTGTTTTGACACTAGGGTGCAATGATATTGTATAAGGTGATGGGCCAGGACCATAGACTTGGATAGACATAACATTTCTGTATCTGTGTCATAATGGCTGAGATGAACTAACATCCCTGTACAGTTCTCCCTCAAAGCTGATGCAGTACAAGACCTGGATAGTTCAGCCCTGAGCTCAACTGTGCTCACTAAGTATACATTTAACTCTTCTGCTTTCATTCATGGTTAAATTGCAAGGCAGATGGCTGTAGACCGTATCATGTCTCAATGCTGTCTGATCTTGAGGATAGAAACAAAGAGGTGTCCATTATTTTAGGCTTTTTTTCACTCACATTTCTCCTTCTCACATACCTATGTTACAGTTGTCTAACATTATCACAGAGAGATGATTTGCTTTTGGTATCACTGAGACTGTAGCTTCTTGTCATCAGTTGTTTTTACAATAGAAAGCTGACCGACACAGGAAGTAGTGGCGATGCCTCATGCCTGAGTTTGTGTTCTGAAATGACTGGTGACAACTCTGTCCCACAACTCTGTCACACTTTAAAGTAACAACTTATAAAGCATTAATGGAGTCTTCATAAGCACTATATAGATGCTTTACAACTAAAGCAAAATCATACCACATAAAGGGTGAAATAAAAGGTATTTACACTTGGTGCTTTGCCAAATGTGTCATAACCTCCTTGCCACCCTTTATATAGCAAGACATTTTGGGACAGACAACTCTGTTGCACTGAGGCCGTATATTCATATAAAAAGATCAATAACAGGAAAAGAGAAAGAGAAATTGAAAAAGATTGTTTCTTTTTCTCAGACTTCCTCATTCAATATCGTATTCTATTTACTTCTCGACCCATCTTTCACTTTCTTCTTCTCTATCGGCATGGTAACCTTGCTTCTCTCTTCCTGTCTGTTATAGATGTTCTATGAATAATAAGCACATGTATTTGTGTCATGTTCATTATGGAAGGCCATCCTTTACTGACAGGTCCTTTCAGCCCGGTATTACTACATCTGCTAGCCTAGACCATATAGCACCATTATACATCACCTCCAAGTCTCTTACTCATAATTTTCATAATGCATCATTCAACAATGAGCCAACACAATTACACCACTGATAACATGTAAATAATTTCCTACATATTCACTTGAAACATGTCCAGTGAAACGCAGCAGGCTGAGAAGAGTGATAGGCAGTAGGTAGCGAGTAAGAAAAGAGGAGAGAGAGAGATGAGCGTCATTCGGGGGATTCTGTCGCTTTCTCACAGTAGCTTCTGACTAGAGGCGGATGATTCTGAGAGAGAGAGAGAGAGAGAGAGAGAGAGAGAGAGAGAGAGAGAGAGAGAGAGAGAGAGAGAGAGATGAGTGTCCTTCAGTGGGTTCTGTCGCTGCCTGCCAGTAGCTGCTGACTAGAGGCGGATGATTCTGACGGCCGTAGAGAGCGAGAGAGAGAGAGAGAAAGAGAGAGAGAGAGAAGATACATTATTATTATAAATGTATCTCACTTCGCTTTAGCAATAGTGGCCTTGTCATTCATGCTAATAAAGCTTATCTGAGTCTGAATCTGAATCTGAGAGAGAGAGAGAGAGAGAGAGAGAGAGAGAGAGAGAGAGAGAGAGAGAGAGAGAGGAGACAGAGAGACTCTAACAGAGAGAGATAGAGGGAGGTGGAGGAGGGCCAGGAACTAAGATGTGGATCCCATACTGAAAGCCCCTGTCATTGTGCCCAACCAGTGCCAACGTGTAATGCACCCAGATACAGACCAGGATCAAATGAAGGGGAATTGGACAATTAAATCAATCTCTACACTATATATGATCTAGGAAATACAGTGAGTATTCAAAACATTAAGCTCTTTCCATGACATAGACTGACCAGGTGAATCCAGGTTAAAGCTATGCTCCCTTATTGATGTCACTTGCTAAATCCACTTCAATCAGTGTAGATGGAGGGGAGCATACAGGTTAATTAAAGAAGGATTTTTAAGCCTTTAGAGAATTGAGACATGGATTGTGTATGACACAACTGTGGGAAGCATTGGAGTCAACATGGGCCAGCATACCTGTGGAACGCTTTGGCAGCTTGTGGAATTCTTGCCCTGACGATTTGAGGCTGTTCTGAGGGCAGAAGTTGGGGGTGCAACTCAATATTAGGAAGGTGTTCCTAATGTTTTGTACACTCAGTGTATATGGTGGTGGGGAGAATGGTAGAAAATGGACCAGATCATCTTAGAAACTTTGGCTCCAGTGAGTAGCTTCACATATCCTTCATAATGTTGTCATTGGCATGTCCTTCTTTGTCTTATGCTAGGATTCTAAAAGCTGTTAACTATAACTCCCTCTCTTTCTCCGTCCCTGATCACAATAGTCGTCCGGGTTTGGCTGGGATAGGCCGTCATTGTAAATAAGAATTTGTTCTTAACTGACTTGCCTAGGTTAAATAAAATAAATAAATCCTCTGCTCAGTCTGTGGGCCAGCTCTGACTCAGCACTCTATTAAAGGCCCAGTGCAGTCAACAAAAGTGATTTCCTATGTTTTATATATATTTCCAAACTACGAGGTTTGAATAATACTGTGATATTGTGAAGATGATGATAATTCCCTTTTAGTGTAAGAGCTGTTTGAAAAGACCGCCTGAAATTTCAGCCAGTTTGGGTGGGATGGAGTTTTGGCATGCCTGGTGAAAGAGAGTTCCAAACCTCTCTGCCAATAACAGCTAGTTTTCAGTTTTCCCTCCCCTCCCCACTCAGACCACTACCAGACAGTTCTAGCAAAATTGTGGCTCGAGAAATTGCTACAATGTGCTACAAACACAGTAAGGTACTTAATTGCTACCCAGAAAGGATTTTATACTGAGATAAAAATGGCTGCATTGAACTTTTAATACTGCCCGGTTGCCTGCCAGATCCGATAGATCTCCACAGTGGAGGTGTCATAATACCCATAAAACCTAGTGGTCAAACAGGGAAATGGTTCCAATAATTTTTCTACCATTCATTTTTCACATTGGGGATTTTAGTGTTTAGTGTAGGCTCTATTTACTCTCAGATGAAAAATGGTAATAAGCATCAAAGTAGACATCATGCAAAACTACAAATACGTACAAGTTCCTGCATGGCATCTCTAGCTTTTGAGAACAGGTATTGTGTCAATTTAAAACTAGTACAAGACAGTTCACAGAATTGTCCATTAAAAGAAATTAAGCCAATTTATGAATTACTACATTTAGCTAACATTAGAGAGTTAATCCAGAGATTCTTACCTTTGCCTCGATTTTGTCAGTCTCATCCATATCATCATGGCATTTGTAGTTCTTTATAATAGCCACATTAACAGCTTTTATATTGATAAAAGTCACCTTATCCTAGAGAGATTTACAAAGTTATCAAAACGTCACGTGAGGGTAGGCCTACATGAAACACAGCCCTTATTTTAAGTGTTTCTTAAATCCCCTATGGGCAGAATTAATGGTGTAAAAATGATTGGAACCATTTCCATGTTTGACCGCTAGGTTTTATGGGTATTATGACTCCTACTGTGGTACTCTGTTGCCCTTTGTAGTCTGTCCAAACTTGAACTGGCATCATTATCATTGGTTGTCATAACATGATGATGATGATGGTAATGTGATAGTGAGGTTGATGACTGTGATGATGATGATGATTTTGGTCAGCATAGTTTTGATGATATTGACGTGATGATTCAAAGATGTGCACAGTGCACTCTACTTGTTATGTAACTTTGTACCATTGCTATACTTGTGTGCTGCTGCTAATGTTAAACATTAGTATTGTACATATTTACATCGATGGCTGTCAGCCCATGGACGATGTGCTAGTCCATTGTTATTCAGTATCATTGTGTATGTGGATTTTTACATGTTTCTTATGTCTCATATGCTCCTCTGCTGCAAAACCAATTGCCTTCTGGGTCAAATAAAGTTGAAACTTGAACTTGACCTTGAAAGGGTCTGATATGTAAAAGAATACTACATTTTTAATCGAAATCTCACAAAATGGATCAATATACAGGGGTGCTAGTGTCACACATTTTTACTTGTTCTATGATTAAATAAGTGTTTAATAAATACTTCATAGTTAATACTATCCTCTAGAAATACATTGTACATCTTGTGGTATGTTTATTATCCAAATAAATGCAATCTATTTCTTCCTCCTGAACCAATACAAAATATTTAAACTCTAACCATACAATAGCCACCTGAACCATATTGTTAAGAAGACAGCTTCCAAGTCTCATTTTAAAGCAACTATTGGAAGTCTGGAGTAGTCTATGATCGGGCTGTCATAATGGCACAGTGGGCTGTTTATGCTCACATCTTATTAAGACATTACATAGTCCTCTAGACAGAGTCCTCAAGTCCTTAGGAAGATCTCAATTGCATAATTCTTGCGTCCTCACTCATCTCTCCTTATTTTTTATTTATTTCACCTTTATTTAACCAGGTAGGCAAGTTGAGAACAAGTTCTCATTTACAATTGCGACCTGGCCAAGATAAAGCAAAGCAGTTCGACACATACAACAACACAGAGTTGCACATGGAGTAAAACAAAACATAGTCAATAATACAGTAGAAAAATAAGTCTATGTACGATGTGAGCAAATGAGGTGAGATAAGGGAGGTAAAGGCAAAAAAAGGCCATGGTGGCAAAGTAAATACAATATAGCAAGTAAAACACTGGAATGGTAGATTTGCAGTGGAAGAATGTGCAAAGTAGAAATAAAAATAATGGGGTGCAAAGGAGCAAAATAAATAAATAAAATAAAATAAATACAGTAGGGAAAGAGGTAGTTGTTTGGGCTAAATTATAGGTGGGCTATGTACAGGTGCAGTAATCTGTGAGCTGCTCTGATAAGTGTTTCCAGTTTCAGAGATGTTTGTAGTTTGTTCCAGTCATTGGCAGCAGAGAACTGGAAGGAGAGGCGACCAAAGAAAGAATTGGTTTTGGGGGTGACCAGAGAGATATACCTGCTGGAGCGCGTGCTACAGGTGGGTGATGCTATGGTGACCAGCGAGCTGAGATAAGGGGGGACTTTACCTAGCAGGGTCTTATAGATGACATGGAGCCAGTGGGTTTGGCGACGAGTATGAAGCGAGGGCCAGCCAACGAGAGCGTACAGGTCGCAATGGTGGGTAGTATATGGGGCTTTGGTGACAAAACGGATGGCACTGTGATAGACTGCATCCAATTTGTTGAGTAGGGTATTGGAGGCTATTTTGTAAATGACATCGCCAAAGTCGAGGATCGGTAGGATGGTCAGTTTTACGAGGGTATGTTTGGTAGCATGAGTGAAGGATGCTTTGTTGCGAAATAGAAAGCCAATTCTAGATTTAACTTTGGATTGGAAATGTTTGATGTGAGTCTAGAAGGAGAGTTTACAGTCTAACCAGACACCTAGGTATTTGTAGTTGTCCACGTATTCTAAGTCAGAGCCGTCCAGAGTAGTGATGTTGGACAGGCGGGCAGGTGTAGGCAGCGATCGGTTGAAGGGCATGCATTTAGTTTTACTTGTATTTAAGAGCAATTGGAGGCAACAGAAGGAGAGTTGTATGGCATTGAAGCTTGCCTGGAAGGTTGTTAACACAGTGTCCAAAGAAGGGCCAGAGGTATACAGAATGGTGTCGTCTGCGTAGAGGTGGATCAGAGACTCACCAGCAGCAAGAGCGACATGATTGATGTATACAGAGAAGTCGGTCCAAGAATTGAACCCTGTGGCACCCCCATTATCTCCTTCTCAAAACCCATTGGAGGAGAACAGAGGGGAGGGACTTCTGGCTTTCTCATCCAATGGGTTTTGAGAAGGAGATGAGAGGAAAGGAGGGAGGACGCAAGGAGTATGCAATTGAGATTTTCCCTTTTTCACTAAGTGCCAAATATAGAATGCAATACAACTTTGTCAGATCCTATACCCCAAAACTAACTGCATCAAAATACACACACACACGCATGCACGCATGCACGTACACACACACACACACACACACACACACACACACACACACACACACACACACACACACACACACACACACACACACACACACACACAGAGAAGCATAAAGCAGTGTTACTGTCAGTTTGTTTTTGGATAAAAACCTAGAGTAATAATGACAGTATTGATTAACCCAATCATTGTGTCAGTATTTTAATGGTTAAAAATGAGCGATTCATTGATTTCATTTCATTGTTAATTTAATTCATAAAAGGCTGTTTATGGACAGAAATTCCACAAGTCGAAACATGATTACAGGTAGAAATGTGTAGTAACATCACATTGTTGAAAAAAACAACCCAAGGAATCTTTCTTTATTGATCTCGCCTAAAGCTTGATATCTGTAGGCATACTAACTGCATCTAAAAGTGAAAGGACTTGAACCTCCTGACTCATCCTCATACATGTTTATGCAGCCAGGCAATAGCCAATCTTGCCTGGAGCAACTCTGAGAGAGACCGTAGCTGTTTTCCTCTGCCATGATACAATTTTTTTCAGCGCATTTCTGACATATTCAAGCAGGATGTAGAACAGATACTGTGCATTGCACAAATCATAATATTTAGTCCAGTATTCATTTCTACAGGGACAATAATAAGTGAAGTGTCATTGTGTAAAATTAGACTGTTATGGTTATTTTCATGTGGTTTTAATGATGCAATAGCTTTTTATATTATGTGCATTTCTCTATTTCAATAGTATCCCCTCCCTAAGCTACAATAGTTTCTATCTGCAACTCTTATCACTCCCTTAGAGACCAATCCATCAATTTACCCCTCAGAGCAGGGAAAGTAATTAACACCTTCTTCACACATTACTGACAAACCATTGATGAGTGCATTGTGTGCAAATGCCAAAGCCTATGAATGTTAAAACTGCCCTATATACATAGACATGGAATCACTGGCCACTTAAATGATGTTTACATCCCGCTTTACTCATATCATATGTACATACTGTATTCTATTCTACTGTATTTTAGTCAATGCCACTCCGACATTGCTCGTCCTACTACTTCTTAACTCCATTATTTTACTTTAGATGTGTGTGCACTGTTGTGAATTGTTACATATTACTGCACTGTTGGAGCTAGGAACACAAGCATTTCGCTACACCCGCAATAACATCTGCTAAATATGTGTATGTGACTAATGAAATTTGCTTTGATTTGAACAAGGTTTGTCATTCCAATGCACCAGTCTAGTCATTCAAATAGCTTGACAAGTGCGCCCTCCAGAGGGCATTTTAAGCTCTTACTCTACTAGGACTGATTCTCAATCCATATTTTGTGAGGGTACAATACTCGCAAATGACTCTGTTATTGCTCTGAAATATCACTGTGTTGGTCTTTTAAATTGAATGTGTAGGTACTGTGCACCTATGTGTCTCACTAAAAGTATTAATCAATAGTTAGTGCCTGTATGCTGTCTCAATAAAGGCTATGTGAGACTATTGTCGCGGTACGTGCCACACATTGATAGTAGTTTGGCCAAGGCTTCTGTCTACTTAACTAGATGGGTCCGTGGATTCTAAACACCAGGCACCGTCCTCATAGCACCATGACACAGACATACGCACAGACGCACTTAAAGACAGACACGCAGTCACACAGGCACACAACACAAAAACATGCACACACAGATTTATAATTATATATATTTTTTAAATTTCACCTTTATTTAACCAGGTAAGCTAGTTGAGAACAAGTTCTCATTTACAACTGTGACCTGGCCAAGATAAAGCAAAGCAGTGCGACACAAACAACAACACAGAGTTACACATGGAATAAACAAGCATACATATGTGGGCAAACACAGATACACACACAAACACACATACACTGGTTTGAGTGACATAAAATTGAATTAACCTTTCATTAGTCCCATACTCATAATCACAAGGTTTCAGTAGAGGTCAGATGGGATTAGTAGACAATGACGTGATTCTGCTCTAAATCATAATCTGAAAGAACATCAGCAACTACAACATCACAAGACACATAAGCTACAGTCACAGTCACACACACACACAAACCAAACTCACACACGCACGCACACACACATACACACACAAATAGAAAGTGAACCCAGACAGCAGCATCCACCCATCCCAGCTGTCTTTGGGATGTAGTGGAGATTCCCAATTAGGTTAATGTGATTACCCAGATCATTGTCTACCTTGCTCTTCCTACCCTCCCGTCACTCACTGACGCCATTCCTGCTCACTGGAGGTGGACTGTTGGCATCGAATTTGCCATTACTGACCAAGACAGTGATTAAAAAGCATGCGATACAGTGCTGCTGGCTGCAGTTTGTCTCCTCAACCACTGAACTTGATATTGGAGCCATAGCAACCATAAGATCACTGCAATTTCGAAGAGGCCAATGTCAAGCACAGCATTGCTACTGACTCATTGCTTTTCATGAGAATTACTTGTTTTTGCCCAAGGCATTAACTAGTGCACAGTTTCTTTTGCAATGACATAAAATAATATATGTTTTCCACAAGAAACATGACATGTATTGATGCAAGAAGCTCTCATCCTATTCATCACTAAATCATACAAAATAAATAAGACATGGAGAAGAACTCAAGGGGAAACATATCACAAATGTGATATCAGTGTACATTGAATATAAGCAAATTCAAGTTCATAAATCTCTGTAACCGAAATGTAATGTTCTAAAAAGGACACCAGGGGTCACTGCTCCATTTTGTTCGTCATATCCGTATACAGCCACACCAGTCGACGAGAGCAAGGACTTTCTTTTTCAGGCCGGGTAGGTTGCCCACCAACAACTCAAGTAAACGGTCAAATAGATTAAGAGTCGGCAGCACAATCATCAGCCATCCTTTGAAGAAACGTAATATTTAGGAGTTAAATCGCCATTATTGTTCACAGGAAATACTAACAAGTAAAATCGGTGAGTTATTAATGTGTTTTGGGTTTATGTGTATGTTTTTGCAATGACTTCTCCGACTGCCCAGTTTTATTGTTGCTTTGTTCTGGGCAGCAGCCATTTTTAATAATCTTGTCCTATGTATTTATCGCTGCCTTCCGTGGTCCTGAAATCTGGAAAATTGCTTATATACTTTGTTCTCAGCTAAAAGGCAAGGGTTTCATTATAGCTACGTGTTCTAGTCTCAAATGCCAAATTTTTCGCGTTTTCTGGGGATTTGTTTTTGGAATACAAGACAGGAACTTCAGCTGATTTGCCGTCTCACAATCTTCGCTAGCTGGTAACGTTAGTTGTTAGGCTAGCTAATTTGACATCTAGCTAAATAACTTTAGTGGCAATGTTATTTTAAACTGAGTTATATCAATACCTAATAAATTATTGTTATGATTAAGGATTAATGGCAGTGTGTCACCTCTTTTTTTCACGAACTCGCAGACATAAACAACGCAATGTTTACATACGGTGATGCTGTGCAGACCAAGCGTGTAGCTTGTTAGCAATTCCGGATGGCTAAACTAGTTGGCTCGCCCCTGCCTGCCACTACGTTTGATTAGCGACAGTACGTTATGATTTGACTATCAACATGGATTCATCCGTGGCCTAATTCCCTCTGTTACTAATAGTGTAATTGATAGACATAAGCCAATATGTATTGTGTAGCCAGCATCAACCATGTTTATTATATTATATTATACAATTATATTAGCTAACGTTAACTAGCTAGCATCCGTTTAAAATAGCTGGCTAACATCACTGCAAACTGCCATTTTAATTATGCCTTGGTGTTAGCTAGAAAGCTGCGTTACGTTTTATTTGGGGGTTTGTTGCCTTTGAACCGTCTGTTTGCTGATGATTATATGATTATTTGGATCCATCTTTAAAATAATTGAGTGTTAACCCGGAATAATTGAACTAGCTATTCTGAATGTCTTTTTTACCATAAATATTAACCCGCTAGAACCGATTCGCGTCAAGAAATAACGGCGACAACACACTGGAACTTTACATGAACTTCAAACGAAAGATTACATAATTAGGTTGCTGTTAAAACATTCTGATTTGTTTAATCCATCCAACTAAAAGTCCCAATACGACATATCACTTTTTATTTGTATTTTGGGATAAATGTATATTTTATATGAATTTGACCGAAGTCATGTTGGAAAAGTGACGTCAAGGGAAGAGTACAGGAGTGATGCAGCGTTAAAAACAACTGGGAACTCGTGGGTGAAAACGAACTCCGACTGGGAAAATTGTTTTGAATGGTCATCCAACTGGGAACTCTGGCGTCGTTCTAGAGCTCTGACTATCCGACCTGAAGATCATTGACGTCATGACTTGGCCTCGTATTTTTCCATGTTCCCAGTTTTTTGAAGGCTTTAGCACGTTTTGCATGGCCTGATGCACATCAAATCAAATTTTATTGGTCACATACACACATTTATCAGATATTATTGCGGGTGTAGCGAAATGCTTTTGTTCCTAGCTCCAACAGTGCAGTAGTATCTAACAATTCACAACAATATACACAAATCTAAAAGTAAAATAATGAAATTTAAAAATATATAAATATTAGCTGAGCAATGTAGGAGTGGCATTGACTAAAATACAGTAGTATAAAATATAGTATATACATATGAGATGAGTAAAGAACTATGTAAACATGATTAAAGTGACTAGTGTTCCATTATTAAAGTGGCAAATGATGATATGTACATAGGGCAGCAGCCTCTAAGGTGCAGGGTTGAGGAACTGGGTAGAAGCTGGCTAGTGATGGCCATTTAACAGTCTGATGGCGTTGCGATAGAAGATGTTTTTCAGTCTCTCAGTCCCTGCTTTGATGCACCTGTACTGGATGATAGTGGGGTGAACAGGCCGTGGCTAGGATGGTTGACGTCCTTGATGATCTTTTTGGCCTTCTTGTGACATTGGGTGCTGTAGGTGTCATGGAGGGCAGGTGCTGTGCCCCCAGTCATGCGTTGAGCAGACAGCACCACCCTCTGGAGAGCCCTGCGGTTATGGGTGGTGCAATTGCTGTACCAGGCGGTGATACAGCCTGACAGGATGCACTCAAGTGCATCTGTAAAAAGTTTGTGAGGGTATTAGGGGCCAGGCTGAATTTCTTCAGCCTCCTGAGGTTGAAGAGCGCCTTCTTCACCACACTATCTTTGTGGATTGACCATTTCGGATCTTGTCGTGAATACAGAGGAACTTGAAGCTTTCCGCCTTCTCCACTGTGGTCCCTTCGATCTGGATAGGGGCGTGCTCCCTCTCTGCTGTTTCCTGAAGTCCACGATCAGCTCCTTCGTTTTGTTGAGGGAGAGGTTATTTTCCTGGCACCACTCTACCAGGGCCCTCACCTCCTCCCTGTAGGCTGTCTTGTCATAGTTGGTAATCAGGTCTACCACTGTTGTCGTCTGTAAACTCAATGATTGCGTTGGAGGCATGAGTGAACAGGGAGTACAGGAGGGGGCTGAGCACTCACCCTTGTTGGGCCCCTGTGTTGAGGATCAGCAAAGTGGAGGTGTTGTTTCCTACCTTCACCACTGTCAGGAAGTCCAGGAACCAATTGCACAGGGTAGGGTTCAGACCCAGGGCCCCAAGCTTAATGATGAGCTTGGAGGGTACTATGGTGTTGAAGGCTGAGCTATAGTCAATGAGCAGCATTCTTACGTAGGTATTCCTCTTGTCCAGATGGGATAGGACAGTGTGTAGTGCGATGGCGATTGCATCGTCTGTGGATCTATTGGGGCGGTAAGCAAATTGAAGTGGGTCTCCGGTAAGGTAGAGGTGATATGATCCTTAACTTGCCTCTCAAAGCACTTCATGATGACAGAATGACAGACGTGAGTGCAACAGGGCGATAGTCATTTAGTTGAGTTACCTTTGCTTTCTTGGGTACAGGAATAATGGTGGACATCTTGAAGCAAGTAGGGACAGCAGACTGGGATAGGGAGAGATTGAATATGTCCGTAAACACTCCATCCAACTGGTCTGCACATGCTCAGGCTGCGGCTAGTGACGCCATCTTGGCCTGCAGCCCTGCGAGGGTTAACACGCTTAAAAGTCTTACTCGCGTCGACCACGGGGAACAAGAGCTCTCAGTCCTTGGGAGCGGGCCACGTCGGTGGCACTATGTTATCCTCAGTGGGGGCAAAGGTGTTTAGCTTGTCCGGGAGTAAGACGTTGGTGTCCGCGACGTGGGTAGTTTTCCCTTTGTAATCCATGATTGTCTGTAGACCCTGCCATAGGGGTCTTGTCTGAGCCATTGAATTGTGACTCCACTCTCTGTACTGACATTTTGCCTGACTTACGGAGGGAATAACTACACTGTTTGTATTCGCCCATATTCCCAGTCACCTTGACGTAGTTAAATGCGATGGGAGCACACCCCTATCCCCTATCCACTTCGAGGGGACTGCGGTGGAAAGCTTCAAGTTCCTCTGCGTACACATCACCGATGATCTGAATGGTCCACCCACACAGACAGTGTGGTGAAGAAGGCACAAGAGCGCCTCTTCAACCCCAGGAGGCTGAAGAAATGTGGCTTGGCATCTAATACCCTCACAAACTTTTACAGATGCACAATTGAGAGCATCCTGTCAGGCTGTATCACCAGCTGGTACGACAACTGCACCGCCCGCAACCGCAGGGCTCTACAGAGGGTGGTGCGGTCTGCCCTCCAAGACACCTACAGCACCCGATGTCACAGGAAGGCCAAAAAACATCAAATACATCAACCACCCAAGTCACGGCCTGTTCACCCCGCTATCACCCAGAAGGCGAGGTAAGTACAGGTGCATCAAAGCTAGGATTGAGGGACTGATAGAAGCTGTTTATCTCAAGGCCATCAGACTGTTAAATAGCCATCACTAGCCGGCTTCCACCCGGTTATGCAACCCTGCAACTTATAGGCTGCTGCCCTATACAGTGGGGCAAAAAAGTATTTAGCCCGCCACCAATTGTGCAAGTTTTCCCACATAAAAAGATGAGGCCTGTAATTTTCATCATAGGTACCACTTCAACTATGACAGACAAAATGAGAGAAAAAAATCCAGAAAATCACATTGTAGGATTTTTAATGAATTTATTTGCAAATTATGGTGGAAAATAAGTATTTGGTCACCTACAAACAAGCAAGATTTCTGGCTCTCACAGACCTGTAACTTCTTCTTTAAGAGGCTCCTCTGTCCTCCACTCGTTACCTGTATTAATGGCACCTGTTTGAACTTGTTATCAGTATAAAAGACACCTGTTCACAACCTCAAACAGTCACACTCCAAACTCCACTATGGCCAAGACCAAAGAGCTGTCAAAGGACACCAGAAACAAAATTGTAGACCTGCACCAGGCTGGGAGGACTGAATCTGCAATAGGTAAGCAGCTTGGTTTGAAGAAATCAACTGTGGGAGCAATTATTAGGAAATGGAAGACATACAAGACCACTGATAATCTCCCTCGATCTGGGAGATCCCAGAACCACACGGAGGGACCAAGTGAATGACGGGATATTGGGGTCATCACAAGGGGTTTTATGTAGAAAAGAAGAGGGTAGAGCAGACATATATATTTGTATATATATGTACTGCTCAAACAAATAGAGGGAACACTAAAATAACACATCCTAGATCTGAGTGAATGAAATATTCTTATTAAATACTTTTTTCTTTACATAGTTGAATGTGCTGACAACAAAATCACACAAATTATCAATGGAAATCAAATTTATCAACCCATGGAGGTCTGGATTTGGAGTCTCACTCAAAATTAAAGTGGAAAACCACACTACAGGCTGATCCAACTTTGATGTAATGTCCTTAAAACAAGTCAAAATGAGGCTCACTGTGTGTGTGTGGCCTCCACGTGCCTGTATGACCTCCCTACAACGCCTGGGCATGCTTCTGATGAGGTGGCGGATGGTCTCCTGAGGGATCTCCTCCCAGACCTGGACTAAAGCATCCGCCAACTCCTGGACAGTCTGTGGTGCAACGTGGCGTTGGTGGATGGAGCGAGACATGATGTCCCAGATGTGCTCAATTGGATTCAGGTCTGGGGAACGGGCAGGCCAGTCCATAGCATCAATGCCTTCCTCTTGCAGGAACTGCTGACACACTCCAGCCACATGAGGTCTAGCATTGTCTTGCATTAGGAGGAACCCAGGGCCAACCGCACCAGCAGATCTCATCTCGGTACCTAATGGCAGTCAGGCTACCTCTGGCGAGCACTTGGAGGGCTGTGCGGCACCCCAAAGAAATGCCACCCCACACCATGACTAACCCACCGCCAAACCGGTCATGCTGGAGGGTGTTGCAGGCAGCAGAACGATCTCCACTGCGTCTCCAGACTCTGTCACGTGCTCAGTGTGAACCTGCTTTCATCTGTGAAGAGCACAGGGCGCCAGTGGCGAATTTGCCAATCTTGGTGTTCTCTGACAAATGCCAAACGTCCTGCACGGTGTTGGGCTGTAAGCACAACCCCCACCTGTGGACGTCGGGCCCTCATACCACCCTCACGGAGTCTGTTTCTGACCGTTTGAGCAGACACATGCACATTTGTGGCCTGCTGGAGGTCATTTTGCAGGGCTCTGGCAGTGCTCCTCCTGCTCCTCCTTGCACAAAGGCGGAGGTAGCGGTCCTGCTACTGGGTTGTTGCCCTCCTACGGCCTGTCTCCACGTCTCCTGATGTATTTGGCCTGTCTCCTGGTAGCGCCTCCATGCTCTGGACACTACGCTGACAGACACAGCAAACCTTCTTGCCTCAGCTCGTATTGATGTGCCATCCTGGATGAGCTGCACTACCTGAGCCACTTGTGTTGGTTGTAGACTCCGTCTCATGCTACCACTAGAGTGAAAGCACCGCCAGCATTCAAAATGGACGAAAACATCAGCCAGGAAGCATAGGAACTGAGAAGTGGTCTGTGGTCACCACCTGCAAGAACCACTCCTTTATTGGGGGTGTCTTGCTAATTGCCTATAATTTCCACCTGTTGTCTATTCCATTTGAAATTTATTGTCAATCAATCCTAAGTGGACAGTTTGATTTCATAGAAGTGTGATTGACTTGGAGTTACATTGTGTTGTTTAACCTGTTGCGACGAGCAATCCCGTATCCGGGAGCGTAATTATAGCCTCAAGCTCATTACCATAACGCAACGTTAACTATTCATGAAAATCGCAAATGAAATGAAATAAATATATTGACTCACAAGCTTAGCCTTATGTTAACAACACTGTCATCTCAGATTTTCAAAAAATGCTTTTCAATCATAGCTACACAAGTATTTGTGTAAGAGTATTGATAGCTAGCATAGCATTAAGCCTAGCATTCAGCAGGCAACATTTTCACAAAAACAAGAAAGCATTCAAATAAAATCATTTACCTTTGAAGAACTTCGGATGTTTTCTATGAGGAGACTCTCAGTTAGATAGCAAATGTTCAATTTTTCCAAAAAGATTATTTGTGTAGGAGAAATCGCTCCGTTTTGTTCATCACGTTTGGCTAAGAAAACCCCCCGAAAATTCAGTCATTACAACGGCAAACTTTTTTCCAAATTAACTCCATAATATCGACAGAAACATGGCAAACGTTGTTTAGAATCAATCCTCAAGGTGTTTTTCACATATCTATTCGATGATAAATCACTCGTGGCAGTTTGGTTTCTCCTCTGAACAAAATGGAAAAATGCACGCACCTGGAGATTACGCAATAGTTTCGACGGAGGACACCGAGCGGACACCTGGTAAATGTAGTCTCTTATGGTCAATTTTCCAATGATATACCTACAAATACGTCACAATGCTGCAGACACCCTGGGGAAACGACAGAAAGTGTAGGCTCATTCCTTGCACATTCACAGCCATATAAGGAGACATTGGAACACAGCGCATTCAAAATCTGGCTCACTTCCTGTATGAAATTTCATCTTGGTTTCGCCTGTAGCATTAGTTCTGTGGCACTCACAGACAATATCTTTGCAGTTTTGGAAACGTCAGTGTTTTCTTTCCAAAGCTGTCAATTATATGCATAGTCGAGCATCTTGGAAAAATATCTTGTTTAAAACGGGAACGTTTTTCATCCAAAAATGAAATACTGCCCCCAGAGGTTCAAGAGGTTAACCTCTTGCTTCTACCTGAGACGCTTGCGTCCCAACTAGAGCTCTGGAAATGCAAATGCGCAACGCTAAATGCTAATAGTATTAGTTAAAACTCAAACGTTCATTAAAATACACATGCAGGGTATCGAATTAAAGCTACACTCGTTGTGAATCCAGGCAACAAGTCAGATTTTTAAAATGCTTTTCGGCGAAAGCATGAGAAGCTATTATCTGATAGCATGCACCAATACACTACAACACAAAAGCCACGCAGGGGACGTAAACAAAATAATTAGCATTTCGGCGTTACACAAACCGCACAATAAAATAGAAAACAGTCCTTACCTTTCACCATCTTCTTTGTTGGCACTCCTAGATGTCCCATAAACACTATTGGGTCTTTATTTCGATTAAATCGGTCCATATAAAGCCAAGATATCGTTATATGTAGACTGTGTGATAAACGAAAAAAACAGCGTTTTCAAAACGTAACGTCATTTTTTTAAATTCAAAAAGTCGACGATAAACTTTCACAAAACACTTCGAAATACGTTTGTCATGCAACTTTAGGTATTAGTAAACGTTAATAAGCGATAAAATTCATCAGGAGGCGATGTAAAGATCATTAGCTGTCCGTCTGGAAAAATGTCCGGCTAGAAACTCAACGAAAATATCCGGTCCTAGACCTGAAGAAATACGGTGCCCTGCATGTGTTTGACCAAGAAAAAACTCGAAGGGAAATGACAAGACTCTAGACACCGTGTGGAAGCTGTAGGTACTGCAACCTCAGTCAATTAATTGTGGTTCACCTTTATCAATGGGTTCAAGTAGCGCATGGATATATTTTCCCATTTTCAGTGATCAGTTTTTCCTGTGCTTTTCGATGTAAATGCCGTTCTGGTAAAGCCACAGCAGTGATTTAACCAGTTTTATAAACGTCTGAGTGTTTTCTATCCACACAGACTAAGCAAATGCATATACTATATTCCTGGCATGAGTAGCAGGGCGCTGAAATGTTGCGCGATTTTTAACAGAATGTTCAAAAAAGTAGAGGGTAGAAGCAACAGGTTAAGTGTTCCCTTTATTATTTTGAGCAGTGTATATTTCCGCAATGTCATTGAATGCAAGGACAGTATCAGCAGAAATGTAGTGCTCTGAGCACTGTATTAACTTTCTGAGAGATGATGCAATATGCATCCATTGGCTGATTATCACTTTGAATTGGCACATCCATTCTACCAATTCTAGTAGCGTTACTAATAATAAACTCAATACTCAGTGGAGGTACCCCAGGGCAACCTTTCAATTTGAAGGCTGGAACCTCAAGCGGCTTGAATGTAGGCGTACTCTATTAACATTTCTAAGTGGTGGCATCAATGTCTGGTTCTTCAGTCAGATCAGATCAGTATCAGCAGGTTAACCGGTATCCATTTTTGTAAATGCATGTTCTTTCACATCAGAGAACACTATTTCTAGATCACAAATTGCAATAGGTCTCATCACAGTAGGGTTTTGTTAAAGTAGCTCCAGTAATTCAAAGTCTGTTATTAAGGAGTAGGCCTCGATTGCGTGGCTGCCCAATTCTATTCATGGATTGCATGTTTTGTCACAATATTATTTTGAAAGTTTGTTTTGGACTTATGCCCGACTGACTGAGCATTCTACTCAATGCATCATTGATGAGCGCTGATGAAGATTTGATCATTAAATTGACATTAAATTGACTTGGAAATGAGTGACATTCGAAAGGAGGCAAATAATTTGAAGGAAAACCCTTTGTCATTACATTTAACATTTAAGTCATTTAGCAAGTCATCATTTTGATGTCACCAGATTTACTTAATATGCAGTATAATGTTAGCTAGCTAGCTAAGATTGGAGGCCACTGGGTTTTTAGCTAGCTAACATTAGCATTGCTTGCTATTTTTGGCGAACTTTGCTAACTGTTGACAGCATTGCCATCTGTAAGTTTGACGACATGATAATGCGGGCAAAGTTGTTTCCTACTAAATATTTGACTACTTTTAACAATGTCATCGTATTTCCAGACATTATAGTGTCAGAGGAAGGCCCATAAAATTGTCAGACCCATATCACCCAAGTAATACCTAGGATAGGATAAAGTAATCCCTCTCACCCCCCCTCCCCCTGAAAAGATTTAGATGCACTACTGTTCCACTGGAGGTCATAAGGTGAATGCACCAATTTGTAAGTCGCTCTGGATAAGAGCGTCTGCTAAATGACTTAAATGTAATGTAAATGTAATAGACTGTTCTTTCTGCTCCTGCACGGCAAGCAGTACCGGAGCACCAAGTAGTACCGGAGCACCAAGTCCAGGACCAAAAGGCTCCTTAACAGCTTTTACCCCCAAGCCATAAGACTGCTGAACAATTAATCAATTTTACAATGCTGCTACGCACTAGCTATACATTACCCATACCTGCATGTACAAATTACCTCGACTAAAGTGTACCCCCTGTATATAGCCTCGTTATTATTTTGATACTTTTTTTATTTGTAAAATGTATTTTCTTCGCTCTTTCTTGAACTGCTTTGTTGGTTAACTTCTTGCGTCGAGCCATCCCGGATCCGGGATCGTGACTACAGCCTCAAGTCCATTACCATAACGCAACGTTAACTATTCATGAAAATCGCAAATGAAATGAAATCAATATGCTAGCCCTCAAGCTTAGCCTTTTGTTAACAACACTGTCATCTCAGATTTTCAAAATATGCTTCTCAACCATAGCAAAACAAGCATTTGTGTAACAGTATTGATAGCTAGCATAGCATTTAGCGTTAGCATTCAGCAGGCAACATTTTCACAAAAACCAGAAAAGCATTCAAATAAAATCATTTACCTTTGAAGAACTTCGGATGTTTTCAATGAGGAGACTCTCAGTTAGATAGCAAATGTTCAGTTTTTCCTGAAAGATTATTTGTTTAGGAGAAATCGCTCCGTTTTCTGCGTCACGTTTGGCTACCAAAAAAAAACGAAAATTCAGTCATCAAAACGCCAAACTTTTTCCAAATTAACTCCATAATATCGACTGAAACATGGTAAACGTTGTTTAGAATCAATCCTCAAGGTGTTTTTCACATATCTCTTCGATGATATATAGTTCGTGGAAGTCTCCTCTCCCCTGAATCACATGGATGAATGCGTGCAGCTTGTAGATTACGCAGCAATTTTGACAAAGGACACCGGGCGGACACCTGGTAAATGTAGTCTCTTATGGCCAATCTTCCAATGATATGCCTACAAATACGTCACAATGCTGCAGACACCTTGGGCAAACGGCAGAACGTGTAGGCTCGTTCAGGGCGCATTCACAGCCATATAAGGAGACAATGGAAAACAGAGCCTCAAAAATTCTGCTCATTTCCTGTTTGAAGTTTCATCTTGGTTTCGCCTGTAGCATCAGTTCTGTGGCACTCACAGATAATATCTTTGCAGTTTTGGAAACGTCAGAGTGTTTTCTTTCCAAAGCTGTCAATTATATGCATAGTCGAGCATCTTTTTGTGACAAAATATTGCGCTTAAAATGGGCACGTTTTTTTAATCCAATAATGAAATCGTGCCCCCATAGCTTCAACAGGTTAAGGGCTTGTAAGAAATCAATTCACGGTAAGGTCTACCTACTCCTGTTGTATTTGGAGCATGTGACAAATAACATTTCGATTTTATAGTGCAATTTAGACTAAACTGTAGTTAGCATCCATCCAGAATGACTGGGCTTATCACCACTTTAGGGCACCACTATGGCGCTGCCGAAGGAGGGCAGTTTCAGAACGTTCATAACAATTGCTCCTCCATCACTTGGCCGTGTCATGCCATCTATGAATCGTTGTTTACTCTATACCCTGAAAGCCCAGGAGCAGCTCTCTAGAGCAGTAGTCTCTCTGAAGTCCACTGTGTTCCTGGCTGTGTCTGTGGTTACAACTGGTTTCCTATCCTTATCTCCTTTCCCTTAACACCCTATTCTAAGCAGGACTATGGCACTGGCATTCCTATTTCCTTTTCCACTTCTCTCACACCAGTTGTCTTGAAGGAAAGGAGGATTTCAGAAGTGTTATTTGAACATATTTTCCATGCCTGTTCTATGTGGAACCATCTGCATTTGTTTAGTTTTACCACTGCTCACCACTAGAAGACTGTCTGGCAGTCTTCCATACTCCTAGTGGCCCTCATCTTTGCTGTCTTTGAATGTTGTTGCTTTGAACCGTCAAAGTGGTAGACTGCATCCTCTACTGCCCTGTTATGGCTATAAACCCCCTTTAAATATTTGTGTGTTCCTTGCTGCGTGATTGTGAAGAGTGATGCTTTCCAGACCACCCTTGATATTATGTACTTAACCTGTTAGTCCTATAGGGGCAGTATTTCATTTTTGGATAAAAAGACGTGCCCGTTTTAAGCGCAATATTTTGTCACGAAAAGATGCTCGAATATGCTTGGAATTGATAGCTTTGGAAAGAAGACAGTCTTACGTTTCCAGAAATGCAAAGATTTTCACTGTGAGTCCCTTAGAACAAATGTTTCGGGCAAAACCAAGATGTATGACCGACCAGGAAATGCACAGGATTTCTGAGGCTACGTTTTCCATGATCGCCTTATATGGCTGTGAATGCGACAGGAATCAACGGACTCTTTCTCTTGTTTCCCCAAGGTCTCTGCAGCATTGTGACGTATTTGTAGGCATATCATTGGAAGATTGACCATAAGAGACTACATTTACCAGGTGTCCCGCTAGGTGGCTGCGTGGCAATTGGTGCGCAAAAGTCAGGTCCCGGTATTTTTCCATTCAAATCTCAGAACAAACCAGGCTACAAGGACGGTGCTTTCAACGGAGAGAAATATGACAAACCACCTTCAGGATTGATTCAAACAACGTTTTCCATGTTTCAGTCAATATTATGGAGTTAATTGGGAAAAAAGTTCGACGTGTAGGTGACTGAATTTTCGGTTAGTTTCGGTAGCCATATGCATAGTAACAAAAGGGAACGATGTGTCCTACACAAGAATCTTTCAGGAAAAACTGGACATCTGCTATGTAACTGAGAGTCTCCTCATTGAAACATCTGAAGTTCTTCAAAGGTAAATTATTTTATTTGATTCCTTGGCTGGTTTTTGTGAATATGTTGCGTGCTAAATGCTAATGCTAACGCTAAGCTAGCTATCACCACTCTTACACAAATTAGTGATTTTCTCTGGTTCTAAAGCATATTTTGAAAATCTGAGACGACAGGATTGTTAAGAAAAGGATAAGCTTGAGAACAGGCATATTTATTTCGTTTCATTTGCGATTTTAAAAAATCGCTAATGTTGCATTATGCTAATGAGCTTGAGGCTGTAGTAACGATACCGCATGCGGGATGGGGCGGACTAAGAGGTTAAAACTACGCAGAACTGGTCATGTGTATTTGGATGTGCCTGACTGACCATTTAATCAAAATGTTTTATGTGAATATTTAGCCCCCCAATGTTGTTTTGATCAATGACTGTTCTCAGTCTTTTCCCTTGCCAGAGCTGCATTTAGCCTTTGCTGTGGAATGTGTAGTTAGCTGGTAGGCCTTGTTTTTTGTTTAGCAATGAGTTTGGGGATCCTTTAAACGTTGCATTTGGGGAAATTGAATACATTTTCCTTCACGCTGTAGAATAGATAGGATATTCCTTTCCAATTCTAAGCTGCTGTAGTTTGTTAGATAACATTGTATCCTCTATTCTCTCTGCAGAAAAAGAAGGCACAAGAAGAGGCGCATAGAAACATTTTCATACTCGATGACATTACATCGCAATGTCCGATCGTTTGGGGCAAATAACCAAGTCCAAGGATGGGAAAAGCAAGTACTCCTCACTCAGCCTATTTGATAAGTACAAGGGAAAGTCTATAGAAACTCAGAAAACAGCAGGTAAGTCATTGTCCAATCTTTCTCAAGTACCTCTGTGTTCAACTCCTATGTGTATGGCTTTAAGGATTTGAAAGGCCCATGAAGCTTGACCAATACATAAAGTTTGCAAAGAGCTTTATTCACACCTCTCTCCTTCCCTCCGTTTGTGTCCGCTCACTCCCCCTCTTCCTCCCAGCAGTTCCGCGACATGGCTTACAGAGTCTTGGCAAAGTGGCCGCAGCCCGGCGCATGCCCCCACCTGCTCACCTGCCGAGCCTGAAGTCAGAGAACAAAGGAAACGATCCAAACGTGATTATCGTGCCCAAAGACGGAACAGGATGGGCAAACACACAGGAACAAACCGATCAAAAGAGGTAGGTGAGAGAGCCCGGAACAGACACTGGGAAAGGTGGTCTGGATAGCAGATGAATGCATTTATACCCAACTCAGTTTCTTGAAGATTGAAAATCCGTAGACACAGCAATCTTGCCATTTCAATCAGCAGCTGATGTACATTGAAGAAACCAATTGAGTGAACACTGGCCAATCAGTGCTATATATTCAATTAAGTTCCAGGGAGAAATAAAGTTGGCTAACAGCGGCTTAATGATTTATAGTCTCAGTAGTTTAAAATGGCTGTGTCGTCTCACTGATCTGAAAACTGACAAGTGATGTGCATTAAATTCTGTGATGTAATCGTTTTTTACAGGTTATTTCAGATTAATTAGTGGAGATGAGGAAAGGATGCCGCTATAGACTATTGAGATGCACTCTTGGATTAATGTTTTACTATGATGCAATATGTTAAATTCATTCAATAGGTTTTGTTTTCTGAGGGAACGAGTCATCTTTTACACAACCAAAGGGTAACATTGGATGATGCAAGAATGAGTGATGAGCAAAGAAAAGGGTATTTGTTCACCTGGTACACACTTTGCTGAGGTTTGTGTTTCTGTACACTTTCCAGTGCTGTCTGCGTGCACTTCTTTATGGATGCGTTCAAACACGTACACTACCGTTCAAACGGTTGGGGTCACTTAGGAATGTCCTTATTTTTTTTAAAGAAAAGCAAAAAAAAATGTCTGTAAAATAACATCAAATTGATCAGAAATACAGTGTAGACATTATTAATGTTGTAAATGACAATTGTATGTGGAAACAGCTGATTTGAATTTTTATGGAATATCTATTTAGGTGTACAGAGGCCCATTATCTGCAACCATCACTCCTGTGTTCCAATGGCACGTTGTGTTAGCTAATCCAAGTCTATCATTGTAAAAGGCTAATTGATCATTAGAAAACCCTTTTGCAATTATGTTAGCACAGCTGAAAACTGTTGTCCTGATTAAAGAAGCAATAAAACTGGCCTTCTTTAGACTAGTTGAGTATCTGGAGCATCAGGAGTGGGAGACAGTTGGCGCTGTTCTGTGAAGGGAGTAGTACACAGCAGTGTACGGGATCTTCAGTTTCTTGGCAATTTCTCGCATGGAATAGCCTTCATTTCTCAGAACAGAACAAGAATATTTGTTTCTGGTCATTTTGAGACTGTAATCAAACCCGCAAATGCTGATGCTCCAGATACTCAATTAGTCTAAAGAAGGCCAGTTTTATTGCTTCTTTAATCCATTACAAATCAGCCATTTCCAGCTATAATAGTCATTTACAACATTAACAATGTCTACACTGTATTTCTGATCAATTTTATGTTATTTTAATGGACAAAAAATGTGCTTTTCTTTCAAAAACAAGGATATTTCTCAGTGACCCCAAACCTTGGAAAGGTAGTGTACGTCTCGATCACACAGACCGCGTCATTGCATTTTGGTACACCAGAAGTACATTCATTTCCAATGGAAGGCTGCGTTTGACTTGCAGCGTTGCAGAGGCAGTTGCAGTGCGTACGTTTGATTTGTCAAACTGTATGCGTAAACGGCTTGACAGAAATGGTAGCAGAAGTTGAATTTTGAGCAGAAGTTGAATTTTACGCAATGACACTAGGTGTGATCAAGGCATTAGCCCCATGTACAGCTGCAGGAAAGATAGCCTTGTGTCAGACTTGAGAGGCGTTTGTGTTTGCTACCTCAAGGTTAGCTCACATGCAATCTGAAGAGCTGTCTGTGTGTGGGAGTTGATTGGTGGGAAGTGACCACTCTGTTTGGTGTGTGTGAGTCTGTGGGTGGCTGGAGGAGTGGGCGCAGGAAGACTGAGGAGCTAACATACAGTGAGTATATGGCAATGTTGATTGAACACCAAACATATGGCATTTATAAAACCAGTGTTCATGTTGCTACTTTTTAGTGTTATTTGCATAGCAGGCATGACATTTTTCACACTGGTCCCATGTGGCTCAGTTGATAGAGCATGGCGCTTGCAATGCCAGGGTTGTGGTTTGATTTCCATGAGGCACCTGTATGAAAAGTAAGAAATATGTGTGCGTGCACTCACTACTGTAAGTCGCTCTGGATAAGAGCCTCTGGCTCAATGACTAAAATGTAGTCATTTGATAACAGAAAAGTGAGTCGGTTTGTGTTATGTTGCCTGGCAAGTGAGAAAGAACAGAGTGGGAGTACTATTTATTTCTAATTCTTCACTGTTTGGCTGGGATAAATTCATCAAGAGTTTATAGCTGGGTTACAAGTGTCCAAGTTCTGTAACGTGTAAAAGTGAAACTGCGCAGTATGGCATGTCTGTATCAAGATGTATATGTATCTATTCTATCTCTGGAGTGACGGTTCCCTCTCTCTCTCTCTCCCTCCCTCAGTTCCATTGCATCAACAGCACAGCTGCTGGAGTTGCAGCCACAGCTGGCTTTGCAGAAATCTGTCTCCAATCTCCAGAAGCCCACACCGGTAGCCAGTCAGGAGGTGGGCTTGGCCTCTTGATTTTTGTCATCTACATCTTTCGGTTTCACTTTGAATTGTGATTTTTCTTTTCTTAGAGTGACTGCCTTTAAGAAGCAATGAATCCCTTTGAAAATTGCCTATTTGGCATCTATGAGTCTGAAAGTGTGTCAAAATTGACTACAAAGTGTAAATAGGATAATTTTAGGCATAAAGTCAATCTTTTCTAAAATGTTTGGAACATCCGGTAAATGAAGGTTGGGTTTTGATGTCTATTTGCCTCCTAACATGGGGTGAAGAGCTGCGGTGATTGCTCACTAATCAATAGCATAGATGGTTAGACTAGCAGCTCCTACTGTTTACACACGTTGCGCATTTCTTTTACTTGCGAAATAACTTAATGTAAAATTGAGCAACTAAAACATCCTCGGTCAAAATTCATTACAGATAACTCGAGTAATCTTCAATTCATTCTGGGTATTTTAAGGAAGTGAAATAGGCTTCCAACCTGAATGCAAAATTGGTCAGGAAACATACCTCCAAGACTGAAATCTCTTTAATACAATTTCCTCTGTTGTTTCCACAGAGCACAAACACAGGTGGACCAAAGCAATGGGCCCAGCTAAATGGAAAGGCCGTAGAACTAGATGGTGAGTTGGAATGGAAAACTCAACTGTTCAAATTGACTTTGTCTCTTTGGTCAACATTGATGGAGGTGCTATCAGACGTGTCAATTTACTGCATGCCTCCACCTCATGATTTTCCATCAGCCTCCATTTCTTTTGACTCTGCTGTGACTGACAGCTGTGCCTCTTGTTTCCATGGCGACAGCAGGTTTAAGGGCCTCAAACCGACTGCAGCCCTTCTCTCACGAGGAATTTCCAACGCTGAAGGCTGCTGGGGAACAGGACAAGGCTGGCAAGGAAAGAAGCGCCTTCGATCCGTCGTATGGGCCCGGACCAAGCCTCCGCCCCCAGAGTGAGTCCAGTGGACATAGCTGTGGTGGCACAAACATGTACTCCAGTTCATGTTGGAGCAGTTGCTAATAAGTGCTGTGGGAAAATATTGTGCACATACTTTAAAAAAACTGAATACACTGCAATTTCACCTTCTAACTCCTTAGACACAGGCTTGTTTTCTCAAATTCGTTTTCCTCTTGTCTTTCCAGATGTGACAAGTTGGAGGGAGGGTGGTGGGAGGAACCTTGTGCCCTCATCCCTGCCAGCAGGCCTGCCCTCGGATTCCGAGGGCAAGGCCAGCGGCGTAGCTGAGACTGGAAGCCCCCCTCCACCTCTTCCCCCCTCTGCCCCCCTCTCTGCCTCCATGGTCAGTCCCACCCCTGCCACTGTTGTCAGCGCCCCTTCAGTCCTAGAGCCCAAGGAGCCCTGTCTGCGCCCTGCCCAGCCCCTCCGCAGGCCCACCCCCCCTGCCCTGAACCATCACCAGCTCCACCACCCTACCACCACCACCACCTACCACGACATGCTGCCTGCCTTCGTAAGTAGCACAATACTACTCTTAATTTATTCTCACTTCATGACACCTTAATGCAAGGTTCTATTCTGACTGTACACTTTTTGTCTATTGGTTTTCAGATGTGCCCCAAAGAGACTCGTGATGCTCCTGGCACTGCTGAACACACTGGCCCTGTCACTGTGGTCGCCCCAGTTCGCTTTGACAACCGGCCCACCTTCAGACAGCCCTACCCCAACATCAACCAAGAGCCTGTCAAGTAAGTTGTCACCAGCATATGCCTACTCTCTGAAAGCGATGCTCAGTTAAAATAATGAAAGATTAAAATGGATAATACAATTGAAGATTCTGTGAATTCTTTTGTTTTCTTTGCAAAAATAATCGCAGGTCTCTCACCTCCCCATGTTCATAATCTCCTTATAGCGGTGAGGTTAGGAGAGAAGAAAACCGCTTCATCCGTGGGCCCTCCCGCAACCTCTCCTCCAGACCCATCCGTCGGCCCGGTGACAGACCCCCTCGTCCGGCCATCATCAACCCAGAGGACCTGAAGGATCTGGACGAGCTGGACAACGACTGTGAAGACGGCTGGGCAGGTGGGGGGGGGCTTTCTGTTATCGCATCATACAAAGACTGAAACAACATTTCTGTGGATGTGCCGTAGCGGAACTAGATTGACCTTGATAAAAATGTTGTTCTCTTACCTTTCCAGGTATCCATGAAGAAGTGGATTATGGCGAGAAACTCAAGTTCAGTGACGATGAGGAGGAGCACGCCGAAAAGAACAAGATGTGGTGAAATTACCCCCACCCCCTTTGTGTTTGTGACTGAAAAGAATATTGTTGGTGTTATTTCTGTAGTTTTAAGAGCAGTGACCTTGTAGCAGTGACTGATTGTGAGCTCTATCTCTGACCCAGGGCTGAATGGGAGAACCAGCGTCGCGAGCACCAGTTGTCGCTGAGCACAGGAGAGGGGGCGTACCCCCAGGAGGGCCCTGAGGAGGAGGCTTACCTGGCCTTCCAGGAGCAGATGGCCCACAGGAAGACCAACAGCAGGTTCCCCTCTGGAGAACCACAGGTAAGGTCGTACCTGAGTCCACTGTGCCTCAGACTGCTACCCTTGCCTGGTCCCCTAGCCTTCAATACTACTGATCTCTGAAGTTTTGAGTTTAAAGAAGTATGGCAGAAGCCTGTCCAGTCATTTCACCTTTACCTTTATGAAGTCTTCAGACAATGCACATGACTATTATCAATAACCCTTGATTGAAATAAGACTCAACAAATTGCTTTGTAGTGATTAAAAAGTGAATGTTTAATTAACTTCCAGGGTATAAATGCAGAAGCTTATATGGAGATATGGTGGAGGTCACTAAGATTAACTAATGTTTAGGCATTTAAAGCATAAAGAGTACATACACCTGTAGGAAGAGAACAATTGAGTCACATTTATATGCATGTGTCTTATGTCCATTGTACACAGAAACCATGTAGTCCCCACTTTAACACCCGAACCCTCCTCTGTGGCGTCTCTAGGCCCAGGCCCAACAGAAGAGCTCCGGGCCTGGCATGGCCCACCAGGGTGAACCCCTGGACGACCAGGAGGAGCGCCAGGGCCCAGCCCGGGCCAAGTTTGTATCACCGGAACTCTCTGAGGCAGTGGAGAGAGCTCGCCGGCGCAGGGAGGAGGAGGAGAGACGCGCCCGTGAGGAGAGACTTGCCGCCTGCGCCGAGAAGCTCAAGAGGCTAGACGAGAGGTTTGGGAAGACTGAGAGACAGTTGTCAAGGTCTGAGGAGGGAGTGAAGGATGCAGAGAGCAAGGAGGCAGCACTGTCCCCTGGGAGAGAGAGCAAAAACCACCAGGAGAGCTGGCAATATGGCACGAAAGGTAACACCAAACCGCCATTAGTGTTTGTTTAGTAAACATTTATTTATTCAGATTTATCAGTTGAAAATACTAACTTGCAATTCTCAGTCATAGTGTGCACTTCCAGTAAAACGCTTAATTTCAACGGTATGGCTATTACTGAATGACATGTAGGAAACATACAGGGTTTCCAGGACTAACTCAAATCTCTAGCCCAATGACCTCTGAAACTGCCCACAAGGCTTGAAAACTAGGCCCCCAAAAATGTTTGCCCCGAGAGTTGCCAAATTTATCCAATAAACCCTTTTCCCATAACGTTATTGAGCGAATTAAGAAGGAATATCGATGTCATTTTTAATGATGTAGGTTAAGAAGCAAAATTCGGTTTTCCGTCAAAATAATTCTTGCGAATTTAAGAATATATTGCAAGGGGAAAATGAATTGACCTTATTCATCTCTCCAGATCATTTTCCATCAATGGATGTCGATTTAACTTGTTTTGACTGCTATGATTAAGCAATAAGGCCAGAGGTGTGGTATATGACCAATATACCAAGGCTAAAGGCTGTTCTTAGGACATAAGAAAAGTTGACATTAGAATGCAGTCTACTTTAAATCACCTCCTGAGCGAATTTATCCATAGAGCTCTAGTGCTCCTGGAGTAGTTTTCTAATGCTTTGTCGCTGTTATATCAGTTTTAGCGCATTAGCAGGTTTTATGGAAAAGGTAGTCTCCGTAATGACCAATCTACAACTGGTAAAAAGTTGTCATGACGTGTACGCGTGCTGCTGTCTCCGTGACTCAACTGCCTCTACTGCAGCACTCTCTCAGCCTGTGCTTTCAACACACACACACCCCTTCGGCCCTCCCCCTCTCCACCATTCACTCACTCACAGCTTGATCACTGCCTGATAGTCAGCAGCAGCAGGTCACAGTGAAATGTATATATTTTTTAAGAGAAATGCCATGGTGGCCGCTGTACAATTTAGAAGTAGCCCAAAAACCTGCCACCCGTGACAAATACATTTTCACCCGTGACACCGTTTTCAAAGTAGTCCAATTTGGCTGGAAAACTGCAAACATGGCAACACTGGAAACATGGGTAGCTATGTAAAAGTAGGATTATAACACGCTCCCTCTCCTGTCCCAGACACTGAGTGTCCCTTGGAGCACTCCCCCGGCCAGCAGGACTACAGGGAAGAGGGCACCTTGGGCTTCGCCCCCTACCGCAATGAGGACGATGGCGGGGCTGATCCCACTTCTCCCCTGCCCGACTACACAAACCACCAGGCCTCCAAGCCCGTCCCGCCCCGCTTCCAAAAGCAGCAGCAGGTGAGCCGCCCGGCCAACGCCATCTGATGCTTTCCCAGCAGCCCCAAAAATCCTTATCCCTTCCCTAATTCCTGGTGGGATTAGCGGCTTGAGAAAGGCCCGTCAGTTCACAGGAGCAGGTGTCGGGTATTATGAAGGGGGCCAATGGGTGTGTTTGTTTTGTTCTGTTGTGTAGTGTTTTAATGAGTTCTGTGGTGGATGCACAGCAATAGGCAATTGACAAAACAGGAAATAACCACTCGCTGCATATAGTACACTTCTTTAAATGCATCTAGTCACTTTTTTATGTGAGGTGAATAATTCTACCAGTGTGAACATAATGGGTTCATGCGCTGTCGTCCCTCCCCCTCTCAGGACCAAGTGTATAAAATGCAGCACTGGCAGCAGCAGCAGTCTGGCCACCCCGCCCCCTCGGGCTCCAGCCACCCCCCGAGGGGGTACTACCCCCCACACATGCTGGGCTTCGACCCCCGCTGGATGATGATGCCCCCTTTCTTGGACCCCCGCATGGCCCAGGGCCGCTCCCCGTAGACTACTACCCCAATGCTGTCCACTCTTCAGGTGAGACCTGAGAAAATAGCATTATTTTACTAAAGGGAATGATGAATTTCCTGATTTAATTTCTTAATTCACTTTTTAGTTTAGTGACATCATGGTCAAACTTTCTAGATTGATATGGATCTCCAAATAAATCCTGCATCTGTATCATCTCTAACTGTAGATTACCACCTCTGTGTTTGCGTAGGAATGATGAAATCGAGGATGCAGCCAGACCATCTGAACAGCCCAGGGTCCCCCTCTGACGATGGCTGCCATCCAAGCATGCATCAGGAGCGGAGGGCCCCCTCCACCGAGCCCTACCCCTTGTGGAACCAAGATGGCTACCCTCCTCGCAGTTTCACCCCACCCTACCAGAGACAGCACGAGAGCTCAGACAGGAGCCAGCCAGACGACCGGAGTGACAGGACATGCTCCCAGCAGGACTTGTACGAAGAGAGTGGTAACGAGTGCCTAGACAACCCATCTGGTGACCTCTCCCATCAGGCCTACCACCAGAGCAAAGGTCCCGACAGGGATCACCACCCGCACGACCAAGGCCTGCTCTCCTCAGCCCCGAGCCGGCCCCAGCAGCAGCATGCAGACAGCGACTACCCCAAACAGGAGCCCAAAGACAGGTACCTGAAGGACGGCACTGAACCCTGTGACGAAGTCTTCGACACCTCCAAGGAAAAGTTTTTTGACTCCGACTTCCATAGGCGAGATGGAGGCCAGAAGAAGGAAGTTTGTGTTGGTGGTCATAACCAGTGGTCTGATCCTGGCTCCAGCACCCCTGCCAGCAGTGTAAGCCAGCCCTCTGAGACTGGCGGTAGGACCCTGACCCGCAGGACTGGTCCCATCAAGAAGCCTGTGCTAAAGGCCCTCAAAGTGGAGGACAAGGAGAACGAGAAGCCCAAAGTGGAGCCTGAGGAGAAGGTAGTCCCTTACCGCCTGGAAAAGGAGGTGCTCACCAACGTATATGACCTGAAGAAAGATAACCAGCCCCTAGTAAGTAACAGACGATCGGCCTCGCCTGCTATTGAGAAGCAGCCAGAAGAGAAGCAACAACCACCAGCTCCTGCTAAAATAGAGCGGCCAGCCAGTACCCACAGTGAGGATTTGCCGAAGGAAAACAGCTGGGACAGCGGAAAGAGCCAGTCCTCCAGAGACAGCCAGGAGAGCAGGGAGCCTGGTGCACCACGACGCAACAACTGGATCTTCATCGATGAGGAGCAGGCCTTTGCCGGAGCCAGGGGAACGGGTAAAGGTCGGAGCCGTGGCGGCTTCAAGGAGTTCAGTTCAAGAGGAGACCGTGGTGGCCGGGGAGGCCGAGAGAACCCCAGAGGAGGCTACAACAACAATATCAACAGCAGGGACGCTGCTGGAACCCAGAGACCAGGCAGAGGCAGAGGACTGCCCAGGGAATTTGTCAAGGTGGAGGACCTGCAGAGGGGGAAGCCGAGGAGGCGCAACGTCAGCGAGACTCTGAGCGAGACCTCAGAGTATGAGGAGCTGCCCAAGCGGCGACGCCAGAAGGGCTCTGAAAACGGAGAGGGTGGCAGCTACCCAGAGCAGGGAGAGACCAGGAAGGCCGACCGAGACTCTTGGAGGTCCAACAAGGTGTACACGGAAGAACAGGCGACCAGTGACGCCCGCGACAAGGCCAAAGCCAGCAGCAGGGGGTTCGGAGGCTTCGGCCGCTCCCTGCCTCCCAGACTCGATACTGGCAGGGGCTACAACACCAGCCGAGGGTTCAACAACGGCTCCAGAGACATCTCCACCTGGAGAGGAAGGGGGACTCAGTTTGGCAGTGGCGGTGGGCCCATGCAGGAGAACGGCTACGTCTTGGGCACCGAGACCTATCCCAGGAGACCGCCTGCAGAGCGTGAGCCCCTCAAATACACCCCCAAGTTTACTGGCTCTACTGGTTCCTTCATGGAGAACGGCACTGAGGACCGCAGCGGGGAGGGTGAGTACTACATAGACAGCGACAACCCTGGACAACAGCCGTTGAGAAGACGGAGGCCGCCGCGCCAGGACAAGCCCCCGCGTTTCCGCCGACTACGTCAAGAGAGAGAGCCTGGCAGTGGCCAGTGGACCAGCGATGAGTACATCAACGGATCAGAAGGATTCGCGAACCCCTGGCCGAGCCGCTCCAAGGAGGGAGGTAAAGAGGACGGCTGGTCCAGTGGCCACTACTCCGGAGGGGGGGGTAGGTCCGGTGGTCAGCACGGCCAGGCGGAGGACTGGGAGACTGGCTCAGAGAACAGCGACTTCAGTGACTGGAGGGAGAAGCGTGGGGGAGGGCAGCAGCAGCAGACACACGGGGGAGATGTGCACTCAGACTCAGGCCACGGGGATCCTGGGTCTGGAGAGAAGAGGGAGCTGGCCAAGAGGAGTTTCTCCAGCCAGCGCCCCCTGGTGGACCGGCAGAACAGGAAGGGTGAGGTGGATGGGAACAAGATGACGCGCTCTTCAGAGAAACCTAACACTCTGCCCTCCTGTAACAGGAATGACGGCTGGCAGAATGGAGGGGCCTCCAACCATAAGAGGTGAGTGCTGTGCTAACTTTGGCTTATGCGAACTTGGTGTGAGAACGTTCAACAAAACTATTGATATTGTTTTGTCTTGACTTAATTGTTTCAAAACATTCTCAAGACATCAATATACCGGAGCTTCTAAAAACAAACCTTAGCAACACTTTCGCACAATAATATGTTTTAAGTGGTAACACCTGACTCATGGAATGTCTCTACCTGATTCCAGCAGGAGCCCAGAGGAGTCAGGCCCAGTCTACAATGTTGAGCAGTCTGAGGAGGGCCACCAGGCAAACGAACCCTCGGGGAAGAAGCTGGACAAGGAGCTGAAGCCCAGGTCTGTGAAGGGAGACCTGGCCAAACCACTGTCTCAGTACGACCTCAACAGCTACCCCAGTGAGTATGCTAGGCACCAACTTCATAATAACACCTACTTGAGTCAATTAAGCAAGGCTCAAATTAAATCTAAACCAGGGGTCTCAACCTGGTGGGCCAGATGACTGATTTAATGTGGCACACGTGTGTCTTCCAGTTGAGGGGGATTCTGGGTGTCCTAGTCCAGATGGGTTCCAAGACCTGTCCAAGAAACAGCTGCGGCGCCCACAGGAAGACGACAGAAGGAGAAAGGAACAAGGAGCTCCTGTAAGTTGACAGAACATTCAAATAAGCCTGAGACATTTAAATAAAACTAACAATTGGCAAAAGAGCTTTCGGTGTCTAGAGTATAGACCCAGTTTTGAGTAAAATCTAAATAATTCCAAATCAAAGTTTATTTGTCACGTGCACCGAATGCAACCTTACAGTGAAATGCAACCTTACAGGCTCTAACCAATAGTGCAAAAAAAAGGTATTAGGTGAACAATAGGTAAGTTAATGAAATAAAGCGACAGTAAAAAGACCGGTTATATACAGTAGAGAGGCTATAAAAGTAGCGCGGCTACATACAGACACCTGTTAGTCAGGCTGATTGAGGTAGTATGTACATGTAGATATGGTTAAAGTGACTATGCATATATGATGAACAGAGTAGCAGTAGCGTAAAAGAGGGGTTGGTGGGTGGCTTGACACAATGCAGATAGGCCTATTAACCAATGTGCGGGAGCACTGGTTGGTCGGCCCAATTGAGGTAGTATGTACATGAATGTATAGTTAAAGTGACTTTGCATATATGATAGACAGAGAGTAGCAGCAGCGTAAAAAGAGGGTTGGGGGGCACACAATGCAAATAGTCCGGGTAGCCATTTAATGACCTGTTCAGGAATCTTATGGCTTGGGGGTAAAAACTGTTGAGAAGCCTTTTTGTCCTAGACTTTGTACTCCGGTACCGCTTGCCATGCGGTAGTAGAGAGAACAGTCTATGACTGGGAAGGCTGGGGTCTTTGACCATTTTTGGGCCTTCTTCTAACAACGTCTGGTATAGAGGTCCTGGATGGCAGGTAGCTTAACCCCAGTGATGTACTGGGCCGTACGCACTACCCTCTGTAGTGCCTTGCGGTCAGAGGCCGAACAATTGCCGTACCAGGCAGTGATGCAACTAGTCAGGAGGATGCTCTCGATGTTGCAGCTGTAGAACCTTTTGAGGATCTCAGGACCCATGCCAAATCTTTTTAGTTTCCTGAAGGGGAATAGGCTTTGTCGTGCCCTCTTCATGACTGTCTTGGTGTGTTTGAACCAGTCTAGTTTGTTGTTGATGTGGACACCAAGGAACTTGAAGCTCTCAACCTGCTCCACTACAGCCCCGTCGATGAGAATGGGGGCGAGCTCGATCCTCCTTTTCCTGTCATGCACAATCATCTTAGTCTTGGTTACGTTGAGGGATAGGTTGTAATTCTGGCACCACCCGGCCAGGTCTGAGTTCCTCCCTATAGGCTGTCTCGTCAGTGATCAGGTCTACCACTGTTGTCGTCTGCAAACTTAATGATGGTGTTAGAGTCGTGCCTGGCCCTGCAGTCATGGGTGAACAAGGAGTACAGGAGGGGACTGAGCACACACCCCTGGGGAGCTCCAGTGTTGAGGATCAGCGTGGCAGATGTGTCGCTACCTACCCTCACCACCTGGGGGTGGCTCGTCAGGAAGTCCAGGATCCAGTCGCAGAGGGAGGTGTTTAGGATCCTTAGCCAGGAAGTCCAGGATCCTTAGCTTAGCGATGAGCTTTGCGGGTACTATGGTGTTGAACGCTGAGCTGTAGTCATTGAATAGCATTCTCACATAAGTGTTCCTTTTGTCCAGGTGGGAAAGGGCAGTGTGGAGTGCAATAGAGAGTGCATCATCTGTGGATCTGTTTGGGCGGTATGCAAATTGGAGTGGGTCTAGGGTTCCTGGGATAATGGTGTTGCTGTGAGCAGTTATCAACCTTTCAAAGCACTACATGGGTATGGACGTGAGTGCTACGGGTTTATAGTCATTTAGGCAGGTTGCCTTTGTGTTCTTGGGCACAGGGACTATGGTGGTCTGCTTGAAACATTTTGGTATTACAGACTCAATCGGGGACATAATTGCTAATGGATTCATGCAAGCAACGATACTTCTTTAACAACATACTGTTTTTTCCTAAATATCTCAATCATATGTTATATTAAGTACAGTTGTACATGACTTGAGGTGCTGTGTTGTACTTAATCTATGGAAAAAAAGCATTTCTTTGCCACACTGCAGGTTCCAGTAAAAAACAGACCGATCACCTCCAAGATGCCCCCGCGGTTTGCCAAGAAGCAGGGTGGCATGACCATTGATCAGCCAGAAGAGGGACTCTCTGCCAACAACCTGGGCACAGATATCTGGGAGACTAACAGCTCAGGTAGGAATAGGGGCAACACCCCAGCCTTCACACACATCATCTTCCACCCCATCTGATAACTGTTTCCCATACTCGGCTTTTCCCTCCAAACTACATAGGAACATTCTTGTGCTGTCAACTGTATAACATAATACATTGGTTCTATGGTTCTATTCCTTCCCTCAGCTCTCTCAATCCAGTCATCTGGAGGAGATTCGTGGACCAAGCAGGTCTCCTTCACAGGCAGCGAGCCCAACTCGGAGGATTCTGACGCGGGCCCTGAGCAGAGCAAGGAGCAGCACAAGCCCGGTCCCATCGGCAACGAACGTTCACTCAAGCACCGCAAGGGCTCGGAGGGTGTGGAGCGTCTGGAGGGGAGGCCCATCACTCCCGTCAACGGCGTGGACCTCCACGTGGACACGGTGCTGCCTGTGCCACCCATCGAGTTTGGTGTCAGTGCCAAGGACTCTGACTTTAGTCTGCCACCCGGTTCCACCCCAGTGCCCGTGTCCAACCCTGTCACCAAGCTGCAGGACGCCCTCGTTAGCAATGTGAGTACAAATACACTGAGTTCAACTGGATTCCCATGATTATAAGGTGGGCTATTAAAATGAATCCTTCAAGTGCTACACTTGAAGTGGCTTGATAAAATAAATATCATAAATGAGAGGTAAAATGGACAAAGGATGTCATTGGCTAGTTGTTGATATGTATAACCTTTGTGTGTGTGTAGCCGGCCCTGACCCAGGCCATTCCCATGCTGCGTAGAGACCACCTGCAGCCTGGCATCAACCTCAACCCCATCTCTTTCCCCAGTGCTGACCTCACACTCAAGGTACACACCCCACTGCCTCACACTCTCCACACTCCAGACATCTCTAAACACTAGTCTTAAATAAATGTAATTCTCAGTTACCTACCTGGCTAAGTCAAGGTTAGATCAAATAAACGTTAGTAAACACAAAAGTTTTTGTAATTTCACCGACCATTTCTATCCCTTCGTCCCATCTTTCTCAGATGGAGTCGGCCCGTAAGGCGTGGGAGAACTCCCAGTCTCTCCCCGAGCAGGGCTCTCCTGGTGGGGGTGCCTCTGGTGCCCAGCCCCCTTGCAGCGTGGGCTCCTCCAGCGGGGTGAGCTACAGCTCTTTCGGAGGGGTGTCCATGCCCCCCATGCCCATTGCCTCCGTGGCGCCTTCCATGTCCATGCAGGGTAAGAGGACACTCGCACATTAAACATTGACATTATTGCTATATTTGCCAAAAGACTATGCGTTGTATGAAATGTAAATCTGTGCATTATTATTATATCTTTGAAATAACAATTGTATTTCCGTCTCTGTAGGTAACCATGTCCCCCCGCTGTATCTGGACGGCCATGTCTTTCCCAGCCAGCCTCGTCTGGTGCCCCCAACCATGACCCAGCAGCAGAGCTACCAACAGGTACTACACTTACAAGTATAGGCTCTTACAGGATTTTATTCCAATTATTTTTCTTCTTTATATACACTACCGTTCAAAAGTTTGGGGTCACTCGGAAATGTCCTGGTTTTTGACAGAAAATCACTTTTTTTTGTACGTTTAAAATAACATCAAATTGATTAGAAATACAGTGTAGACATTGTTAACGTTTTAAATGACAATTGTTGCTGGAAACAGCTGATTTTTAATGGAATATCTACAGAAGCCCATTATCAGCAACCATCACTGCTGTGTTCCAATGGCACGTTGTTTTAGCTAATCCAAGTTTAGAATTTTAAAAGGCTAATTGATCATTAGAGAAAACCCTTTTGCAATTATGTTAGCACAGCTGAAAACTGTTGTCCTGATTTTAAAGAAGCAGTAAAACGGTCCTCCTTTAGACTAGTTGAGTATCTGGAGCATCAGCATTTGTGGGTTTGATTACAGGCTTAAAATGACCAGAAACAAATAACTTCTATTCTTGTTCTGCGAAATGAAGGCTATTCCATGTGAGAAATTGCCAAGAAACTGAAGATCTCGTACACTGCTGTGTACTACTCCCTTCACAGAACAGCACAAACGGTCTCTAACCAGAATAGACAGAGGAGTGGGAGGCCCCGGTGCACAACTGAGCAAGAGGACAAGTACATTAGTGTCTAGTTTGAGAAACAGACGCCTCACAAGTCCTCAACTGGTAGATTCATTAAATAGTACCCGCAAACCACTGGTCTCAACGTCAACAGCGAAGAGGCGATTCCTGGATGCTGGCCTTTTGAAATGATTAACTTGGATTAGCTAACACAACGTGCCATTGGAACACAGGAGTGATGGTTGCTGATAATGGGCCTCTGTACGCCTAAATAGATATTCCATAAAAAATCTGCCATTTCCACCTACAACATTTAGAATGTCTACACTGTATTTCTGATCAATTTGATGTTATTTTAATGGGGGGAAAATGTGCTTTTCTTTCAAAAACAAGGATATTTCTAAGTGATCCCAAACTTTTGAACGTTAGTGTAAAAAAATAAATATTTATATAATATATATTTTGGGCAATAATCGGTACCGCCTGGATTTCAATTTTTTTGTGATACATGCCAAAAGTGCTTGATTTTTGCTGAGTCAATAATGACATTTTGCATGGCAATTTGTGATATGTCCAATTTGTCATGAAAATGCACTGGTGGGGGAGGGTAAACTGTAATATTATAATTCACTCCTTCCTGTGTGTGCACGCAGGCGGCCGCGGCTGCCCAGCAGATCCCCATCTCCCTACACACCTCTCTGCAGGCCCAGCTCGGTCTCCGGGGAGGCCTTCCCGTCTCCCAGTCCCAGGAGATGTTCAACTCCATTCCCTCCTTCAGGTCCCAGGTGTACATGCATCCCAATCTGTCTCAGCCTAACCCCATGGTGCTGTCAGGCGGTGGCCCCCTGAAGGGGCCCTATTCGGCCTTCCCGGGCATGCAGCCATCGGACATGGTCAAGCCCCAGTCGGGCTCCCACTACCAGCCCATGAACGGCAGCCAGACCATGGTCTACGACGGCCAGATGAACCAGGGCCCTGGCATGAGCTCCTCCCAGCTCATGGACTCCCAGCTCATCCAGGTAAGGGGAACAACTCTGTCAGTGGCACACTTAGTTTGAAGGAACAGTTTACTTGGCTTCTAATGGAAACATTATACTCTCTTCATTCAATGTTTAAAAGGCCCGAACAATGATCCTTCCTCTCTCTCGCTCCAGGTGACCATGCCCTTGCCGGGCTCCCAGCTGCGTTATGGCTCTGCCCAGCAGCACCTCATCCTGCCCCAATCCATCCAGCTCCAGCAGGGCCAGAACCTCTCCGTCGGAGCTGCCCGCAGGATGCTCCCCCCTGGCTCCCAGCCCCCTGTCATGACCGGCAGTAGAGAGGTGAGCTCTACAGACCCACCAAGTGTCCCTTCCAACAATTCTACAGCTTAACTACCCTAATGATTGGTAAATGTTAGCTTTAGGTTGGATTTGGAAACATTTAATGTATAAACAAACAAAAATGCACGTTGAATGTAGTGAAACCCATCCCTTTGAAATAGAAGGGATAGTTCACCTAAATTACAAAATTACTTGATTTTTTTGCAGAATTTCCCAATGTCTACTGGTCCGTATACTACTTACAAGGTAAGGAACAACTGTAGTGAATTTGTCATTTGGGTGAACTATCACTTTAATGCCACAACATTTCATAGATGGCATTGAGATGTTCTTACTTGTATATTTAATGGGGATGTTTGTTTGTTGTCCTTCTCCAGACCTCCCAGATGGAAAAGATAGGCTTCCAGTTCTCTGACAAGCCCAATCACTCCCAGGGCATGCCTGGAGGATACAACAGGTGAGCAGGAACAGCGAAGTGTCACCTTGAAACTTATGTTTAATCACAAAACGTCTTCTCTTAGTTCATATCCTTATAAACGTCTTCATTTTATTGTAACATGCCAAAGGATTCTACATGGTTCGCTGCCAGTAAAATGTTTAGACTTGTCAAGAAACTGACAGCACAGCTGCGTTTACTTTTAGTTTTCTTCTAGTTTGTCCAATATTTTAAAAAACATTTAGTGATCATATAATGGCATTAAAGTGATGATATAGATGTAATTGGAAGCCAATGGTAAACCTATATTTTTCCCTCTCTCTCCCATCAGACCAGGGTCTGCCAGCCCCAGTGGGAAGCAGTCTGGCCCCGTGGGCCCTCTGCCTGGGCATTACAACCAGCAGGTATGACCCAACACAGTCATACACACATTAGGTACATACACGCACCTTGGTAGTACTAGTTACTGTTCACATTCTACAATCAACAACTAGGTCAACTGACAATCAAGGTTCTCCAGTGCACTTCACACACTCTCATACACACAAACACAATTTTACAGGCTCTTACAGTAGTAGGTACCCCCCGCCCCCACCACACAAACGGTCCTGACACATAATCCCAGCTGCCCATACACACTCATATAGCCTCCCCCTCCCATTTCATTGGAAACAGAAGACCTCATCCATGCAGGCCGTTCAGCAGCGAGGCTGGGCTTGCAGTGGCCCTGGCCTGACCTGTAGTTGCTGCTACAGAGACCCGGCCACCGGCTGGTATGAGGCCCTGCTGTGCCCCCTACACGGCAAGGTTATAGAAACCTCAACTCAATCATTCTGCTTGTTCAAATCACTGTGATGTTGCACCACTTGAATGACTAATCAGTTTTGACATGCAGCTTCCCTGAACTGCTCTGGCACAATGGCCTCTCAAGACCTTAGTGTACGTTTGAGTCACGAGCATAAAGCAATTTGATGAAATGTAATTTTAGAATTCAGTCTGGAAAATATTTGTCGCTTTGCACACATCTCCGCAACCCCCTTAATATTTGCATAAAGAAAAATACCCATGTATATATACTGAGACGTGTTGCCATGCTAACAGTGTGTGTGTGTTCCACCAGGTCCCCCCTCCCCAGGGCAGCATGGTTATGCACATGCGTCCTCCTACCACCGGCCCCTTTCCCACCCCCATCCAGAGACCTGTCATGCAGGTCAACAAGACAGTCATCATCCGCTCCCCCTTACCCCAATCCCGGGCGCGAGCCACCCCACTCCAGCCCCTCCTCGGCCCCTGAGCCCACTGTCAAGGGGCCGGAGGATGGCATGAAGGTGAGCCACCCACTGTAAATATAGGTAATTAGATTTTTATCCATTTCGTTTTTTGTTTTTCTTCAATCCAATGTATGAAATCAAAGCCATATATGAAGAGAGTTTGGTAGTTGCCGTTTCCATCGATTTTGACCTCAATTAATTTTGATTGGTTAAAGTGTGTTGTGACGTCAATTACCACTGTCAGCACCTCAACTCTCCATGTCTGTTAAGAAGCACCTAGTGTCTAGTTGTCAAAGTTGCCCTGAACAGACTATATATGGCTCTGAATGAACTCAACTGGATGCACTGCTATGAACTATTGTAATTAATAATGAACATATTGCGTCATAACCAATAATATGGTACTTGAGGTAAAAAATTCTCATCACAAGATTAACTTGTCTTTAAACTTACCTAGGGAACTGTATTTAATCAAATGGTGCTCATAGACATAGGTAGCCTAATCTTGTAGGCACGTAGTATCATTTACTGGTATATTTGGATAGGGACAAGTACAAAGACATTGAACAAACAATCGTCCGATGCATTGCAGGAGTGTTTCTAGTTTATGCTAATTTAACACCCGTGTCTCTAGATGGGCATTTATGGAAACAAAAGGAAAGAAATACAAAATCACATATCAGTACATTATCACAGTTATATGCACAAAACAAATTACACATACAATCCCATATCATTACATGAACACAATTAAATGCACAAAGAAATGTCATAGGCGATAAATAAATGCTGTAAATCAAATATCATACATATTTACCTCTAATATTTACAACTTGGATGTAAGAGGGTCATGTTCTTTACACACAGCAAGCAGTTCTTACATGAATGCTCTGGTGTTTCTTTTGAATGTGTTGAAATGTTACACAAATACTGTATTAATCTTCTCCCGTGCATAATAATTTTTTTCTAATGGCGTCTAATTCTTGCTATTAGACCGTTTTGAAATTAGATTGTTTTAACAATTTCCCTCCTTGGTGACATTAGTGTTATTGTTTTGTTGTCCACTTGTCAAAGATGAGAAACACATGGATAACATTTCATATGTGTGTGTTTTAAAGTAAAGCCCTGCGAAATGAGCGCCAGCTGGTGGGTGAGGGGAAGGCACTGTCGTGGGGCCTGACGACCAGCACACTCCAGGAGTCCCTTCCCGGCTGGCAGGGCAAACCAGCACCATGCACCTGAGCCATCAAACCCCAGGCTGTCAAAGTGGAGGGCAAGGCATGGCAACGGACCTTCAACCTCCACCCAACCTGCCCCTGGAAGACACAACCCCGTGCACCCTCTTTCGACCCACCTACCAGCCTCTATTGCCAACCCCCAGATCGGGCGCCAAACTAAGGAGCAAGCAGGCATACTGTACCAACTCCCCGAACTATCAGAACCGGACACATTATTATTATTAAACACCGTGTGTGTGTGTGTGTGTGTGTGTGTGTGTGTATAAGCAGACTCATGGTTCTCCTTATTTATTAACATTGTCCTTTTTCGAGAGAAGAACGGTAACAAAAAAATCTGAAATAAATGCACGTTTTCTGTGTTGCTCTGCATCCAAAAAAGGAAACGAACAGCTCCTGCAGATAGTTCACACCTAGTTCACCCCGTTTTTGCCACACTACTTTTTTGGACTATAGCCCAGTAGAGGAGGCAGACACTTGACATGTCACCACAAGAAATCAAATCTGTAACCGTAAAAAACAAATGTTTCCTTTTCCTTCACTTTTTGAAGATTTTTGCTGGTAGTTTTAATATTTTTTTTAAAGTAATCATCGCCTGTTTGCTCTATTATTAAAGGACTTCAAAGACAGATTTTAAGGACATCATTGTGTGTAAACATGGAAAGGTGTGAATTGGGGCGTGTCGCCCTCAGAGACCCCTGGGGTACTTCACACAGCTCGTGAACTGTGACAAAACTGCTTCGATTTTTAGAAAATGTTTCCGTTATTTTTTTTGAATGCTGTTTTTTTCCTTTTGTTTTGTCTCTTCTCTCTCTCTCCTATGTGTTTTGTCTCTTCTCTCTCTCTCCTATGTGTTTTGTCTCTTCTCTCTCTCTCCTATGTGTTTTGTCTCTTCTCTCTCTCTCCTATGTGTTTTGTCTCTTCTCTCTCTCTCCTATGTGTTTTGTCTCTTCTCTCTCTCTCCTATGTGTTTTGTCTCTTCTCTCTCTCTCCTATGTGTTTTGTAAACAGAAGCAAAAACTAGGACATTTTAGAGAAATCATCATCTTGCCTCATTTGAAGCTATCCTAGCGTTGATGCAGTGTGTGCATGTGATGTGCTGAATGTGTGTTAATCGTAGAGCCTAATTCAGGACCCTATCGCAACATTTCAAAAGACAGCGGACACTGCTGCCGTAGTGTGAGGTTTTGATCAACCGAGCTGGCAAAAAATGTGGTTTATTCTATAGTGTTAGGGAGTATCTATAGTGTTTGGGAGTGACGACGGGCTTCAATGACTTACTGTACGATCTCAACAGCTGATTGAAATGTTGCTTTTTATTGCTATCCTTTTGGTTGTAATGAGTTGCTGAAATCTGAATTCACATCTGATACATGTCAAGTGCTTTTATATTCCCTCCTATAGTGTTTTTGCTTTTGCTCCTAGAGCTATTAAACACTTCTCTATTGTTTGTTTTTTTGAACACAACTCGATGGAAAGGTGGAGGGGTTAGTGAAGGAATGAGTAGGCACACCTCTCTAGTGAACATTCAGCACCATGTAAGGCCTCTGGGGTGGCGCTAGCAATAAACGCAGCCTAACTCTCAATCAGGGTCCAAATATCTATTTTTATGTTATAATTTCACGACAAAAGAGGGTGTTTAGAATTGCTTGATGAATTGATGTACTTTCTTCGCGTAGGTTTTTTGGTGAACGCTGTAGTTGTTTTGGGCTCTCTGAAGAAGGAAATATTAAAGCATTTTTGTTAGAAAAATAATATGAACTGTTGGAATCTGTGATTAAAAAAAAGGGGGCACTCATTTTGAAACTTACTATTCCAATGTCATAACTGGTTATAAATGTTTCTGCGTATTAATGCTCCATGACACTACAAAATGTTCAGACTCGTCTTTTATGGCAGTGTTTCACTGACGTCTGTACATGATGCATACCTGTTCAACTATATTCAGAGTTACGGTCAGTCGGGGAGGGTGGGAGTCTAAAATCATGTTTGAGTCATGTATTGTATCACTAATAAAAGGGTAAGTGTTTCAAAGGTCACTATGATGTTCTCACAGGGTGGACTGCTTTCACTTGTGGAATGGCTTATTGCCCATCTCTACTGTGCTTTTTGGACAGACTGGAAGGTGTACACTGAAACGTCTTATACACACATGAGAAACTTAATTTGGTTTCCGCCTGCTCTCGTCTTCACTCATTACTGTACCTACACCAAGATATCGTCCTGATGCTTTTTTTGTTGATACTTTTAGGATACATATTTAATTTGTCAGAGGACCTGTTCACTCTGGAACTGATCATACTGTCTATTTATCCTACCTGATGTTTATCCTTTCAGATATGTGATCATAATCACCCTTTCCTTATTGAGAGAAAAAATAAAGCAGTTGTGCTTTTTCAAAACCCTTGTCCTTGTTAGATTTGTATTCAAGTGTGTCAATTGGATGAGCAATGTATTGGCTTGTGTGGGGAATGAATGAATATATATATACACATTTTATTGGTCATTTTACTGTCTCCTATCATTATACAACGGGACAGAATAATCAACCCATCTAATGGAGACAGCGGGAAACGGGTGGACCCGAGGTCGAGTCTAAGAGTGGACCCGAGGTCTAAGAGCACTTCACCATCCTCTTCCGCTCGGTGTTTGATCATCCTGTGGAGGGCCTAGGGGGGGTGAGTGCCTACTCAGACCACCTGGGATCTAGGACCCCCTCGGAGTTCCGGACCGTCGCGGCCTCCACCGGATGGAACGAGTTGACTTTGATCACCGTTTTACGCAGCGGACTGCGGGAGGAGGTACAGATGGAGTGAGCCTGCCGTGATGATAACCTGTCACTCGACCAGCTCATCAGCATGGCGATCCGGTTGGACAACCTCCTGTGGTCCCGACGACCTGCGTGGAATACGGAGCCCATGGCTACACCTGCTCTGTGGCCAGAGCCCATGGAGGTGTGCTCTGCACTTTTACCTGAGGCAGTGCTTAGGAGAAGGAAGAATCTGGGCCTCTGCTCCTACTGTGGAGAAAGGGGTAATTTCTCCCCGACCTGCCCTCTATCCACTAATAGGCGAGGAGGTGACAAGCCAGGGAATTGCCCTGCTCCAACCCAGGGAGGATGCAAGATTTCTGTCAACTCAACCAGTGTGTTTTCCCATTAGATTCCTTGAATATCCTAGCCCCTCACTCCCGTTAGCTCTGATTGATTCCGGAGCTGCCGGGAATCTTTTAGCTCACCGGCCTCTGCATTACGCATTCCTTTGGTTCCCTTACAGTCACCCATTCCGGTTCAAGCCCTGGATATTCGTCCAATAGGGACAGGGCTTGTACATCACTGTTCCCGTTTCTCTGCTGACCCATAACAATCATTTAGAACAGATCACCTTTTTGATTATAGACACCCCCACGCACCCCGTTGTTTTAGGTCTCCCCTGGTTGAGTTGGCATAACCCTGTTATTTCGGGGTCCGAGAGGAGACTGTTAAAAAGAAAGATGGGGGACTGCACCCCTGCATTGATTATCGAACAACTGAAAAAAGCCACCATTATGTTCAGCTATCCTTTACCCCTTATCCCAACCATCATCGAACAAAATCACGGGGCACAGTACTTCACGAAACTGGACTTGAGGAGTGCCTACAATCTGGTGCGCATTCGTGCAAGCGACGAATGGAAAACGGTCTTTTCCACGACCACGGGGCATTACGAGTATCTCGTAATGTCACCTCCTTCCTCTGAATGGGCTCCCGTCGGCCATGCAAACTGCGGAGGCTCTTTTTATGCATGTCTTCTGGCACTACGGGATCCCGGAGGACATTGTGTCAGATCGTGGCCCTCATTTCACCTCACGCGTATGGAAGGCGTTCATGGAACGCCTGGGGGGTCATGGTCAGTCTCACCTACGGGTACCATCCTCAAGCAAATGGGCAGGCGGAGAGGGTCAATCAGGAAGTGGGCAGGTTCCTGAGGTGTTACTGTCAGGCCCGTCCGGGGGAGTGGGTGGATTTTCTACCTTGGGCAGAATTCCCTTCACCACTCCTCCACTAACCTCACCCCAACACGCACTGGAAAGGAGTATCAGCCGGCCCTGGCAACTTGGCATCCGAGCCAGACCGAGGCCCCTGCGGTGGACGAGTGTTTTCGGTGCGCTGAGGAGATCTGGAACACTGCACACAATCGTCTCCAGCGGGCCGTGCGTCGGCACAAGGAACAGGCTGACCGCCACCGCAGTGAGGCAACTGTTTTCTCTCCAGGTGACCGGATCTGGCTCTCCACCCAGAACCTGCCCCTCCGCCTGCCCTGCCGGGTGCTGAGCACGTGGTTTGTGGGGCCGTTTAAAGTCATGAGGAGGGTTAATAAATGAATGTACCATTTGCAACTCCCTGCTGATTATCACATTGACCCAACTATTCATGTGTCTCTCATCAGGCCAGTGGTGCCTGGTCCCCTCGCTGAGGCTGGACCCAGTGATGCCCTGCCTCCTCCTCTGGACATCGAGGGAGGTCCGGCGTACTCGGTCCGTGAAGTCCTGGATTTGAGGTGTTGGACGGGGCTTCTCCAGTACCTCATCGACTGGGAGGAGTATGTGTGGAAGGGTACCAAATAATGCCTGCAGCATTGACGGTCCCCAAGAAGTTAGTGGCCTTCATCATTCTTAAATGGAAGAAGTTTGGAACCACCAAGACTCTTCCTGGAGCTGGCCGCCCGGCCAGACCGAGAAATCGGGGGAGAAGGGCCTTGGTCAGGGAGATGACAAAGAAACCCGATGGTCACTCTGACAGAGCTCCAGATTTCCTCTGTGGAGATGGGAGAACCTTCCAGAATTCAACCATCTCTGCAGCACTCCACCAATCAGGCCTTTATGGTAGAGTGGCCAGACTGAAGCCACTCCTCAGTAAAAGGTACATGACAGCCCGCTTGGAGTTTGCCAAACGGCACTGAAAGACTCTCAGACCATGAGAAATAATATTCTCTGGTCTGATGAAACAAAGATTGAACTCTTTGACCTGAATACCAAGCGTCACATCTGGAGGAAACATGGTACCATCCCTACGGTGAAACATGGTGGTGGCAGCACCATGCCGTGGGGGTGTTTTTCAGCAGCAGGGACTGGTAGACCAGTACAGAGAGGTCCTTGACGAAAACCTGCTCCAGGGTGCTCAGGACCTCAGACTGGGGCGAAGGTTCACCTTCCAATAGGACAATGACCCTAAGCACACAGCAAAGACAACGCAGAAGTGGCATCGGGACAAGTCTCTGAATGTCCTTGAGTGGCCCAGCCAGAGCCCGGACTTGAACTGAAAAAAAGGTACTGAATACTTACAGTTGAAGTCATAAGTTTACATACACTTTAGACAAATACATTTAAACTCAGTTTTTCACAATTCCTAACATTTAATCCTAGTAAAAATTCCCTGTCTTAGGTCAGTTAGGATCACCACTTTATTTTAAGAATGTGAAATGTCAGAATAATAGTAGAGTATGATTTATTTCAGCTTTTATTTATTTCATCATTCTCAGTGGGTCAGAAGTTTACATACACTCCATTAGTATTTGGTAGCATTGCCTTGAAATTGTTTCACTTGGGTCAAACGTTTCGGTTAGCCTTCCACAAGCTTCCCACAATAAGTTGGGTGAATTGTGGCCCATTATTTATGACAGAGCTGTTGTAATTGAATCAGGTTTGTAGGCCTTGCTCACACACACTTTTTCAGTTCTGCCCACAAATTTTCTATAGGATTGAGGTTTGGGCTTTGTGATGGCCTTGACTTTGTTGTCCTTAAGCCATTTTGTAACAACTTTGGAAGTACGCTTGGGGTCATTGTCCATTTGGAAGACCCATTTGCGACCAAGCTTTAACTTCCTGACTGATGTCTTGAGATGTTGCTTCAATATATCCTCAGACTTTTCCTCCTCGTGATGCCATCTATTTTGTGAAGTGCACCAGTCCCTCCTGCAGCAAAGCATCATCATCAACATGTTGCTGCCACCCCCGTGCTTCAAGGTTGGGATGGTGTTCTTCAGCTTGCAAGTCTCCCCCTTTCTCCTCCAAACATAACAATGGTTATTATGGCCAAACAGTTCTATTTTTGTTTCATCAGACCAGAGGACATTTCTCCAAAAAGTACGATCTTTGTCCCCATGTGCAGTTGCAAACCGTAGTCTGGCTTTTTTTATGGCGGTTTTGGAGCAGTGGCTTCTTCCTTGCTGAGCGGCCTTTCAGGTTATGTTGATATAGGACTCGTTTTCCTGAGTGGTATGATGGCTGCGTTGTCCCATGGTGTTTATACTTTTTACTATTGTTTGTACAGATGAACATGGTACCTTCAGGCATTTCGAAATTGCTCCCAAGGATGAACCAGACTTGTGGAGGTCTGCAATTTATTTTCCTGCGGTCTGTGCTGATTTCTTTTGATTTTCCCATGATGTCAAGCAAAGAGGCACTGAGTTTGAAGCCAGGTCTTGAAATACATCCACAGGTACACCTCCAATTGACTCAAATTATGTCAATTAGCCTATCGGAAGCTTCTAAAACCATGACATAATTTTCTGGAATTTTCCGAGCTTTTTAAAGGCACAGTCAACTTAGTGTATGTAAACTTCTGACCCACTGAAATTGTGATACAGTGAAATAATCTGTCTGTAAACAATTGTTGGAAAAATTACTTGCGTCATGCACAAAGTAGATGTCCTAACAGACTTGCCAAAACTAACGTTTTTTGGTTGTGTGTGTGGTTGAAAAACGAGTTTTAATAACTCCAACCTAAGTGTATGTAAACTTTCGACTTCAACTGTATGTAAATGTGATATTTCAGGGTTTATTTTTAGTGCAACATTTTCTAAAATCCTGTTTTTGCTTTGTCATTATGGGGTATTGTGTGTAAATTGACGATGGGGAAAAAACAAACAAATTTACTAAATTTTAGAATAAAAACAACATAAAATGTAGAAAAATTCTAGGGGTCTGCATGCTTTCCGAATGCACTGCATTTGTACTTGAGTTCATTCCGGCATTGTGTGACTTTTCTTTTTGATGTCACAGCTTTATTGTATATCACTGTGGCATATGAACACATGGGTTAAAGAGCAAACTACACAATTATCACAACATAGGTTGTAATATGGCTTTTTTACTGGCTTGGCTTCCTTAGTGATTTGACCCACATACCGGAAGCAGTAGAATAACCTAAAACATAAGGCAAAATCTACACGAGTTGCTTACCAAGAAGACAGTGAATGTTCATGAGTTGTCGTTTTGACATAAATCTGCTTGAAAATCTATGGCAAGACTTGAAAATGGTCATCTAGCAATGATCAACAACAAATTTGACAGAGCAGAATAATTTAAAAAAATAATAAATGGGTAAGTATTGTACAATCCAGCTGTGCCAATTTGATTTCTGTGTGGACAAAGACCTTAGGTTTTTGTCAACCTAACTCCTAACCCTAATCCCTAGAGCTAGATAATGTTAGCCACAACAAATTGGAATTACTAACATATACATTTAGGAAATTTGTAACATTGTACATTTTGCAATTCATAACGTATTGCACGAATTACAATTCGCAACATATCACACGAAATTGATGGATATTCAAATATATGACATACCAAACAAACAGATGTCTCGAGTTTACATACATAATAATACGAAATGCTCTGAGACAATGTTGCAAATATGGGCTCCTCCATTCCACTTCTGAATTCCCACTTCAACCCATTGAAGTGGGAATTGTATAGTAACATCATTGCATAGTAACATTGTATAGTAACATCATTAAGAATGAGGGATATTGTGTAGTATCAAGGTATATGCAATGAGTTACTGTATATATACACACATCATTGACTGGAACATGGACATTTCCTTGGTTCTCAGGCACTTTCTTTCCAACAGAAGAGGGCGCTGTAGTAGCTCTGTTATTTACCTGTTAACGAGGTTGTTTCAATAAAGTTTTGGAATTGGAAGACGCGTCAGTGAGTCACTGACGGGTGAGTCTTTACTATAGTGGGCGTATTCGATTATACTGAGACGCGCGGCACCGGTCTATGGCCCATGACGAGGACGGTCAAAAGCTGGAAGGGAAGAGCGCCCTTCTCAAATCGAACCGTCGTCTGCGGCGCTCGGTAATGTTTCAACAATGTGCATCGTTCAGAAACACATTTTTTCCATAAAATATATATTTGAATTGTCAAACTAGTTTTCATTGGAAAGGCAGAGTTATCAAAGCAATCAATTTTGCATGTGAAAACGCAGAATACTACTCATTACTCCACGTGATTAATTAAGTCACTTTTGTTTTGAACATACTTCGCCGTGGGCTTTGAACGGCACCCGGCTCACGCCCGGGGCAGTCTGGTTCCAAAAGGAATTGCAATCAACTTTCACCCAGTTAAACTCCTCCCACCGGAGTAAAACCATAAACGAACCCTCTCAATGACTCCGTCGTTTGTCAGCGCCAGCGTAGCAAAGTAAGCCTTTACGTCTCCCTACATTGTCAGCTATCGTTTCAATATCCCCCGGCGGATAGGTTTACATTTGTATGTATAGGTATTATCGTAAGGTTAAGGTAATAATTCCTGGGAAAAATGGCAGAAAGCGACTGGGACACTGTGACTGTGTTGAGGAAGAAGGGTCCGACTGCTGCCCAGGCCAAATCTAAGCAGGTACAGTACGGTTAGTCAGCTAGCGTTAGCTATAGCAGCTAACATTAGCCAACATGTGAACATGCGGTTGACTCCAACCACTGAGCCCATGTTGGCTACACACGGTCACTGCCTGCAGGCAACCTTACTAATATTATACATCCCGGGGGACAACCTTCTCGCTTCTCTTTGGAATTTCCTGGTCGATAGGTAAAACGATCGACGTGGACAGGAAACGACTGTGGGTTTTCATCTAGCTATCATTTGTCTAACGTCGATTAATATATAAGGACCAAACATGGAAATCGGTGTAATTGAGTTAACCAGTTAAATGTAGCTGAATGCAATCGAAATGTGAATCTGTATAAAATAATGATTTAGATACTATCAGGGCCATAATATCTAGTAATGCTGCATACTCCAAGGGTAATCTCACCTTTCTGGTGAAAATGGTTATTGCCGAGGTGTATTCACTTGAGCACACAATCAAGTAACGTTACAAATTTGATAAATGTACAAATTTGAAAACTAATATCTTATGTATTTCCTACAACAAAACTGTACGAATAAGGCTTGAAATAAGCTTTCAAATATATACTAAACAAAAGTGCAACATCTAGCGTTCTTATGTTTAATGAGCTGAAATAAAAATTTCCACATTTCTAATTTTGTGCACTTTTTTTTTAAACATCCCTGTTAGTGAGCTAAAATAATCCATCCACCTGACAGGTAGGGCATATCAAGAAGCTGATTAGACAGCATGATCATTATACAAGTGCAGCTTGTGCTGGGGACAATTTAAGGCCACTCAAATATGCAGTTGTCACAACGCAATGCCACAGATGTCTCAAATTGGGGGAGTGTGCAATTGCCATGCTGACTGCAGGAATGTCTACCAGAGCTGTTGCCAGAGAATTGAAGGTTAATTTCTCTACCATAATTTGTCTCAATGTCATTTTAGAGAATTGGCACTACTTCCAACTTGCCTCAGTCGCAAACCACGCGGACCCACACCACCCCAGGATCTCCATCCAGCTTCACCTGCGGACTCGGCTGGGGGTGTTGTGTGTATTTATGTCTGCAATAAAGTCCTTTTGTGGGGGTAAACTCCTTCTGATTGGCTGGGCCTGGCTCCGCAGTGGGTGGGTCTGGGTCCCAAGTGGGTAGGCCTATACCCTCCCAGGCCCGCCCATGTCTGCGCTCCTGCCCATCGATGTGAAATCCATAGATTAGGGCCTAATTAATACATTTCCTGAAATGAACTATAACTCAGTACAATTTTTGAAATTGTTACATGTAGCGTTTATATTTTTGTTCAGTGTAGTATAATCAAATTGATAAAAACTTAAGATTCCACAACTGTAAAATAGTTGTATGTTTAGTGTTAGAGAAAAGGTGCATCTTTTCCAAAGGTCACTCTTGATCAAAACTTCTGCCCCCATTGCTGTGAATGTCAAATTACTATAACTTGGCTTCCTGAAGTCGTTAGGAACTTGCCCTTCATCTCATATTAATCTTGTCCATTTGTGTTTTCTGTTTTAAAATGAAAAATATTTTAGGTCAATGGCTATAATCGATCTCTGAATGTATAACCATGAGGAAACCACTCTCTCCTGCTGCACTACGATGTAATGATTGCAGGCATGTGCTTTGTCATTGGCTGTGATGTAGGGTTCAGCCAGGAGTTTATGGACAGTCAGTCGGAAAAGTAAATTAAATGGTAGGGGGAACATTCCAGCGTAATGTGGTTTCAGATTTGACATCCTAAGTCACACAGGCTCTGAAAATATACTTTCTTGGTGGAAACCAGAGCTATTTCTCACTGCCAGCCATTACAATCTACGGTGTCCACAGATCGATTTTATAAGCGAAAATGTCGGCCAGAACCACGCAGGTCCTCTAAAAAGGGGACTTTACATCTGAGGGTTTAATGGATGGAATGTTATCATGAGTTTGGCTAGGCTGATTTGCAATTAGAAGCAGCTGGTGCTTGTTGAGTTGCTACATTAGGGAGCTACTTTCAAGGCAACTAGTTAGCGGGTGCATTCAAGACTAGTCCTCTTCTGAATTGGTTAATGCTTTATCTTAAAAGCCATGTTTCACTTTAAAATCCCCCAAACGAGTAGTGCATATTAGTGCTGACCACAATTATTTGATTGTTTGGTTGTTAGTCTGTTGATTGACGGAGGTTGTTTTGAGTCGAGCAGTAACGCTCGCACACACAGTACCAGTCAAAGTTTGGACACCTCATTCAAGGGTATTTCTTTATTTGTACTATTTTCTACATTGTAGAATAATGGTGAAGACATCAACAATTAAATAACTGATATGGAATCATGTAGTAACCAAAGTGTTAAACAAATCAAAATATATTTTTATATTCTTTAAAGTAGCCACCCTTTGCCTTGATGACAGCTTTGCACACTCTAAGCATTCTCTCAACCAACTTTGAGGAATGCTTTTCCAACCGTCTTGAAGGAGTTCCCACACATGCTGAGCACTTGTGGCTGCTTTTCCTTCACTCTGCGGTCCAACTCATCCTAAACCATCTTAACTGTGCTGAGGTGGGGAGCTTGTGGAGGCCAGGTCATCTGATGCAGCACTCCATCTCTCCTTGGTCAAATTCTAAATAAATCAGCAAAGCACCATACCACCACCTCCATGCTTCACGGTGGGAACCACACACGCGGAGATCATCCGTTCACCTACTCTGCATCTCACAGAGGCACGGTGGTTGGAACCGGTGGTTGGATTCCTCAGACCAAAGGACAGATTTCCACCGGTCTGTCCATTGCTCGTGTTTCTTGGCCCAAGCAGGTTTCTTCTTATTCTTCCTATTATTTAGTAATGGTTTCTTTGTAGCAATTTGACCATGAAGGCCTGATTCATGCAGTCTCCTCTGAACAGTTGATGTTGAGATGTGTGTTACTTGAACTCTGGTTTGGACTCCCGAGTGGCGCAGCGGTCTTAAGGCACTGCATCTCAGTGCTTGAGGCGTCACTACAGACACCCTGGTTCGATTCCAGGCTGTATCACAACTGGCCGTGACTGGGAGTCCCATATGGCGGCTCACAAATAGCCCAGATTTGGCCGGTGTAGGCCGTCATTGTAAATAAGAATTGATTTACAGTAGTTCTTCAATGTATTAGAAAAGTCTTTCATGCTCTCTCCCATTTGACAACCACTCAGTGTGAAAGGGAAAAATGTCATGCTCTGATTCAGTGGAAATGTCATAAAATTGGCCTAACTTATTACTTATCCATGCTTAACTGAAATAGGTTTCGGTACTCATTTTGGGTGCTGGTGCTGTTTATATTTAGGTGCAGGTGCTCCACAATACTCTTGAGCTGAAGCAGTAGAACATTTGAGGTGCCTGTACTCAGCTACTGTGTACTCCTGACCTAGTCAAGGACCGTTTCTCATACCTTGTGAAAATAGCATACAGAAGGGTGTGTCACTATGGAAACTGAGGGCCCAGAATATTTTATGCAATGTTGCAAATTCGCTAGCACAAGCTTCAGCCGGACCCAAGATAATAGTTGATACAATGTTTGAAGTCTGACTACACATGGCCTGTCTGCAACGATGTGATTTATAGGATATTTATTATATTTTCTACTTGCAGCTATGTAGGCTGTTTTTATATGGTTGGCAATTAAAGTTACCTTTTTAGGTTTATTTTTCATTTGGATAGAATTTTGATTAACCACATGGCAATGATTGAGATATGAAGACATTATAAATTAAATAACTTTCACAAAAATGTGCATATTAACCTTAACTGGCACACAGATCGGTAGAAATGGTAAGATAAATTGGCTTCCCACATGAAAGGTGGCAGACTCGTGTAGCCTATTACCGCCTATTTCAGGAGAGTAATGGCAGACTCTGCGAGAGGAGAATAGTTGGGTCAGATTGTTTTTTTGTTGTTTGGTTATCTAGATCTCTGGAGAGGCATTTGTCTTATTTCATCAAACCGTAAGCTTAAAGCATCAGACAAACTCCATGCATATAGTTGATTTAATTTAGTCACATAGGGTGTGACTATATATGGAAAAATACATGTAAAAAATAAAATAAAAATTGGTCAAAAGAACAAGACTACTTTAGTTTTTTTAGGCAGGGACAGCCCTATAGCATATGTATGAATCTGTCACTTTAAAAAGAAATCTGACATTATAAATATAATCGATTTTTTTAAAACTGTGTTTTGAGCCCTAAATTCTGATTTGCTGACAGCCGTGGTATATCACATACCACGTGTATGACATTACATTTTTTCTGCCTGTATAGAGTACCACATTAGGAGTCTCAATACCCATAAAACCTAGCGGTCACACAGGGAAACTTTTCCAATCGCTTTTCCCATAAGGGATTTTAGAAACTTAAAATAAGGGCTGTGTAGTGTAGGCTTACCCCAGCATTTTGATAAGTAAATCTCTCTAGGACTTGGTGACTTGCCATGTCATTTTCTTTTTTTTAATAAACATTCAATTCATTCTACAGTTACAAAACAACTTTTTCATAGCATGTTGGTCTTCAAATTTTTACTAACTCTGATAACTTAAACATCAAGGATGGGCAACTTTGGTGGGGGCCACAAACACTGAACTCATGAGCCCAACCCCCCAATAACAGGCCAATATTCTTCATCGTTTAGCACATAAAACGTGGTAATTGCCTACAATGACTATAATCCATTGCGCATCTACTTGTCCGGTCTTTCTTTTACTCCTGCTACGGAAGAAAGAAAATGCGTGATCGTGAGGGGATATAGAGCCGCTGTTGATTCGCAAATTATCTCTACCCGAAAATACATTATTTAAGTGATTGTTGGTTTTCGGCAGTCTTAAGTATGCTTTACTTTAAGAACTACAACAGTGATTTTGTCAGACAGCATAGCCAGCAACTCTATAGAGATGACTTGGATTGAAATGTAAAACTCTACACAACTTAAATATTTTAATGTTACTAAGTGATAAGCATGGGCAGTCACAACCATCATGGGACATTTGTTTTATTCTGTTACAGCATTCAACCCATATAAATCGAAACAACTTCAAAAAGCACTAATCGCTCAGCACTAGGCCCTTGCTTCCGGAACCACTGAAGGTAAATTTGCCAAATTATACCAAAACACAGCCTGTTGCCAGTGGGGGAAAAAGGCCCATTTTTCTTGCCAACTTTGTCACCAGTGCATCAAAACCATCAGTGTTCACAATAGTCAGTCATATAGCTAGCAAATATATTGTTATTTTCTAGAAACCTAGGAACAGTCCACTTAGGTAGCGAACTCTGACTGATGGGAGTTAGCTAACGTTACATGACTTTCCCCCAGCAGCTTCAATCTAGCTAGCAGCATTTTTAATCAAATGGATAGCTTAGCAAATATAGCTACAGTGGGGCAAAAGGTATTTAGTCAGCCACCAATTGTGCAAGTTCTTCCACTTAAAAAGATGAGAGGCCTGTAATTTATCATAGGTACACTTCAACTATGACAGACAAAATGAGAAAAAAAATCCAGAAAATCACATTGTAGGATTTCTAATTAATTTATTTGTAAATTATGGTGGAAAATAAGTATTTGGTCAATAACAAAAGTTTATCTCAATACTTTGTTATATACCCTTTGTTGGCAATGACAGAGGTCAAACGTTTTCTGTAAGTCTTCGTGAGGTTTTCACACACTGTTGCTGGTATTTTGGCCCATTCCTCCATGCAGATCTCCTCTAGAGCAGTGACGTTTTGGGGCTGTTGCTGGGCAACACGGACTTTCAACTCCCTCCAAAGATGTTCTATGGGGTTGAGATCTGGAGACTGGCTAGGCCACTCCAGGACCTTGAAATGCTTCTTACGAAGCCACTCCTTCGTTGCCCGGGCGGTGTGTTTGGGATCATTGTCATGCTGAAAGACCCAGCCACGTTTCATCTTCAATGCCCTTGCTGATGGAAGGAGGTTTTCACTCAAAATCTCACGATACATGGCCCCATTCATTCTTTCCTTTACAGGGATCAGTCATCCTGGTCCCTTTGCAGAAAAACAGCCCCAAAGCATGATGTTTCCACCCCCATGCTTCACAGTAGGTATGGTGTTCTTTGGATGCAACTCAGCATTCTTTGTCCTCCAAACACGACGAGTTGAGTTTTTACCAAAAAGTTATATTTTGGTTTCATCTGACCATATAACATTCTCCCAATCTTCTTCTGGATCATCCAAATGCTCTCTAGCAAACTTCAGACGGGCCTGGACATGTACTGGCTTAAGCAGGGGGACACGTCTCGCACTGCAGGATTTGAGTCCCTGGCGGCGTAGTGTGTTACTGATGGAAGGCTTTGTTACTTTGGTCCCAGCTCTCTGCAGGTCATTCACTAGATCCCCCTGTGTGGTTCTGGGATTTTTGCTCACTGTTCTTGTGATCATTTTGACCCTACGGGGTGAGATCTTGCGTGGAGCCCCAGATCAAGGGAGATTATCAGTGGTATTGTATGTCTTCCATTTCCTAATAATTGCTCCCACAGTTGATTTCTTCAAACCAAGCTGCTTACCTATTGCAGATTCAGTCTTCCCAGCCTGGTGCAGGTCTACAATTTTGTTTCTAGTGTCCTTTGACAGCTCTTTGGTCTTGGCCATAGTGGAGTTTGGAGTGTGACTGTTTGAGGTTGTGGACAGGTGTCTTTTATACTGATAAGTTCAAACAGGTGCCATTAATACAGGTAACGAGTGGAGGACAGAGGAGCCTCTTAAAGAAGAAGTTACAGGTCTGTATTTTCCACCATAATTTGCAAGTAAATTCATAAAAAATCCTACAATGTGATTTTCTGGATTTTCCCAGTCCCTGCCCCTGAAAAACAACCCCACAGCATGATGCTGCCACCGCCATGCTTCACCGTAGGGATAGTGCCAGGTTTTCTCGTAATACTTGGCCATTCATGCCAAAGATTTCAATCTTGGTTTGAGACCAGAGAATCTGTCAGTCTGTCGTGTGCCTTCTACTGAGTGGCTTTTGGACTGCACCATGAGATTGACTTGCATATAATTAATGTTAGCCCTCTGTACGTCCAAGGGCCAGCCGTGCTGCCCTGTTCTGAGCCAGTTGTAATTTTCCTAAGTCCCTCTGTGGCTACAAAACTAGGGCCTGTAGGACCTGCCTTGTTAAGGCATAGTGCTTTATTATGGACTGACTTCTTCCCATTTTAGCTATTTTTGTATCAATATGTTTTGACCATGACATTTTACAATCCAGGGTAACTCCAAGCAGTTTAGTCACCTCAACTTCCACATTATTCATTAGAAGATGTGGTTTAGTGTTTAGTGAATGACTTTGTCCCAAATACAATGCTTTTATTTTTTATTTAGGACACACTTATTCCTTGCCACCCATTCTGAAACTAACTGCAGCTCTCTAAGTGTTGCAGTCATTTCAGTCTCTAGTAGCTGACATGTACAGTGTTGAGTCATCTGCATACAGACACTGGCATTTCTCAAAGCCCTTGGCATGTCATTAGATTGAAAAAGGGACCTGGACAGCTGCCCTGGGGAATTCCTAATTCTACCTGCATTTTGTTGGAGGCTTCCATTAAAGAACACCCTGTTCTATTACAGGAAACTCTATCCACAACATAGCAGGGGGTGTAAAGCTTTCCAGCAGCAGATGATTGAAGTCTAAAACAGCCCCTGCAATCTTTTTAATAATTTTCTCTTAGCCAATCAGTCATTTGTGTAAGTGCTGTGCTTGTTGAATGTCCTTCCCTATAAGTGTGCTGAAAGTCTGTCAATTTATTTACTGTAAAATAGCATTGTATCTGGTCAAACACTTTTCTTCCCCCAGAAGTTTACTAGGGGTTGTAACAGGCTCAGTCGTCGGCTATCTGAGCCAGTAAAGTGGGCTTTACTATTCTTAGGAAGTGGAATGACTTGCTTCCCTCCAGGCCTGAGGGCACACAATTTCTAGTAGGCTTAAATTGAAGATGTGGCAAATAGGAATGGCAATATTGTCTGCTATTATCCTCAGTAATCCTCAGAAGCGACAGAAAGACTAAGCTCAGTCGTGGCCCATTCACAGCCATATAAGGAGTCATTGCCATGAGGCGGTTTTAAAAAATGCGGCACTTCCTGATTGGATTTTTATCTGTTTTTTCTGTAACATCAGTTCTGTGGCACTCACAGACAATATCTTTGCAGTTTTGGAAACGTCAGAGTGTTTTCTTTCCAAAGCTGTCAATTATATGTATAGTCTAGCATCTTTTCGTGACAAAATATCTTGTTTAAAGCGGGAACGTTTTTCATCCAAAAAATTAAAATAGCGCCCCCTATATCCAAGAAGTTAAAGGCACAGTCAACTTAGTGCATGTACACTTCTGATCCACTGGATTTGTGATACAGTGAAATAATCTGTCTGTAAACGATTGTTGGAAGAATTACGCGTGTCATGCACAAAGTAGATGTCCTATCCGACTTACCAAAACTGTAGTTTGTTAACAAGAAATGTCTGGAGTGATTGAAAAACGAGTTTTAATGACTCCAACCTAAGTGTATGTAAACTTCCGACTTCAAATGTATGTGAGAATGCTGTTCATTGACATCTCAACGTTCAACACCATAGTGCCCACAAAGCTCATCACTAAGCTAAGGTCCCTGGGACCAAACGCCTCTCTCTGCAACTGGATCCTGGACTTCCTGGCGGCCACCCCCAGGTGGTAAGGGTACGTAACAACACATCCGCCACGCTGATCCTCAACACAGGGGCCCCTCAGGGGTGCGTGCTTAGTCCCCTCCTGTACTCCCTGTTCACCCACGACTGCGTGGCCAAGCATGACCCCCCTGCACCATCATTAAGTTTGCGGACGACACAACAGTGGTAGGCCTGATCACTGACAATGATGAGACAGCCTATAGGGAGGAGGTCTGAGACACACTGCCAGGACAACTACCTCTCCCTCAATGTGAGCAAGACATTGGAGATGATCGTGGACTACAGGAAAAGGCGGGCCGAACAGGCCCCCATTAACATCGACGGGGCTGTAGTGGAACAGGTCTAGAGTTTCAAGTTCCTTGGTGATGTGGACACCATCATGGTCCAAGCACACCAAGACAGTTGTGAAGAGGGCACCACAACACCTTTCCCCCTCAGGAGACTGAAAAGAAGAAAAAAAAATCAGGAGACTGAAAATATGTATTTTTTTGTTAATTAACACCATTTAAAAACATTTTTGTAGCTGGCTTGTGTTTGGATTGTGTGTTGTATCCGCACCCTGTCCTGGACTACTCATCTATACTAGCTAAATGTATCCCTTTGTTATGGAATGGTATAGTAAAGTGTTGAATGATGTACTATGTTATCTCTAGGCTATCACAGCTGCACAGAGACGTGGAGAAGACCTCGATACTACCAAGAAATGTAAGCCTTTATTATAAATCGCAATTCATGTGCAATCCACCATCTCCCCTACTTGGAGGTCTGGAACATGATGGATTGATTTCTGAATGAAATTATGTCATGGCTTGTTTACTAACCACGCCAATTAATCTGTGTCCACAGGGTCTGCAGGGCAGAACAAGCAGCACCTGGTGACCAAGAACACTGCCAAGCTGGACCGGGAGACAGAGGAGCTGCAGCACCTGAGGGTCTCCCTGGAGGTGGGAAAGGTTATCCAGCAGGGCCGCCAGAACAGTGGCCTCACCCAGAAAGATCTGGCCACTGTGAGTAAAGCTGCTGCAGACCCACATGATTCATTAGGACAGAGGTATTAAACGTTTTTCAGTGAGGACTCCAATTTTTCAGACAAAATTTCTGGGGACCCAATGTTTTTCGCAGTAACTTTTTTGTGACCACCCCACCCCAAATATTATGACACAACCTTAAAATTGGTACATTTGAGATTTTTTCATTAACAAATAACCCTTAATTCGTTACATTTTAATCCCTTATCAAAATGAAAAGAAACCATTTTAAATATATTAGCTTTTTTTTTTTTATGATCTTTCTCAAAATCGTTTGTATATTACCCCATACAATAATCTGTACTATTCATATGTATTCATTTTTTATTTTTGGGGGGACCCCACTGCATCTCCCCCTGACTTTGAATACCACAGCATAAGGACATTGGTGCATTTCTGTAGTCAGAATTTCTGTGGCTTACTCTCCTCGTCTTCTCTACATCTGTACTCATCTGAAAACACAGGGTAGGTGAAAACAATGTCCAATACATTCACATCTGTACAGCTGTAGATGAGGACAGGAGGACACTTCCGAGATGCATCTAATCATGTGTGTATGTAGCTTAAATGAGATGGCCTCTGACTGACATTTCAACAGTTTTTGACTAGGTCTAAATATCATGTTTTTAGGTCACTGATTTCTTCTGATGTCTCTTTTGGCTTTGACTTTCAGAAAATTAATGAGAAGCCTCAGGTCATCGCTGACTATGAGTGTGGAAAAGCAATTCCCAACAATCAGGTCATGGGCAAAATTGAGAGAGCAATCGGTGAGTGGAATCTGGGACAGACTGTCACTGACATTGTTAATAATCAACCCCTATGTTTTATCATGTTTCAGAGTAGCGTAATGCCACCTTATTCATCAGTACTTTTAATTTCACCATTGGTCCTTGTTTGTCTGACGTCACAACTTTTTGTTCTCAGGTTTGAAGCTGCGCGGGAAAGATATTGGACTGCCTCTGGAGGCAAAACCAAAGAAGAAATGAGGACAAAGCCTCGAAATCAGCCCCCTTCCCCTCCCCCATCTCTATCCCTACCTTCCTACTCCAGTTATGACCCTGCCTTCCTTAACTCTCCAAACCCCCCTCTCTCCCCTATCACCCTCCTCTACCTGGGCTGACCTCCACCTGTGTCCTGCTACAGGACCTGGTGATCCACCACGTTGCAAGCTGCATATACTGACAAATCATCACAAATTACTTATAATCAATGAATGAACGACTGAATGCATTGCAAAACGTGCTAACCAAAAGTGCTCTGAAATGAATTTTTTTCTTTAACTTTTTTTGGGACAAGGTGAATTTTACCATGGCCATGTGCATCGACTCTAACATACATTTTTCTCTGAACATGTTCTTTTTAACCATTTTGAACGTGCTTGATTGCAGCCTTTTCAAACACTTTGCATATTGTGTCACTACGATATGGACATGTCCTACTGCTGTAGCTTGGTTTTGATCTTCAAATAAAGTTTGACAGTTTACTTCTGTGTGTGTCATCTGTTGGTAATTTTGAAGATAGAATGTGTTATGTTATCTGCAGTTTTTTATTAGAGAAGACCTTGAAATAAGATGTTTTGGTGTCTTGTAATGTTACTAGGGTTAATTAAACCAATCTTGACACATTGGCCCTGTGCACTCAGGTTGTACAATTGCTGTACAACGGGTCGGCAACAGACGGCCTGCAGGCCCCAAAAAATTGAGGGGGTGATTTTCTGGTTTTAAAAGACTAAAATCACCAGGAATTTGACTAAAGATTAGTTTAATTTAGGAAATTTGTTTACAATATTCCCACAAATGGGGAAGAAAAACATGCTTTTAGTTGTGTATGTGGACACCTGCTCGTCGAACATCTCATTCGAAAATGATGGCCATTAATATGGACTTGGTCCTCCCTTTGCTATAACAGCCTCTACTTTTCTTGTGCTGATGTTGCTTCCAGAGGCAGTTTAAGCTTGTGTGGTCTACCACGTCGCAGCTGAGCCGTTGTTGATCCTAGACGTTTCCACTTCACAATAATAGCACTTACAGTTGACCGGGGCAGATCTAGCAGGGCAAATTTTTTCCAAAGAACTTGTTTGAAAGGTCTTATCTAGTTGCCTACCCCTGATGTACAATGTATTTAAAACAACCAATATTTTCTATGCTTTTCTTCTGGGGTCGATCAGTGTTCAACACATCCAACATCAAAGGTTCTCAATACTTGTTCAATACTTCCCATTGAAGGTGCTGTTCCAAGATATGAGTTTACTCATTGTTACCTTAGATTGTAAACTGTGTCATGGTCAAAACATATAGATTCAATGGTGGGGAAGAGGTCTGTCCGTAATAATGTTTTGACTGACTGCATCACTTGTTTTTATAAGAAACGTGTTAAATTCTAAATAGTTTGCAAAGTCAATTAATAGCTCACACAATTTCCCTACCAAACATGCCACCAGGGGTCTTTTCATAGTCCCCAAATTCAAGAAAGCTTACAGTATTATATAGAGCCATTATTGCATGGAACTCCCATCTCCTATTGCTCAAATGAACAGCAAACCTGGTTTAAAACGGATAAAGCAAACCTAACGCCTCTCCCACCTAGATATTTTTATCTATGCATTGATATGTAGGCTGTGTGCCGTTTTTAAATGTATGTAGCTCTGTCCTTGAACTGTTGTCTGTTAATGTTCTATATTATGTTTCATGTTCTGTGTGGACCCCAGGAAGAGTAGCAGCGGCTTTCGCAACAGCTAATGTGGATCCAAAATGAAATACCAAATACTCTTTCTGAATATTTAGAAGAAAAAAAATTCGTAAGGCATACAATTGGTTTTGGATTCCCTCTACCACTCAACCCGAGGAGAAGCACAAACGCTCCATCTTTGACAGGTTGGTGTCGGCTAACATCAAAGGCCGGAGGAATCCTTTCAAATGAAGTAGTTAACTATTTCAAGTCGATATTCAACAAATTAACCTTTTATTTTGATGTTCAATATCATATACTTAAGTTGTTTTAGATAGGGGAGGCTGACCTGACACCCTTGATTTGCACACACAAATATTTGATTATTTAAACACATTGGGGTGGGGGGAAGGGGTGTCCAGATACAAACACTAAACCCAATAGAATACAAAGAACGGTAGCAAAAACTGGATTCTGGAAGCTCTGTACAATGGTAGATCGCCCTCCATAAACCCAACTGAGCCCTGAGAATCACATGTCCAGTCCACATCAAACTTCTGTGATTGGGCACTTCTACAAAGGGATCAAAGTTTCCACTGAAGAGATAGGTGCTGGTGCCACAACAAACAACAAAAACAAATTCCCTGGAAGTGACAGCATCAATGCCATACCTCAACTGTCTATCTTCAGTGAAGTATCAGGTACCCTCGTAAAATAGTAAACTTTTCTGACAATATATAATTCTCAACAGTGCATTCGGGAAGTATTCAAACCCCTTCCTTTTTTCTACATTTCGTTACGATACAGCCTTATTCTACCAAGATTGAACTCTTTGGCCATCAATCTACACACAATGCATATAATGACAAAGTGAAAAACAGGTTTTTAGAAACATTTGCACATTTATAAAAAATAAAAAACAAATGCCTTACTTACATACTGGTAAGTATTCAGACCCTCTGCTATGGGACTCGATATTGAAACTTCTTGAGATGTTTCTACAACTTGATTGGAGTCCACCTGTGGTAAATTCAATTGATTGGACATGATTTGGAAAGGCACACACCTGTCTATGTAAGGTCCCACAGTTGACAGTGCATGTCACAGCAAAAATCAAGTCAAGGGGACTCAATACTTTCCAAATACACTGTATATTACGTTGGGTACCAGTATACAGTTTATTTTATAGGAACTATGCAGGTTCAGTCTCAAACATTTTCATGTGCCAAAAATGCATGTAATCTCATTTGAAAAATATTTCACTAACACCTGTAGGTGAGCCCTATTCACTCAGATGTAAACAACTGCTTCCATACAGCTGTGCATGGCTGGAGAGTGTACTGTACATTCTCTCACTCATCAGCTGTCCGTGCAACAGTACAGTTCTGTAGTGTGTTCCCAGTAAGCACTTTGAGTGTGCATAGTGCATCCATGTCCTCCATCTCAGGTTCTCCTCCCTTGGTTCTGCTTTTGGTCGGCCACTCCGTCCCCGTTACTGTATGACACACAGCTCAGTGCTGTCCTGATTACGTGGATCTGCGGTCCTGTCTAAGTGGTCCTCAATGTGGGGTGTGTCATAGGTCCCCTCTGGCCCCCTCTCCTGTTCCTCCTCTGGGGGCAGCAGACTCTGTCTCAGCTCCATCAGCTGGTCCCGTCCCTCGCTGGACGGCAGGTTGCCCAGGTAGTACTGAGGGGCCAGCTCCACCAACCTTCCCACAGAAAACAAGGTTACATAAAAGTAATGCACTTAAATGCCTAGTTTACCTCAATGTAATGACATGTGCACATGTCAGAAGACTTCTCGATCATATTAACATGGTTCCGTAGAAGTTTAACGCTTGTGGTTGTTCGATCTGATCATCTGCGCAGCATGACAACCTGGAATGCACCCACTATCTTCTGACAGATAGTCCAGTTTACTGAACTGTCTATCAAATGACTAGTATTCTAAAGGGAGCAAAGTCGCCACTATGTGGATGGCCTAAAGAAGTTCAGGGTTACTGTGTGCGTTACATGCAATACCAACTACAACAAAAGTTCACAAAAAATGTTGGGGTTACTCACATGTGGGGATGCACCTCGGAGGCGGTGCGGACACAGTTGTCGTGGGAGATGGTAAATTCGTGGTAGAGCACCCAGGGGGGGGGGTTGGGGCGTGGCCGGCGACACAGATAGGAGGAGAAGGGGTGGAGGTGAGCCACGTGACGGTGAGTCAACAGGAGGTAATTACCTGAGCCGTCCACATCATGAGCCACCTGAGAGAGAGACAGGGGAAGGGAGAAGAGAAAACGCAACAAAATAGAGAAACAAGTACAGAAATAGCAGGAGAGACCGAGGGGGAGGGGGCAAAAGGCAGAGAGACACCAGAATGGAAAGAAAGAAGAAAATATGAAAATTGAGAAAGACAGTAAGGTAAAGACATATAGGGGGGAGGGATAGAGAGAGAGAGAGAGAGGTTAGGGTCTATATATTTCCCTATCAAATTTCAGACACACAACATTAACTAACACACTAATCTTCAATGGAGAAGTGAACTGATGAGGCTTTTTACCTTGAGGAAGAACCCTGAGATGAGCGCACGCTTGATATTAGTGCAGTTTTCTTGGCAACCAAACGCAGGAGGCGAGATGGGCAACTCTATTCGTTGCATCACCTCCAGCAGCTCCGCCCTAATCATCCCAGCCAATCTTAATGCAGCGGGGTTCAGGAAGTTGGTAGTACACCAGGCATCATCCTCATTGTCTAAAAGAGCAGTCAGATTAATATTCAGGAGGAGAACTGTGTAAAATACATGTTGTGCCCATATGTGTATATCTATAAGTTGATGTTTGTGTGCGTGTGTATTTGTGCGCATAAACCAAAACCTCCTGTACATTGCAGCTGTGTGTGTGTAGTATTATATAGACTCACGCTGTATATAGGCGTTGTAGATGTTGATGAGGGTGAGGTGGTCTCCCTCATTGTGCAACAGTGGACGTCTGTGAGTGGCTGCTGCCTCCTCCCTCTGGGGTATGGGGGTCACAAAGCAGGGGGGAGCTGGGAACACACACAGGTGGAGAATTTAAATAAATGTTAAAGAACAAAAAGTAAAAGTTATAGAAACAAAGCAATATTCTGAATTGCACGTAAAAAAAGAGAAGCTATGAGTAAAGGCACATTTTATAGCCAAGTAATAAGCACCTTGGTCAGTGTAGTGAGTGTAGTGTGTGTGTCTGTGTGTACCTGTGAGCATGGCGGCAATGGTGAGCAGCTCATTGACACAGTCGAACTCGCAGGCAGCGATGAGGGCCTTAGCCAGCGAAGGCTCCAGAGGCAGCTCTGACATAATGATGCCCACTTCAGACAGGTTCCCATCATCATCCAGTGCTGCAAGGTAGTCCAGGTCTTCTAGAGCCTGCATCAGAGCCTCGGGAGCTGGGGGGAGGGAAATAAAAGAGAGAGGGATGGATTGAAGAAATTGAGGGATATTGGAAGATATTATATTTATATTTTGTCTGATATCACAAAATAGAAGGTACCTAGTAAACACAAACTCCCATGAAAAAAAGGTGCACTTTATTCATTCAAAGGAGAAGAGCAAGACTCAACTAGCTAGATGATGCGTGACCCTCCTTACCAGGCCTGTCCAGGAACTTGCACTGGCCCATGTCAGCGATGTCCAGCCTCTTGAGCAGCAGCACCAGGTGGCTGAGGTTCTCTTCCATCACCCCCGGGCTGCGGGCCTCTGCCATGCCCTCCTCATAAAGAGCCTGGGGGTACAGACGGAAACACAGACCTGGAGGGACAGGAGAGAGGGGTCATAAGAACACATAGAGAGGATAGTTGGCCTGTAACAGCTATCTATGTCCCTTCTCTTAAATGAGAAAAACACCACATTCCATGATGATTTTTTTAAACGGCTTGATTGACCCTAACCTACCTGGTAGGTCACCGTTTACCCTCTGCGTCCGCATGTCTGCCTGGTGCCGGCTGATTGGACGCAGGACCTGTGAGTCCGCTCTGATTTGAGGGTTGTAAACCTATGACACGGAGGCAGAAGAGTGGGAGGTTATGCATGGCACTGCAACTCGGTACACCTCAATAGTTTGTTGAGGTTATGCGGCATTGTAGCATTGCCACATTTGACAACGGGGATGAGCCCACTGTGTGGGATAGTACCACACACACTCCTTCTCCCTCCCACCTCTGATAAATGAATACTCACTGTCTTGAGTTGCATGCCTGTGTCTATGACGTAGCGCACTGCAGATAGAGAGAAGGAGGCCTCCCCCAGGGTGTCTGTGAGGATAACCTTGCGCCTCACTCCCATCCCCACCCCTATCCCTGGCCCTTCCAGTCCTTCAGACCCCTCCGTGTCGCCAGAAGGCCTTTCTGGCTCAGGTTCGTAGACGCGCTGGGTGGCCCCCCCAAGGCCTGTATGGAGGTGTAGAACTCTGAGGGGCCCCAGCTGAGGACTCAGGGCCACAGACTCCTTCTGCAGCAGAAAGCCACACTCATCTATCTCCTGAGAAACAGAGAGAGAGAGATGGTTGATAATATAGAGTGCATTCGGAAAGTATTCAGACCCCTTCCCTTTCCCCACATTTTGTTATATTACAGCCATATTTTTAAAAAATGCTATGAGCTCAGGTGCATCCTGTTTCCATTGATCATCCTTGAGATTTTTCTACAACTTGATTGGAGTCTACCTGTGATAAATTCTATTGATTGGACATGATTTGGAAAGGCACACACCTGTCTATATAAGGTCCCACAGTTGACATTGCATGAGCAAAAACCAAGCCAATTGTCTGTAGAGCACCGAGGCAGGATTGTGTCGAGGCACAGATCTGGGGAAGGGTTCCAAAAAATGTCTGCAGCATTGAAGGTCCCCAAGAACACAGTGGCGTCCATCCTTCTTAAATGGAAGAAGTTTGGAACCACCAAGACTCTTCCTAGAGGTGGCCGTCCGGCCAAACTGAGCAATCGGGGGAGAAGTGCTTTTATCAGGGTGGTGACCAAGAACCCGATGGTCACTGACAGAGCTTCCAGAAAGACAACCATCTCTGCAGCATTCCACCACAAGCTGACAAGGTAAACATATGTCGTTCTGCCCCTCAGCAAGGCAGTTAACCCACTGTTCCCCGGGCGCCGAAGACGTGGATGTCAATTAAGGCCACCCCCCGCACCTCTCTGATTCAGAAGGGTTGGATTAAATCCGGAAGACACATTTCAGTTGAAGTCATTCAGTTGTACAACTGACTAGGTATCCCCCTTTCCTTTCCAATCAGGTCTTCATGGTAGAGTGGCCAGACGGAAGCCACTCCTCAGTAAAAGGCATATGACAGCCCGCTTGGAGTTTGCCAAAAGGCACCTAAAGGACTCTCAGCCCATGAGAAACAAGATTCTCTGGTCTGATGAAACCAAGATTGAACTCTTTGGCCTGAATGCCAAGCGCCACGTCTGGAGGAAACCTGGCACCATCCCTAGAGTGAAGCATGGTGGTGGCAGCATCATGCTGTGGGAATGTTTTTCAGCAGCAGGGACTGGGAGACGAGGGAAAGATGAACGGAGCAAAGTACAGAGAGAGCCTTGATGACAACCTGCTCCAGAGTGCTCAAGAACTCAGACTGGGGTGAAGGTTCACCTTCCAACAGGACAACGACCCTAAGCACACAGCCAAGACAATGCAGGAGTGGCTTCGGGACAAGTCTCGGAATGTCCTTGAGTGGCCCAGCCAGAGCCTAGACTTGAACCCGATCAAACTTCTCTGGAGACCTGAAATTAGCTGTGCAGCAACACTTCCCATCCAACCTGACAGAGCTTGAGAGGATCTGCAGAGAAGAATGGGAGAAACTCCCCAAATACAGGTGTGCCAAGCTTGTAGTGTCTCGAGGATGTAATCGCTGCAAAAGGTGTTTCAACAAATTACTGAGTAAAGGGTCTGTAAATGTAATATTTCCCTATATACAGGTATATATATATATATTACACATTTGCAATAATTTCTAAAAACCTGTTTTTGCTTTGTCAATATGGGGTATTGTGTGTAGATAAAACATTTTAAATACATTTTAGAATAAGGCTGTTAACGTAACAAAATATGTTAGGGTTCTGAATACTCCGAATGCACTGTATACTGTTCTATCCTGGGCACCTTGACACGCTCTTGAGAAACTTTATTTCCTGACATTCTAAAACTTGTCCTTGCTTAGACAAGTGAATGAGTGGACAAGTAGAGACACTGTCATTTCAATGAAAGGAGAACATGCTATTTAAGCTCCCTAAATGCAGTGCATGAATGCAATGTAGAGTTTAGTGTTCCAAATGCATCCACTCTTTCCGCTCTCCACTCTACACCTCCGCTCTCCACTCTACCCCTGCAAACTCCACTCTACCCCTCCAACATCAACAAAACAAAGGAGCTGATCGTTTACTTCAGGAAACAGCAGAGGGAGCACGCCCTTATCCACATCGATGGGACCGCAGTGGATAATGTGGAAAGCTTCAAGTCCCTCGGTGTACACATCACTGAAATAGTCCACCCACACAGACACTGTGGTGAGGAAGGCACAACAGCGCCTCTTCAACCTCAGGAGGCTGAAGCAATTCGGCTTGGTCCCTAAGACCCACACAAACTTTTACAGATGCACAATTGAGAGCATTCTGTTTGGCTGTATCACCTCCTGGGACTGCAACTGCACCGCCTGCAACCGCAGGGCTCTCCAGAGGGTGGTGTGGTCTGCCCAACGCATCACCGGGGGCACACTGCCTGCCCTCCAGGTCACCTACAGCACCTGATGTCACAGGAAGGCCAAAAAGATCATCAACCACCTAAGCCACGGCCCGTTCACCCCGCAGAAGGCAAGGTCAGTACAGGTGCATCAAAGTTGGAACTGAGAGACTAAAAAATAGTTCTATCTCAAGGCGATCAGACTGTTAAATAGCCATCACGAGTCGGGTACCACCCGGCTACTCAACCCTGTACCTTAGAGGCTGCTGCCCTATATACATAGACATGGAATCACTGGCCACTTTAAATAATGGAACAATAATCACTTTAATCATGTTTACATACTGCTTTACTCATCTCATATAAATCTACTGTATTTAGTCAATGCCACTCCGACATTGCTAGTCCTATTTATATTTATATATTTATTAATTCCATTCTTTTACTTTTAGATGTGTGTATTGTTGTGAATTGTTAGATATTACTACACTGCTGGAGCTAGAACACAAGCATTTCACTACACCCGCAATAACATCTGCTAAAGATGTGTATGTGACCAATAAAATTGGATTGGATTTGAAGGCTATCATTTTCTCCCTCCTTCCTGCAGCTGTGTGGGATTTGATATGCTAACCAGTTAAAGGGATTGACCATAGGGTACAGACTGAGGGCAATTAAAGGGGAAGAGTGGAAGCAACTCCTCATCTTTGCCACTGCCCCACCCCACCCCCTGGCAAAGTCTTCACACTTTTTAATGGCATCCTCACATTAAGCTATCTAAACCAATGAGATTTTATTGTTTTAAAAAGTAAAACGTTATCTAAATGAACAAATAATCTATTTGAGCATATTGGGGTATATCCCCTGTGCCCATTCTCCTGCTCCTTTCTCGTGTTTCACCCCCTCTCTCGCTCCCTCCCTCTCCCTAAACGCATAGTTTAGGTTGATCTGAGTTGAGACTTGGCAAACAGTACTCTGTTCACTGTGACTCTTCTAATAAGCCTTAACCAGATCACTTCTGCTGGGTAGCTAGCCCTGTGTTTTACAGCCATGGCGTCAACTACTGTACTTAAGTCCAGGTATGCCTCTGGATTTGAAACCATGGCCGGGAATGCGGCGAGGAGCTAGGGTGTGGTGATGTTGACATAGTGGGAGTGTGTATGTGAGAGGTGGATGTGAATATGACAGGGATCTGTGCTGGAAATGAATAATATCCTAAAATATGTGCATGTCTGGGTGAAGTGTATGTATCTATTTATCTATCAATCTGTGTGTGTGTGTGTTCTGGATGCATTAACCAGGACACCGGATACACACTGATGCCATTCTGCAGTCTAAGGTTACAGTGCCCCCATTTCTCTGTCCCCAGCGTGAGAGGCAACAACAGACAAGGAAGAGGATGGCATATTACAAAACACAGCACAACAAAGCATTAAGAAATAAGACTCAGTTCAATAGGGATTTTCAGATGGAAGAAAGTCGATCAGAAACGGACAAGAAAATATGGGATAGAAAATAAGTTGATTTAGCAGTCACTTTGATCCAAAACGACTTACATCATGTGGGAAGTAATATCACAACTCTACTGTTGCATGTACCCCACTAACCCCAACTACACTAACACCAACTAGCCCTAACTACCCTAACTAACCCGACCAAACGTAACCCACTGAGCCATCTCTCTGTACCAGCAGTAGTCCTGCTTGGCATCTACCGTCTACTGATCTGATAAAAACAGCCCCAGTAGTTAATGAGATTAGCTTGGATATATTTAGTATACTGTGTTGTGTGTGTGCGTGCATCTACCTGGGCGCTGGGGAGAAAGACCATTACATCCCCCTCCTCCCCCCTGCGGTGAAGATCCAACACTATATGACACGCTGCTGCCGCCGACTCCCTCCCTCCAGGATCCCTGTACACAGTTTCCATGACAACCAGTGGTCTCCTCCTCGTCTCTGTGTCGGGTGTACCTCCGACAGGCTCACCCAGTGTTAGAAGCGGAACTCTTTCACCCAGGAAGGTGGCAAGGCTGGGGGCGAGGGAGGGGTCGGTGAGCAGGACCACACGGAGGTTGTCGGAGCGCTGGTCACATACATCCCGCAGCAGGCCCAGGAGGACGTCGGTGGGCACCGTGCGCTCCTGCACCTCGTCCACCACCAGCACCCCGTACTGACGCAGCAGGGGGTCCGACATCATCTCTCCCAGGAGCAGAGAGTCACTGACAAACCTGAGAGATCATGGAGAGAAACAAACTCACCCCTTAAAGATGCAATATGTAACTTTTTTTTTTTTAAATTAAGTTATAGATCTGTCATTCTCATTACATTGTCATTCTTACACAGAAGCGGTAAATATGTTCTGTGTGTGCTATTTCTATGCTTCCCGGTCTTAAAGATGCACTATATAGAAATCCCCATCATTTCCTGGTTGCTAAAATTCCAATAGTTCACTTAATTTCTGCATATTGCACTTTTAATTAGATTGTATTGCACCTCAGGGGGAGACAGAGAGAGAAAGAGAGATAAGAGATATGAATACAAGGACAACAATATTCTAATCCAGGCCAGGAAGAGCAGAAAGGAGGGTAGACAAACCAGTTAGACAAACCACCGTGTGGGGTTTTAGGCTGGGTTTCTGAAGTAAAAAGCACTTTAGAAATACATTTGATTTGAGTTAGAAGAAGATAAAGAGGAAGTAAGGACCATACCGTCATATAGTGTGATGGGTGTGTACCCAAGCTTGTACCTATGTGTATGTGTGTGTACATACACATGGCCCAATCTTCATGCACACCTGTGTGTCTACCTCCCTCCTCACCTGAGTAGCGTATCGGGGGTACAGCCATCATCATGGGGGACACAGTAGCCCACCTCCAGGCCCAGACTCAGGTCCATCTCATCAGCCACTCTGAGGGCCAGACTCGCTGCAGCCACAGCGTAGGGTTGGGAACAGCACACCAAGCCATGGGAGAACTCATGGGACTGGGCATACTCCACACACCACTGGGGCACCTTGGAGGGAGAAGGTGAGGAACAGAGATAGAGACAAAGAGATGGAGGGAGACAGAATGAGAGTGCTCTTCACCACCAGCGCTCATGTGTGTGCCCATGCCTCTGTGTGTGCATGCATGTTTGTACGTATTATGCATGCCTCTTACCTGTGTGCTCTTTCCCGTGCCACTGGGGGCGCTGACCACGACCATGCTGTTTGTCTCCAGGTGTTCCAGCAGACGGTACTTAAGGCTCCAAACAGGAAGCCTCTTCCTCTCCTCCAGCAGGGAGTAGTAGCGTGACGAGAAGGGCAAGCCGTCGTACGGGTTCACCTCCAGGTCACCCAGGCCACCCTCTTCCCCCCCTCTGTCTCCCGCCTCGTCTTCCAGGTTCCCAGACAGGAGAGAGGACATGGAGAGAGAGTCCAGAGCTGAGGGAGGGCGGAGGGTAGAGGGGGACGTTGTCGAGGGGGCTGCAGGAGGGGATGATGCCATAATTGCAGGGTGGGTGGGGGGAGACGGAAGGGGAGAAAGGGAAAGGGGTGGTAACTGAGTGACTGGAGATTACCTGGGGAGAGGAACAAAGAATAAGAGGCATTGGTTGACTGGATGGATGCTGTTGTGTTAGAGCTTGTAGAGCAAGTTTTAAAGTCAACCTAGTTGACCCCTGTCTTGAGACATAGGGATTAATTTGCTTGAGGCTAGGGACCTGGTGTTAAACTTGAGTCACTGAAGGAAATGTAATATATATACAATACCAGTCAAAAGTCTGGACACACCTTCTCATTCCAGGGTTTTCTTTATTTTTACTATTTTCTACATTGTAGAATAATAGTGAAGACGTCACAACTATGAAAAAACACATATGAAATCATATAGTAACCCAAAAAGCGGTAAACAAATCAAAATCTATTTTATATTTGAGATTCTTCAAAGTACCCTTTGCCTTGATGACAGCTTTGCACACTCTTGGCATTCTCTCAACCAGCTTCATGAGGTAGTCACCTGGAATGCATTTCAATTAACAGGTGTGCCTTGTTAAAAGTTCATTTGTGGAATTTCTTTCCTTCTTAATGCATTTGAGCCAATCAGTTGTTTTGTGACAATGTATACAGAAGATAGTCCTATTTGGTAAAAGACCAAGTCCATATTCCAGGCACACTTAACCAGCATGGCTACCACAGCATTCTGCAGCGATACGCCATCCCATCTGGTTTGCGCTTAGTGGGACTATCATTTGTTTTTCAACAGGACAATGACCCAACACACCTCCAGGCTGTGTAAGGGCTATTTAACCAAGAAGGAGAGTGATGGAGTGCTGCATCAGATGACCTGGCCTCCACAATCACCTGACATCAACCCAATTGAGATGGATTGGGATGAGTTGGACCGCAGCGTGAAGGAAAAGCACCCAACAAGTGCTCAGAATATGTGGGAACTCCTTCAAGACTGTTGGAAAAGCATTCCGGGTGAAGCTGGTTGAGAGAATGCCAAGAGTGTGCAAAGCTGTCATGAAGGCAAAGGGTGGCAACTTTGATTAATCTAAAATATATTTTGATTTGTTTAACCCTTTTTTGGTTACTACATGATTCCACATGAGTTATTTCATAGTTTTTATGTATTCACTATTATTCTACAATGTAGAAAAGTACAAATAAAGAAAAAACCTTGAGTGAGTAGGTGTGTCCAAACTTTTGACTGGTACTGTATATCACGTTATGATTTATATCCTGAGATAGAAAGTTTGATGTGGTGTAAGAAGCCTCAAACTTATTTTTTTTTTTCAACCTTGACTAGCTAAGTATACAGTAACAGTTGTGCTATGCAGAGTGCATAGTTGCCAGTGTAGTCATTGAAAGGCCTAGGAAGTCAGACAGCTTCAGTGACAGACAGCACAGAGCAGCTCTAGCTCTGTACAGCAGCTATGGGCCTGTGATATTCCACTCACTCCTGGAATGTCTGCATTTGCCCCATGTGCATGGAGCAATCCACACGAGAGCACTCTCTCTCTCTCTCTCTCTCTCTCTCTCACACACACACAACACAGAAAGACACAGACACACACATGTAATCAGTCATGGTTAACACCCACTTCTCTGTGTTAAAACCATCAGCAACACTGATATGCAAACAATGCGGACCGAGTCAATGCATAAAATTTGTCCATAATGCAAAGTCTACACTCTAGATGGAAGCTGCCTTTGTACATTCCCTAGAAACCTCAGATAAAAATGGTATAAGACCTAGATTAACTTCACTACTAGGCTGGATAAAATAATGTATGACTTTAAAATGGGTAAGTTGTGGTTGGTTAAATACAGTTGAAGTCGGAAGTTTACATACACCTTGGCCAAATACATTTAAACTCAGTTTTTCACAATTCTTGACGTTTAATCCTAGTAAAAATTCCCTGTCTTAGGTCAGTTAGGATCACCACTTATTTTAACAATGTAAACATCTGACAAAAATATCTAAAGACACTGAAGCAGCAAAGTTTGTTAAAATTAATATTTGTTTCATTCTCAAAACTTTTGGCCACGACTGTATTCATAGTTGAAGTCGGAAGTTTACATACACTTAGGTTGGAGTCATTAAAACTCGTTTTTCAACCACTCCACAAATTTCTTGTTAACAAACTAGTTTTGGCAAGTCGGTTTGGACATTACGTTGCATATGACACAAGTAATTTTTCCAACAATTGTTTACAGACAGATTATTTCACTTATAATTCACTGTATCACAATTCCAGTGGGTCAGAAGTTTACATACACTAAGTTGACTGTGCCTTTAAACAGCTTGGAAATTCCAGAAAATGATGCCATGGCTTTAGAAGTTTCTGATAGGCTAATTGACATAATCTGAGTCAATTGAAGGTGTACCTTTGGATGTATTTCAAGGCCTACCTTCAAAATCAGTGCCTCTTTGCTTGACATCATGGGAAAACAAATGAGTCAAGACCTCAGAAAAACAATTGTAGACCTCCACAAGTCTGGTGTATCCTTGGGAGCAATTTCCAAACTCCTGAAGGTACCACGTTCATCTGTACAAACAATAGTACGCAAGTATAAACACCATGGGACCATGCAGCCGTCATACTGCTCAGGAAGGAGACGCGTTCTGTCTCCTAGAGATGAACGTACTTTGATGCGAAAAGTGCAAATCAATCCCGGAACAACAGCAAAGGACCTTGTGAAGATGCTGGAGGAAACAGGTACAAAAGTATCTACAGTGGGGCAAAAAAGTATTTAGTCAGCCACCAATTGTGCAAGTTCTCCCACTTAAAAATATGAGAGAGGCCTGTAATTTTCATCATAGGTACACTTCAACTATGACAGACAAAATGAGAAAACAAAATCCAGAAAATCATATTGTAGGATTTTTAATGAATTTATTTGCAAATTATGGTGGAAAATAAGTATTTGGTCACCTACAAACAAGCAAGATTTCTGGCTCTCACAGACCTGTAACTTCTTCTTTAAGAGGCTCCTCTGTCCTCCACTCGTTACCTGTATTAATGGCACCTGTTTGAACTTATTATCAGTATAAAAGACACCTGTCCACAACCTCAAACAGTCACACTCCAAACTCTACTATGGCCAAGACCAAAGAGCTGTCAAAGGACACTAGAAACAAAATTGTAGACCTGCACCAGGCTGGGAAGACTGAATCTGCAATAGGTAAGCAGCTTGGTTTGAAGAAATCAACTGTGGGAGCAATTATTAGGAAATGGAAGACATACAATACCACTGATAATCTCCCTTGATCTGGGGCTCCACGCAAGATCTCACCCCGTAGGGTCAAAATGATCACAAGAACGGTGAGCAAAAATCCCAGAACCACACAGGGGGATCTAGTGAATGACCTGCAGAGAGCTGCAGAGAGCTGGGACCAAAGTAACAAAGCCTTCCATCAGTAACACACTACGCCGCCAGGGACTCAAATCCTGCAGTGCGAGACGTGTCCCCCTGCTTAAGCCAGTACATGTCCAGGCCCGTCTGAAGTTTGCTAGAGAGCATTTGGATGATCCAGAAGAAGATTGGGAGAATGTTATATGGTTTGATGAAACCAAAATATAACGTTTTGGTAAAAACTCAACTCGTCGTGTTTGGAGGACAAAGAATGCTGAGTTGCATCCAAAGAACACCATACCTACTGTGAAGCATGGGGGTGGAAACATCATGCTTTGGGGCTGTTTTTCTGCAAAGGGACCAGGACGACTGATCCCTGTAAAGGAAAGAATGAATGGGGCCATGTATCGTGAGATTTTGAGTGAAAACCTCCTTCCATCAGCAAGGGCATTGAAGATGAAGCGTGGCTGGGTCTTTCAGCATGACAATGATCCCAAACACATCGCCCGGACAACGAAGCATTTCAAGGTCCTGGAGTGGCCTAGCCAATCTCCAGATCTCAACCCCATAGAAAATCTTTGGAGGGAGTTGAAAGTCCGTGTTGCCCAGCAACAGCCCCAAAACATCACTGCTCTAGAGGAGATCTGCATGGAGGAATGGGCCATAATACCAGCAACAGTGTGAAAACTTACAGAAAACATTTGACCTCTGTCATTGCCAACAAAGGGTATATAACAAAGTATTGAGATAAACTTTTGATATTGACCAAATACTTATTTTCCACCATAATTTGCAAATAAATTCATTAAAGATCCTACAATGTGATTTTCTGAATTTTTTTCCCCTCACTTTGTCTGTGATAGTTGAAGTGTACCTATGATGAAAATTACAGGCCCCTGTCATCTTTTTAAGTGGGAGAACTTGCACAATTGGTGGCTGACTAAATTCTTTTTTGCCCCACTGTATATCCACAGTAAAACGAGTCCTATATCGACATACCCTGAAAGGCTGCTCAGGCAAGGAAGAAGCCACTGCTCCAAAACCGCCATAAAAAAGCCAGACTACGGTTTGCAACTGCACATAGGGACAAAGATGGCACTTTTTGGAGAAATGTCCTCTTGTCTGATGAAACAAAAATAGAACTGTTTGGCCATAATGACCATCATTATGTTTGGAGGAAAAAGGGGGAGGCTTGCAAGCCGAAGAACAACATCCCAACCGTGAAGCACAGGTGTGGCAGCATCATGTTGTGGGGATGCTTTGCTACAGGAGGGACTGGTGCACTTCACAAAATAGATGGCTTCATGAGGAATAAAATGATGTGGATATATTGAAGCAACATCTCAAGACATCAGTCAGGAAGTTTAAGCTTGGTCGCAAATGGGTCTTCCAAATGGACAATGACCCCAAGCATACTTCCAAAGTTGTGGCAAAAGGGCTTAAGGACAACAAAGTCGAGGTACTGGAGTGGCCATCACAAAGCCCAAACCTCAATCCTATAGAAATTTTGTGGGCAGAACTGAAAAAGTGTGTGCGAGCAAGGAGGCCTAAAAACCTGACTCAGTTACACAACCTCTGTCAGGAGGAATGGGCCAAAATTCCCCAATTTATTGTGGGAAGCTTGTGGAAGGCTACCTGAAACGTTTGACCCAAGTTAAACCATTTCAAGGCAATGCTACCAAATACAAATTGAGTGTATGTTAACATCTGACCCACTGGGAATGTGATGAAAGAAATAAAAGCTGAAATAAATAATTCTCTCTACTATTATTCGGACATTTCACATTCTTAAAATAAAGTGGTGATCCCAACTGACCTAAGACAGGGAATGTTTACTAGGATTAAATGTCAGGAATTGTAAAAACTGAGTTTAAATGTATTTGGCTAAGGTTTATGTAAACTTCCGACTTCAACTGCACTTTTGTATATATATTGTCTTCTGATGGTCCATGGTTACCAGTAGCCTGACCTGCTTGACACTGACATATAACTGCATACAAAAACAAAGAATACACAGAGGGCTAGTATGAGCTATGGGGAAAACATTAGAGCTCATTGCATGAAGGGAGTCCACCCATGGGGAAATATGGGTTGAGGAGGGGAGGTTGAATGGGGAGTTGAATAGTAATGTTCAACATCATATATGAATCACATGTGGGAGTGGTCTAGTGTCAGCCTGGGGCTTACAGTGGAAAATAACTAATAGTACTGGATGCAGGACATCGCATGTCATAACTATGTTATAGTCAACAATGACTAGTATTATTTTTACATCTATCGTTTACTATCATGCAAACAAAGGCATTGTTATATTGGTATGTAACTATTTGGCATTATGTGCAAATGCATCCCCCAAAACAATTATGTGAATGTGAGACCATATTTGAGAACTGTATGGCCATGACAATAGACTGATATGGACACTGCTTTTGGTAATTATAAACTAGGGCTGACAACACCTGTGTCAGTCGTCCAACAATAACTCATGCTGTGTGTATTCATTCCCTGTTCTCCTTATCTCCCTTAGTTTACTGCCCATCTCCCGAGTCGGGTATCGACCTGTCAGGAAATACGTGTCAGCTGACAGTGACACACACGCACGATAGTAAAGAAATATAAATAAGCCAACTGGGACGAAAACAACCATAGAACCACGTAGTCAAATGCCATTGACATCTTACCTCCCACACATTTCTCTGGAGTCTCCTAAAATCCCAAACAAGGTTCAGGATGTCCAGCAAAATAATTATCCACTGCGCTGTGAGTGAAGCGTTCTACTGTTCACTGTTGTCACACAAACCTGTATGACGTTTCTTGGATGAAAAATAATAATATGTTTCCGTTTGCCACTATACACGGAGTCTCTATTCAGTTCTTCTCGGCCTCTGGTTTATCCGTGATTGTTGACATTAATAAAATAAAGCTCGTCGTCCGGTCTTTATCTACCGAACCGCCGCCATGTTTGTCCGACTCACCGTGGCAGTAGTGATGGGTCGTTCGCGAACGAACGGCTCTTTTTGAACGGATCTTTTTGGTGAACGTCGGGAACCGAATCGCATTGGTGAAAGAGACGTTAATTTGGCTCCCTGATTTGCATATTGCTACTACTGCTTTGTGAGTTTAAAACAACGTTTTTCTGCAGATAAGGTACAAAATGATTAATTAATGAGGGTGAATCCTCACTGCAGAAACCACAAATAGTGGGGAGAGCCCATCCAAGCTGATATGTTGAGTGCCCTAAAGACAACAGGCCATCCAATGGTGTAGTGATGCCTGGAGAAGTAGGTATACTCCATTTTTTCCAGACGCAAAAATTATATGAAAAACAGTGACATAGCCTACACTCAGAATGACCTAAAACGATAAATCCCATATTGTTTTTTCAAAGTTAGGCCAACCCAAGCTGTACTGTATAACTAGGCTAATAGTAGGCCTACCATTGAAATAGATACATGTTGTTTTTAATCACAGGTTTCCTATTTTCGCTACATTTTTCAGGTTTTCACTCTCAAAGCCACACTTTTTTTTTTTTTTTACAGAAAAACAACACCATTTTATGTTCTAAGTCAGAGTACCCCCAACAGTACACTTTTTGTTGGAGCCCTGAACAACCACACCTCATTCAGCTCATTGAGGGCTTGATGATTAGTTGACAAGTTGAAGCAGGTGTGCTTGTCCAGGGTTACAATACAAAATTACACTGTGGGGGGTACTCCAGAACCAGGGTTGGGAAACGCTGTTCTAAGTCCACTTTTGAGGTCTGGGAAAAATATAAGAAATGTTGTTTTTTTGAGTGTAGTTTAATTCAAGTGTGCAGGCACCTAGCACTGTTGTTTGGTTAGCAGTGTTTCTGTAGCTTGCTAAATAAATGCCTACTGGATTGACACAAATAATCATGACATCATTCTGACAGGTAGGCATAGGCTACTTTGTAGCTACTGTAATTAACATTTAATAGAGAGGCCTTTCTCAAAATCCTTATCATTAGCATCGCTATATATATTTGTATTCTTTAACTGTTTGACACCTGGACTTTTTAGTTCATATTATGAGGCATGTCTTACCTTACTTGAAAGTAGCCTATAGCCAAAACCCCACCATAGAAACGTGTAGGCAATTATTTTTTATAAACACTTAGGCCTACTCGTATGCGTTTTCTTTAAACTTTCTTTCATTGTCTAGCAGCCAAATGCATTATCCTAGTCATATTAGCAACCCATGATAGTTGTTGCATATTTAAACACCCATTCTTTCAACATTTCTAACGGAAATGTCCATCTCTGTTCATGAAACCGCTCGCATGTGTGGTGCACATTTTAGAACGGCGTCTTCCCGCAAATTGCATTTTGGAACATTCACCCAAAGCCCTACGGTCGTCTGTACATGGTTGCGACTAAAATGTGAAGAAATAGTTTATCAACATTTTAAGCTAAACATTCTGATCTGTTCCATCAGCCTTATTAATCGAAGTGGCGTATACCTCCACTATACTAAATTGTTATGTATCAATGGGGATTAAGAAATACGTGGGTGTGCGGCGTATACCCTCCACTAAAAACCACTGAGACCATCTAATAATTTGGCCAGGTAAAAATGTATTTGAACGCGCATTTCACGATCTGATATACTGGTAGCCTACCTTTTGGGCTTTACATTTGATATTTGTAGGTTCTAAGTCGCATTTTACACTAAGATCCGTTTGGGAGCGAAATGAGCCGGCTCTTTTAAGTGAACGGAGCCGAAAAGACGGAATGCCCATCACTAGAGGGCAGGTGGAGTCGACAGTCAAAGGGGGAGGAGCATGTCTCTGTCGTCTGTCAGAAATCAAATGTATTTTTGACACGCCAAGTCTCAACTGTGATGTACCCTTTCATCAAAGCAATTTTATACACGGATACATTATAACATTTTACAAATTCATAAATGAATTGTTCTTCTTAGTCCGTCGCATATTTTCGCACAAATATAAGATGAGCTATTTTTATTATTATTAGATGTATTAAAATATGTCCACTAGGACTTTCCAAATATGCCTTTCTGTAACGGCTGTGGTGGGAAGAAGAAGGTGAGGACCAAGGTGCAGCGTGGTAAGTGTTCATGATTTTTAATAATAATCACAACTGAACACTGAATAACAAAATAACAAAGAAACAACCGAAACAGTTCTGTCTGGTGCAAACACACAAAGACTGAAAACAACCACCCACAAAACACAATGGAAAACAGGCTACCTAAATATGGTTCTCAATCAGGGACAACGATTGACAGCTGCCTCTGATTGAGAACCATACCAGGCCAAACACAGAAATAGAAAATCATAGACAAACTAACATAGACAACCCACCCAACTCACGCCCTGACCATACTAAAACAAAAGACAAAACAAAGGAACTAAGGTCAGAACGTGACACTTTCTCAATGTTCATTTTTCAGCATTATCATGTAGGCCTATGACGTCAATTGACGTTTTTCCATTAGGTGGACTGAGTAATAATTAGTGTAATTCGAAAAATTAAGTTGTGGTGGAAATAACAGTGTTCAAATAATGGCTTGAGTTAAATGTATAGGATCTGTCCAGGATAAAACATAATGAGAAATACATGATTGACATGGTGAGGTCAAGGTCATCTGTGCTCTTATTATTAATGCAGGACCCTCTGAGGACAATAAACCTTTTAAACATCCTTTGAGTCATTTCTTTATTTATCTAAAGTTCTCTTTTTATCCTATTAGTTGTTACATAGACTATATAGGCTGAGTTAAGTTATACACACACACACACTCATACGTCCCTCTCTCACACTCCCTCTCTCTGTCACGCACGCACACTCAAATATGTCCCTCTCTCTCTCATACACGCACGCACATACACACACACACACAAACAGCTCTGAAGTCATAGCTCCCGTCTTACCCTTAACATCCTCCCTCCTACTGTTGTTGTTCATACAATAATGTTTAAGAATGTGGCGTAGAACTGTGGAAAGCTGAACTCATTGTGTGTAATTTTGTGTCTCAAACAGTATGTATTTTCTCTGACAATCTTTTAAATCTATTTTATCTTAAAAAACATAACTGCAGGAAATGTTTTTGTAACAGACATTTGCAAAAAATATTGCAACAATAGACTATGATTAATCTTACTATATTATATTTATCCTGAGACAAGACGCATCCACTTTATAAAACTTAAATCTTTTTTCCTTCATTCTCAGTGGCAATGTCTGTCGCCCCAGTGTCTGCCCTCTGTCTGCTGTTCCTGCTATCTGTGTGACCTGCCTGCTACATCTCCAACTGCCCTATAGGAGGCAAGAGATCAGCACTAGACTTCCCATCCAGAAAGGTACTGTCATTCTCAGCAGTTCCACTTTGTTACTGTTTATTGTAACTGTGTGTCTGTTATAGAGCTAGATTGGTGGTTGCCTGCCATAGAGGCTTGCCTCTTACCTTGGAAGGGTTGAGATTGCACAGTTAAATCAAAGGTTATTGTATGTCAATATTGTATGTTGTATTGTACCGTTTTTTTTGTTAAACCACAAAGCTGAAAACCACTTCCCTTTTCTATAAATATATCACTTTTATCTATAATAACAATGTAACTATAACTTTGTTTCCTATTATCTTTCCAGTGCATGTCGTGTGGCCCGGGCGACAGGGGCCGCTGCTTTGGCCCCATTATCTGCTGTGGGGAGGGGATGGGTTGCTACATGGGCTCCCCAGAGGCAGCTAGTTGTGTGGAGGAGAACTACCTGACATCTCCCTGTGAGGACGGAGAGCAGTAGCCATGACCACGATCTGCTGATGAAGCTACTGCACATGATTAGCCACACCCCTCCCCACAGAGTCCACCAATAAAATAGCCTCTAGGCGTTTTCAGGGACAGTCCTGAATTGAAGGACAGTGTAAAAAAATCTGTTGCATGTTTCAATGTCGGGCATACCTGCAGTATGTACATACATTTTCTACAGCAGATATATAGATGTAAAATATGAGTTTTTGCTTGTAACTGCTTGTGTAATGGCTTGTGCTCTGAGACAAATGCAGCTTACTGTACAAAAACATAACTTTCTGGTTAGTCATTGTTGCATGTTTCAAGTCAACTCGGGTCTCAATTATTTCCAATACCAAAACACACACGCTAAAACTCACCACGAGATGTTGCTGAAATATATAAACGGTATGGATGAGTTTTTGTGGTTATGTGTGTACTGTATATGTATATGTCTTACTTTACGATGCATGAACAGAGCTCAGTCAAACAACCTCTGACATCATCTTTATGAGACCAAAGTCCCTCTCAGCTGCCTGACAGTACAATAGATCAGGAGTTCGGGCTGTAAAAGGTCTTATCCAAAGATACAAACCGACAGCTTGTGAGAGAATCCCATGTTACCCATATAAACCTACGGTCCTATGTCTTCTGAAGTGAATGCTAAAGCCTATGGTACACAGGAAATTTCTTAAGGCAATATTGACAGGCATCATGCCCACCACCACACTGTCTCTCTTACATGTAGTGATGGGAATAAAAACCTAATCATTTTTATTTATTTATCTGTTATTTTACCAGGTAAGTTGACTGTGAACACATTTTCATTTGCAGCAACGACCTGGGGAATAGTTACAGTGGAGAGGAGCCAATTGTAACCTGGGGATTATTAGGTGACAGTGATGGTTTGAGGGTCAGATTGGGAATTTAGCCAGGACACCAGAGTTAACACCCCTACTCTTACAATAAGTGCCATGGGGTCTTTTAATGACCTCAGAGAGTCAGGACACCTGTTTAACGTCCCATCCGAAAGACAGCAACCTACACAGGGCAATGTCCCCAATCACTGCCCTGGGGCATTGGGATAAAAAATTAGACCAGAGGAAAGAGTACCTCCTACTGACCCTCCAACACCACTTTCAGCAGCATCTGGTCTACCATCCAGGGACTGACCAGGACCAACCCTGCTTAGCTTCAGAAGCAAGCCAGCAGTGGTATGCAGGGTGGTATGCTGCTGGCTTCATAGCTCCGTTCTAATCATTTACTGTAATTACTCCTGCACACATGATTGCCTCTGCAACTTTTATTGTCAGCATTTATGGTCAGGCAATAAATTGTGCAGAAGTTTGATTGCAAAACACACCATTTGGCAATTACACCATTTCATCTGAATTCTGATCAAACGTATACAATAAACAATCTTCTTATACTGTAACAATATCTGATCATATAAAACTGATCTCTTCAAAACAGTACATAAAACATCTAACTGTGGGCATATTATTGCTGGTATTAGCAGTAAGTTGTCTATTATCCACTTTATAAAACAATCTCATCAGTTAATAAGTGTTTGTTATTTATGATAATCCATGGCAAATGCCAGTTAACAGTTCCATCTGAATTATCAGTGTGCATCCATAAGCCTAATTTCTTAAATAACTAGTTACACTCCACAGTTGAGTAGTAGGCCACTCCACGTTGCCTGGCTGAGCCTATAGCCTGGATGTGTTGCTTCAGCATGCACTCCCAGTCCTTGCCCCAGTCTTGGCCCCGCTCCAAGGCCAGGTAGCGAGTGGACATCTTGTCCAGAGCCCGCACTGCCTCAGGGAGGTCAAGGGTCAGCCCTGCCTTCTGCGCTGCCGCCTGGAACTTGGCCGGAGAGGCTGTTGCTATGCAACACCTAGACAGGGGAAGGGGTTTAACATTGTGAGCTAGACAGCGGTATTCGGTATGCAGCCATGATGCATTATGTAAATGGTTGAGCCTGCAACTAAGAAATGTGTTTATTTAGTAAAACACTAAAAGTGTGTGTGTGTGTCTGTGTCTCTTACCTGTTGACCCCTGCAGTTGGGGGATAATGGTAGTGATGCCACACAGCCACTGCAGTGTGGGGACATAGTAGATACTGGTTCTCCTTCCAGCATCTCTGCATGGTCTCCACTATCCCCTCATCTCTTACTGCACCTGCTGTGAGGACCTGAGACAACTGGAGAGGAGGGGAGGAGTAGTATTTATTAGGATCCCCAATTAGCTGCTGCCGAGGCAGCGGCTACTCTTCCTGGGGTCCAAACACAAATCACAACAACAAATAAAATACATAATATACACGAAGTGTACAAAACATTAAAAACACCTTCCTAATATTGAGTTGCACCCTCCAACACCCCCTTTGCCCTCAGAACAGCCTCAATTCGTCAGGGAATGGATTCTACAAGGTCCAGGGATGATGGCCCATGTTGACTACAATGCTTTCCACAATTGTGTCAAGTTAAATAAAGGTTAAATAAAAAATACATAATTATAAAAGTTGTCTGGATGTCCTTTGGATGGTGGACCATTCTTGATACACACAGGAAACTGTTGAGCGTTAAAAACCCAGCAGCGTTGCAGTTCTTGACACAAACCGGTGTGCCTGTCACCTACTATCATACCCCGTTAAAAGGCACTACAATATTTTGTCTTGCCCATTCAGCCTCTGAATGGCACCCATACACAATCCATGTCTCAATTGTCTCAATGCTTAAAAATCCTTCTTTAACCTGCCTCCTCCCCTTCAACTACACTTATTGAAGTGGATTTAACAAGTGACATCAATAAGGGCTCATAGCTTTCACCTGAATTGGCCTGGTCAGTCTTTGCCATGGAAAGAGCAGGTGTCCTTAATGTTTTGTACACTCAGTGTACATAGCACTACAATTACATCACAATTTAGTCATTTAGCATATCTTCCTATCCAGAGCGACCCACTGCTAGTGCATTCATCTTAAGATAGCCAGGCGAGAGAACCACGCATCACATATCAATGCAAAATACAATACAATAAATACATTAAAATGTCTGTTTTTCTCTTCCCAGTCCCCCCCATCTGATTTTTTATTAAATCAGATTTTATTGCTAGTTTGAGTTACCTAGGGTGTCAGAGAGTTCTATGTATTCATGGCTCTATTTAATACTGTGTGTTTCACCGGGTCTGTTTTGGACCTGGGGACTGTGAAGAGACCTCTGGTTGCATGTCTTGTGTGGTACCAATGAGTGTCCGAACTGTGTGCCAACCGCTTGAACAGACAGTTCGGTACCTTCAACACCTGGTACAAAGACCAATAGTGATGCAGTTAATCTCTTCTCAACTTTGAGCCAGGAGATATTGACATGTGTGTTACTGGCATTCACCCTCCATGTACAGTACCAGTCAAAAGTTTGGACGTACCTACTCAATCAAGGGTTTTATTTATTTTTACTATTTTATGCATTATAGAATAATAGGGAAGACATGAAAACTATGAAAAAACCCATATGGAATCATGTTGTAACCAAAAAAGTGTTAAACAAATCTAAATATATTTTACATTTGAGATTCTTCAAAGTAGCCATCCTAGGCCTTGATGACAGCTTTGCACACTCTTGGCATTCTCTCAACCAGCTTCATGAGGTAGTCAACTAGAATACATTTCAATTAACAGGTGTGCCTTGTTAAAAGTTAATTTGTGGAATTTCTTTCCTTAATGCGTTTGAGCTGATCAGTTGTGTTGTGACATGGTAGGGGGGGGTATACAGAAGATAGCCCTATTTTGTAAAAGACCAAGTCCATATTATGGCAAGAACAGCTCAAATAAGCAAAGAGAAATGAAAGTCCATCATTACTTTAAGACATGAAGGTCAGTCAATCCGGAAAATTTTCTTCAAGTGCAGTCGCAAAAAACATCAAGCACTGTGATGAAACTGGCTCTCATGAGGACTGCCACAGGAAAGCAAGACCCAGAGTTACCTCTGCAGCAGAGGAAAAGTTCATTAGAGTTACCAGCCTCAGAAATTGCAGCCCAAATAAATGCTTCACAGAATTCAAGTAACAGACACATCTCAACATCAACTGTTCAGAGGAGACTGCATGAATCAGGCCTTCATGGTTGAATTGCTGCAAAGAAACCACTACTAAAGTACACCAGTAAGAAGAAGAGACTTGATTGGGCCAAGAAACACGAGCAATGAACATTAGACCAGTGGAAATCTGTCTTTTGGTCTGATGGTTCCAAATTTGAGATTTTTGGTTCTAACCGCAGTGTCTTTGTGAGACGCAGAGTAGGTGAAAGGATGATCTCTGCATGTGTGGTTCCCACCTTGAAGCATGGAGGAGGAGGTGTGATGGTGTAGGGTTGCTTTGCTGGTGACACTGTCAGGGATTTATTTAAGAATTCCAGGCACACTTAAACAGCATATCTACCACATCATTCTGCAACGATATACCATCCCATCTGGTTTGCATTTAGTGGGACTATCGTTTGTTTTTCAACAGGACAATGACCCAACACACCTCCAGGCTGTGTAAGGGCTATTTGACCAAGAAGGAGAGTGATGGAGTGCTGCATCAGATGACCTGGCCTCCACAATCACCCAACCTCAACCCAATTGAGATGGTTTGGGATGATTTAGACATCAGAGTGAAGGAAAAGCAGCCAACAAGTGCTCAGCATATGTGGGAACTCCTTCAAGACTGTTGGAAAAGCATTCCAGGTGAAGCTGGTTGAGAGAATGCCAAGTGTGTGCAAACTGTCATCAAGCAAAGGGTGACTACTTTGATCATCTACAATATTTAATACATTTTGATTGGATTTTTTTTGGTTACTAAATGATACAATTTGTGTTATTCTATAGTTTTGATGTCTTCACTATTATTCTACAATGTAGGAAATAGTCAAAATAAAGAAAAACCCTTGAATGAGTATGTGTGTCCAAACTTTTGACAGGTACTGTACATCTAAGTACAATAAGTGCTGCTCTGTTCTGGACCAACTGCAATTTGCCTATGTCGTTCTTTGCCGCACCTGACCACACAACTGGGAAGTAGTCCTGGTGTGACAAAACTAAGGCCTGTAGGACCTGTCTGGTTGACTGAGATGTCAGAGGGGAGGGGTAAGTATGTGTGGTGATTTGAGAGAGAACATTAAACAACCAACGGTACTGGGCACTTATCTTTCTACAAGAACATGTCAATTATGTATTCATGCATCTGACCTGTTTGTGGAGAGCTTCAGGCAGAGTGTGTCTGTGAGAGTGCTGAAACTCCTCCATCATGCCCTTTACCAGGGCTCCATCTCTACCAGACAGCAGCCAGAACACACGCTCCATGTTATAGGGGTCCTGGGGTGAGAGCACAGTGTTAGCCACAGTACGTACACACACACACTTCTTAAACCTTAAACAAAGTGATGAGCCATCACGCACAGCACCTGAATGTCTATAGCCGGGGCCATGGTCTGCGTGACATTGGTTGCCATGGAAAAGTCCCCACTCTGCACAGTCCTGTGCACTATGTCATTAGCGTTCGTCATGGCAACGAGGCACAGCGGTATCCCCATCTGCTTCACAATGCAGCCGGCTGAGAGAGGGGACAGAGAGACAGACAAAGAATGAAGAGAGATTAAGGAAAACCAGAGAAAAACATGAGCTATGTTCCAATACTCTCAATTGGCTTAGTTTCCTTTCCTCTTTGAGCAAAAAAGTAGGGAAGAAATATAAATATATCTCTAATCCAAAAAATATATACAAAAAGGGGCAAAAATGGGAAAAAGTAGTGGAAACACTTTGTCATTGTAAAACTTCTCACCGGCGATATTCCCCGCCCCCCCTGTGGGCACTACCATCTCCAAGGCGGGTAGGGGTGCCCCCGTCTCTGCCTGCTCCAGCCCACTCACATGCAGGTAGGCATAAATGAAGTGTGCCAGCTGCACCATGACACGAGACCAGTTGACTGAGTTGAGACTCATCAGGCTGTGTTGTTTCACCAGCTCCTGGTCTGAAAACAGTCGACGGATGGGCACGTCGATGTCATCAGAACTGCCATCCGCTAGTAGTGCAGGGGAGAAAAATTAGGGTTGTGTTATCATACCAATGATACCATCTTATCACAGGTTAAGGTAAGATCATTATTACTGAAGACTAAAACTCCTATATTTTCCCATGATATGGCCATCATCTCTCACTATCAAAGAAGGGGGCAAGGAGAGAAAGCCACTTTAGAATATTGCTCCCGCATACTATTTGGCCCTGTCTCTAACCTGCAAACACATGGATATTGTCCTCCAGGCAGGTGATCATCTGTTTCTCCTGCACAAGAGTTATGCGGCCCCGGGGGTACACCACTACCACGTCTACCCCACCAAGGCCTCTCGCACTTTGGATGGCTGAACCACCCGTGTCCCCAGATGTGCCTAGGAAGGTAGGCCGCAGCGTGGGAGAGGGAAGAGGATAGGAGGACACTATTAAGACACGTAAGATGTAATATACATCAACATAATAGACCTAGCATGTAACTAAACATGTAAACACTCCAAATGCTGCCCAAAGTGCCCCTTCTCACCCACTAATACGATGGCGCGCCGGCTTTCCTTGCGCAGGAAGTAGTCGAGGAAGCGCACGGTGCAGGTCATTGCCAGGTCCTTGAAGGCCAGGGTCTCACCGTGGAAGAGTTCCAGCACACACAGCCCACCCTTCAGCCTGGCCAAGCTCACCACCCCCGGCACGGCGAACCCAGACAGGGCCGCACTCACCAGGCCTGGGGCAAGGGAGGGAGAGAGAGAGCGGAGAGAGGTGTGAAAGAGTGAGATTGAGAGAGTGAGATGGGCAGAAGGATCACACAAAAGAGAGAGAGAGAGAGAGAGAGAGAGAGTGAAGGAAAAGCGGTGAGGAAGGGACATGAACAGAGTTGCTTCATTTTGATATACACCCAGATGTGGAAAAAAAATATGTGCCAAACCCTCTTCACTTTACACCTAACTGTACCATATTTTCCAACCATCAATCAATCCATCAACGTGTCACTCAGCTACCCAAACCCTCCAGGTCTCACTGTCTAGGTCTGCTCGAGGGATCAGCTCTGTAGGGATGAACAGGGAGCAGACCTCTGTCACTAGCTGTGGGTAGGACAGGGAGCTCCAGGACCTCAGGGTATCAGGGGTCAGGGTGGGGAGGGTCTCAGGCATGAACATCCCCCCGTCTGGTGCATATCCCGATAACAAAACATCCTGAAAGTCCCAACCCTGGACACCGCCACGCGTGCTGCAGTACTGCATATCTGACACCTGTCAGTAGTCAAAACAGTATGATGAAAAATAGTATGATGATAAGCCTTTGGGTTAAGTTCGCTTCATTGTTGTAGCAATTTGACAGAATCATTTACAATAAGGATGCAAGGGCAGACATATCTATCTGGGCACACGGATCAACAGTTCATAAGTGAGTATTGGACTATAATGTAATAACATTATAATTATTATTAATGCATAACAGTCAGCCTACTGTAGTTTCAAAAACATGTGTTCATGTTAATTTTTTAATTATGGGATTAGATTGCATTATTAATACATAGCATAATAGAAAACATAACTGTCAGCTTAAATTTACAGTAAACTACTGTTGAAAAAACATATTATAGCTTATTTATTTTAAATAAATTATGGTTAGGTAAATTCAATGCTGCTGACTATCGTATCTAGTCCATACAATTTTAAATTAGGATTATTTACCGTCTGCTTGCTATAAGAAGAAATAGCTCCGAAGTAGCGTACTGTAGCTACGAGATGACCCGGGGAACTGTATTGGTGCAACACCAGAGTTCGAATTTCGAAGTAAAGAGGTCAATCTGGTGCCAAACGTTTAAAAAATATCTACTCTAAAGCGTCACCTGCAGGTCATTATAGCAAACTGCATTCAAAGGAGTTTAATAAGAGACAACCACATTTTGATATTATCTGACAAATAATTTCAATCAATTAATCAATCAATCCAAACTATGAAGCAGAAAGATGAATGGAAAGAGACATCTTACAAAACACCAAAACGTTTAATGACATTCGGAGATTGTCAAGCCTTTGTTATTGGGTAGGCCTACAAGGTAGGGAGGGATGTATTTACTGTTGGTTGAGATTTACATATTCTATTTATTGTGACGTTGAAAACGCAAACCATGATATTGAATTGAAAATTCGTTCCATATATTTAATATAATTATAAATATGGTATCAAAATGTTGAAAATCTGATATCCCCCTAGCTGCAGCTGGGTTTGGTCGTATGTAGGCCTAGTGAAACAAAGTGAACTCGTCCATGGTAGTCGGCGAACCCTCAACCTTCCCGGCAGGTAGCCCTGCGTGGCACCGACTGTGTCACAAAAGCATGCGTTTATAAACACAGGGTCGCTACAGTTATTGTTATTTGTGGTCTTAAAAATACCACCCCCAATGGTTATTGTATCCAATGGCTTAAGGCCTGCACCAAAAATTACTGCTAGGTCAGTTGAGTTTTTCTGTCTTATTTATAATCGAACTATGGTGCTCCTCAGCAACGGTTATTCAGTCATCTAAAGATGTCTTCACTACAAATTCAAACTAGAAAATCATATATATTTGTATTGTAATCCCAAGGGAACCAGCACACCATTGTCATAGGCTGTAAAGTAGGGTTTACAATGTTTAAAATAATAACTAATTGCTTGTATACATACTGTAGTTCCATGTGTACTGTGTTCCTTCTCAACCCTTAGGTCTGCAAAGGGATGCAGGTGAGATCAAGCAGAATGGAGACCACTTCAAGATGACCATTTAAATGTGTTAACCCTCACAAGGCGGCTGGCCCAGACGGCATCCCTGGCCGCATCCTCAGAGCATGCGCAGACCAGCTGGCTGTGATAACGGACATATTCAATCGTTCCCTATCCCAGTCTGCTGTCCCCACATGCTTCAAGATGGCCACCATTGTTCCTGTACCCAAGAAGGCAAAGATAACTGAGCTAAATGACTATCGCCCCGTAGCACTCACTTCAGTCATCATGAAGTGCTTTGGGAGACTAGTCAAGGATCATATCACCTCCACCTTACCTGACACCCTAGACCCACTTCAGTTTGCATACTGCCCCAACAGGTCCACAGATGATGCAATCGCCATCACACTGCATACTGCCCTATCCCATCTGGACAAGAGGAATACCTATGTAAGAATGCTGTTCATTGACTACAGCTCAGCATTCAACACCATAGTACCATCCAAGCTCATCATTAAGCTAGAGTCCCTGGTTCTCAACCCCGCCCTATGCAATTGGGTCCTGGACTTTCTGACGGGCCGCCCCCAGGTGGTCAAGGTAGGAAACAACATCTCCACTTCGCTGACCCTCAACACAGGGGCCCCACAAGGGAGCGTGTTCAGTCCCCTCCTATACCCCCTGTTCACCCATGACTGTGTGGCCATGCACACCTCCATCTCAATCATCAAGTTTGCAGACGCCACAACAGCAGTGGGCTTGATTACCAACAATGACGAGACAGCCTACAGGGAGGTGAGGGCACTCGGAGTGTGGTGTCAGGAAAACAACCTCTCACTCAATGTCAACCAAACAAAGGAGATGATTGTGGACTTCATGAAACAGCAGAGGGAGCACTCCCCTATCCACATCGAAGGGACAGTAGTCAAGAAGGTTGAAAGTTTTAAGTTCCTCGGCATGCAGTACACATCACAGACAAACTGAAATGATCCACCCACACAGACAGCCTCAGGAGGCTTAAGAAATTTGGTTTGTCACCTAAAACCCTGACAAACTTTTACAGATGCACAATTGAGAGCATCCTGTCAGGCTGTATCATCGCCTTGTACGACAACTGCACCGCCCTCAACCCGCAAGTCTCTCCAGAGTGGTGATGCAGTCTACACAATGCATCACCGGGGGCAAACTACAAACAGCTTCAAGGCCATCAGACTGCTAAACAGCAATCACTAACTCAGAGAGGCTGCTGCCTACAAAGAGACTCACTAGACACTTTAAACAATGCCAATTTAATAATGTTTACAGATCTTACATTACTCATCTCATATGTATATACGGTATCTTATACCATCTATTGCATCTTGCCTATGCCACTCGGCCATTGCTCATCCAAATATTCATTTGTACATATTCATATTCCATCCCTTTAGATTTGTGTGTAGTAGGTCGCTGTTTGGGAATTGTTAGATTACTTCTTAGATATTACTGCATTGTCGTAACTAGAAGCACAAGCATTTCGCTACACTCGCATGAACATCTGCTAACCATGTGTATGTGACCAATACAATTTGATTTGATTTGATTTGAGACACCGAATTCATGGTCAACTCATTCACAGTTGGCCAGGGGGCTAAGCTGGAGACGATGACTGGAGAGAAGAACAAGGTGAGTTGCTCAACCAGACACACCCACACTTACTTGTGGCCTCATGGGCGCACCTGCACATTGGCTAACTTGTACTTAAACTGTAAATTACATAGATGGGGAATTCCAGTCCTGGAGGGCCAAAGTGTGCAGGCATTTGTTCCAGTTCAGCTTTTGCACCATATAAAATGTTTATCAGTTTCCTTAGAACTGGAGCAAAAGTCTACACATGCGATCAATGAACAGTTGCTCTCCCTACTTTGAATGTGTTCTTTTTTTGCATGACCCATTCTATGAGTGGTGCTAAACCTACTTATAACAAGCCGTAGTGTGCTAACTTGGAATTTCTAGTTTGTTACTCTTGCATGGTATGTCATGCACTAACTCCTCTACCCTTTCCCAGGCTAAGGTGAACCTGGTTGGGAACATGCTAAACGTCTCACTGAAGGGCATTGAGTCAGTCATGGAACATCATCGTTGTGAGTATTATGGTTGGGGACTAGAATGGGTTTGAATTGTCAACAAGGGGTGGAATTTCCCTCCTTCATGTAACTGGGCTGTAAAACCTCATCTGTGTGCACCCTTTATCTTTCCAGACCATGACGCTTCGCCCCATCGTCTGCAAGAGGATAAGTAAGTGCATGTAGTGATCTCTCAACCCTTTTTGAATAAATTAAGAAAATTTATTGACTTCTATGGTTTGTCTATAAAGAGTTGATCCTTAGCTTTGATTGGTTGAGCTGCAATGTATAGCAAAACAGACTCCAGACTCTATCCAGTGTTCGCTTTTATTGCATTTATCATTCAATATTTTACATGGTAATATGGCACAAGGTGGGTATACTGATTTAATGTTTACTAACTCAAAAAAGGTAAGACGTTCATAGGAACTTTGAGCCTTACAGCTGTAGTTGAGGGCCAGCCAATAATTATTTTGGGGGGCAGATTTGGTGACCACTGCATTTCAATGGTATGAAAGTGGTGTGTACAGAAGCTCATTGCTTGTGGAAGAGGGCCTTGACGTTGTCCTCAACACTGACTGCCTCAGCCATCATGCCCATGGACTTGTTCTGCAGGGCAGCCTCTCTCATGCTGTGGTAGACGCACTCATTCTGCTTGAAAATCCTCTGCTCCATCTCGGTCTGCATACGCATTGACTAGGAAACAAGGGGTCAGGGGTCAAAAGGTAGACTGGTCTGGTATAATCTGGGAAATTAGTATTCAGTGAGGTGAAATTATAGATATGTAAACAATAGAGCTTACACTTCACTATTCTACCTGACAATCATATCTCCCTTCCACACATTTTTGTTGAATGTTTTGTAACATTATGCCCTACTGAACTGGCCCCATGCTATCTTTTTCTAATGTCATAGGTTAATAAAACTATTGAGGCAGCCTGTAGTCTAGTGTACCTCCAAGTCCTTGGTGATGGAGTGGTTGGGTCCATGTGTGATCATGAGAATGGCGTAGGCCTTACAGATCATGCCATGGCCCACCTCGATGAGCCCTGCATGCCAGTGAGTCACGCCAGCCCGCATGGTGGCCATGCCCAACTGGGCGTTATTGGGGTGGTACAACTTCCTGCACAGGAGAAGAGATAGAAGAGGGTTGGTGCAAAGGGAAGGGGAGGAAAAGAGAACATGTTTAAGATTAAGTAATTAGTGCACTAAATATACAAAAGTATGTGGACACCCCTTCAAATTTGTGGATTCGGCTATTTCAGCCACACCGTTGCTGACAGGTGTGTACAATCGAGCACACAGCTATGCAATCTCCATAGACAAACACTGGCAGTAGAATGGCCTTACTGAAGAGCTCAGTGACTTTAAACATGGTAGCGTCATAAGATGCCACCTTCCCAACAAGTTAGTTTGTCAAATGTCTGCCCTGCTAGAGTTGCCCCGGTCAACTGTAAGTGCTGTTATTGTTAAGTGGAAACTTCTAGGAGCAACAACATCTCAGCTGTGAAGTGGTAGGCCACACAAGCTCACAGACCGGGACCGGTGAGGGCTGAAGTGAGTAAAAATCATCTGTCCTCAGTTGCAACACTCACTACCAAGTTCCAAACTGCCCCTGGAAGCAATGTCAGCACAAGAACTGTTCGTTGGGAGTCAGCAGCTGCACACAAGCCTAAAATCACCAATGCGCAATGCCAAGCACGGCTGGAGTGGTGTAAAGCTTGCCGCCATTGGACTCTGGAGCAGTGGAAACGCGTTCTCTAGGGTGATGAATCACACTTCACCATTTAGCAGTCCGATGGACAAATCTGGGTTTGCGTATGCCAGGAGAATGCTATCTGCCCAGATGCATAGTGCCAAGGGTAAAGTTTGGTGGAGGAGGAATAATGGTCTGGGGCTGTTTTCCATGGTTTGGGCTAGGCGCCTTAGTTCCAGTGAAGGGAAATCTTAAAGCTACAGCATACAATGACATTCTAGACAATTCTGTGCTTCCAACTTTGTGGCAACAGTTTGGGGAAGGCCCGTTCCTGTTTCAGCATGACAATGCCCCCGTGCACAAAGTGAGGTCCATACAGAAATGGTTTGTCTAGATCGGTGTGGAAGAACTTGACTGGCCTGCACAGAGCCCTGACCTCACCCCATCGAACACCTTTGGGATGAATTGGAACACCAATTGTGAGCCAGGCCTAATCGCCCAACATCAGTGTCCGACCTCACTAATGTTCTTGCGGCTGAATGGAAGCAAGTCCCCGCAGCAATGTTCCAACATTTAGTGGAAAGCCTTCCCAGAAGAGTAGAGGCTGTTATATCAGCAAAGGGGAGACTAACTGCATATTAATGCCCATTATTTTGGAATGAGATGTTCGACGACCATGTAGTGTATGTTGTTGTCCTATCTAGCTATCTTAAGATGAATACACTAACTGTAAGTCGCTCTGGATGAGAGTATCTGCTAAATGACTCAAATGTAAACATAGAAATGGGATTTTAAAGCTGTAGACATGCAAATCTTCATATGGTCCATTAGATTAGTCTCCACCACTCTGTCCCCATTACAAACACTCACATGTATCCCTCCACCATCCTGCGTGAGTATTCTGCAGCCTCAGAGAAGAACTTCAGGTAGGACAGCACCTCGCTGGCTGCACTCAGCATACGCAGTTGGTACAGGTGTGTATCAGCCAACACAGGTTCCTGTTTGTCCAGACACTCACGACACAGCTTCACCACCTGTGCAGGGAAAGGGAGGGATGGAGGGGGAATTTAGCAGGTTTAACAAAAGAGGGAGAGTGAATTATATGGGACAGTGAAAGAGAGGTATTTACCAAACTCCAAAGCCATCCCTAAAGGTAAAGGAGGGGGTTGTTGTTGTTACCTCATGAAAGTCACCTGCAGTACGAGCCGCCTCAACCTTGGCCAGGCACTCCAAACTTAACTCCTGTACCTCTTTCACAAGCTCATCAGAGGGCTGAGAGAGAGAATATAGTAAACACAACAGCGTCAGTGTATTAACATTTGGGAGTATGCACATTGCACATCCCACCATCATTCACTCCTGATCATTGACAGGAAAGGAAAATGCCCGATGACCAAAATGCACTACTGCAGAGAACCACAAGAGAGTGACATATCCAACAACTCTGAAAACAGTGTTCCATTGAAGGAAATGTTGTATAATGTGTTCAGGTCCCAGTAGTCTCTTCTCACAGACACAGCAGCTGTGTGAGGAGACTAATGGTCCGGCAACTACAAAAATGGACTAGTGTAGGACACAGACTTATACTTGTGTTACACACCTTGTGACTTTATCATAATTTGCTCCAAGTCAACTCCCATACATAGATACTGATATAACACATATCCAGGTCCATGGCATTGACCCATGTCTAAAGATATGGTCGTGTGATAAGAGAGTTAGTCATATTATTTTGCGATGTCTCAGACAATCAATTGGAATTCAGCATTAGGTTACCATATCTCAGATGAAATCAGAAAAGCTTAATTTCATATCAACTGCTACATGTATTTTGTTCTATCTATGATAGCTGATATTTAGGGTTGGGATCTCATGTGAGGCACGAGTACAGTGAGAGTTGAGATCCATTAAGGGAGAGTGGAAGCATGGAACTTTATTGAACTGAAAAGTAATTAGGGTGATGTGTTGTTGGCCCCTGGGCCCTCAGAGGTATGATCAGGTGTTCATTTGTGCATTTGACTACATGCTTCTGGTGCATCAGCTGTGAGATGCCCATCTGCGTGATAGGGTTATGTGCCCAACGTGAGTCTGGGTACGGCATGGGGCCAAGGACCTAGGACCCCACTGTTTGGAATGGAATGAATTGACCCCAACTCTGCCCTCAACGTGTCACTACTTCTCCCACCTTGTTGCCTTCGGTCTCCTTGGCAGCCATCATTAGGTCATCTTTGAGGTTCTTGCTGCAGCTTTTGCAGGTGCAGTCAAAGTGGTACTGGTGCTTCAGGGCTCTCTGGCGGTCCGTTGACACGTTCAGGAAGTCCACGTAGCCCACCGTCAGCTCCTCATTCTCAGCAATCTTACCAAGCGCACGCAGCTCAACCCTGAGGGAGCAGGGCGGCAAGGTTAGCCTAGTGCCAGAGTAACAGCTGCTCTAGGATCAGCTTGTGCATGTCACATGCTGAAAGAACAGGCCCTGGAGCATAAGGGATAAGGGGGTGATGTAGTGTGATGTGATGGTACTAACTATAAGGGAGGGTAAAGGGGGTAGTGTAGTGTGATGGGAGTAACCATAAGGGAGGGTAAAGGGGGTAGTGTAGTGTGATGGTAGTAACCATAAGGGAAGGTAAAGGGGGTAGTGTAGTGTGAGGGTAGTAACCATAAGGGAGGGTAAAGGGGGTAGTGTAGTGTGAGGGTAGTAAACATAAGGGAGGGTAAAGGGGGTAGTGTAGTGTGAGAGTAGTAACCATAAGGGAAGGTAAAGGGGTAGTGTAGTGTGAGGGTAGTAACCATAAGGGAGGGTAAAGGGGGTAGTGTAGTGTCATGGTAGTAACCATAAGGGATGGTAAAGGGGTAGTGTAGTGTGATGGTAGTAACCATAAGGGAGGGTAAAGGGGGTAGTGTAGTGTGAGAGTAGTAACCATAAGGGATGGTAAAGGGGGTAGTGTAGTGTGAGGGGAGTAACCATAAGGGGGATAAAGGGGGTAGTGTAGTGTGAGGGTAGTAACCATAAGGGGGGTCGGGGGTAGTGTAGTGTGATGGTAGTAACCATAAGGGAGGGTAAAGGGGGTAGTGTAGTGTGATGGTAGTAACCATAAGGGATGGTAAAGGGGTAGTGTAGTGTGAGGGTAGTAACCATAAGGGGGGTCGGGGGGTAGTGTAGTGTGATGGTAGTAACCATAAGGGAGGGTAAAGGGGGTAGTGTAGTGTGATGGTAGTAACCATAAGGGGGGTAAAGGGGGTAGTGTAGTGTGAGGGTAGTAACCATAAGGGAGGGTAAAGGGGGTAGTGTAGTGTGATGGTAGTAACCATAAGGGATGGTAAAGGGGGTAGTGTAGTGTGATGGTAGTAACCATAAGGGATGGTAAAGGGGGTAGTGTAGTGTGATGGTAGTAACCATAAGGGAGGGTAAAGGGGGTAGTGTAGTGTGATGGTAGTAACCATAAGGGAAGGTAAAGGGGGTAGTGTAGTGTGATGGTAGTAACCATAAGGGATGGTAAAGGGGGTAGTGTAGTGTGAGGGTAGTAACCATAAGGGATGGTAAAGGGGGTAGTGTAGTGTGAGGGTAGTAACCATAAGGGATGGTAAAGGGGGTAGTGTAGTGTGACGGTAGTAACCATAAGGGATGGTAAAGGGGGTAGTGTAGTGTGATGGCAGTAACCATAAGGGATGGTAAAGGGGGTAGTGTAGTGTAGCCCCTAGTAGGTCTCTGGACCTTTACAGCGTTCCCTGTTTTTTTATTTATTTAACTAGGCAAGTCAGTTAAGAACAAATTCTTATTTACAATGAAGGCCTACCCTGGCCAAACCCGTACGACACTGGGCCAATTGTACAACACTTGATGGGACTCCCAATCACAGACAGATGTGATACAGCCTGGATTTGAACCATGCACTAAGATGCAGTGCCTTAGACCGCTGCACTACTAGGACAGGTCTGCAAGTTCAAGCCCTGCTACGAATGTTCTCTCTCAATTGCTACAATAGCGAAAGGCCAGGAAAGTTATTGCAGTGACATAGTTGGCCAGGGAGCTGACAGCATTTTTGTATTTTTTTGGAGATAGGAAACCTTCATTGACCAGTCAGCAAACATAAACATCACTGGTTGGATAATCCTTGCAGCTCGTGGTTCAGAGAAAGTTATAGTGATCGTTCATAAATATGCTTTGGAGGAACATCCATAGCCCAGCTGCAAGCTCAGTGTGGGGGTTTTCATTTCACTCAACTTGAAACAACATTCTAACAAAGCAGTTTTGGGATTTTGCACTGACAGACAACCAAAAACAGCCATCATCACCAACACAGTGCAGGCAGTCTAGAAGTCTAAAAATACATTCATGTTATGATGTGATGTTTGAAGTAATCTTATCAGGTAGTTGACTGAAAACTGAGCAAAATCTAACAATAGACACACTTCACACAACAAAGCCTCAAGCAGAATAGCAACTCAGTCCTACTGAGAGTTAAACAAACCATGCTATAGTCGGACAGACACAATTTGTTTCGTAATATTCTGTTTTCCCCTCAGTTATTAACTTTAGGGGTTAGATTTGATAATAATTTTATGATAATGAGTCATTTGATCATGCTTAATGAGGAAACGGTCCTGTGGTAAAGAAGGAAACATAGGGAAATATAGGGGAAATCACACTATTCAATGTCAGGGTCAAGATTAGAATGCCTGACTGTCATTTGGTACTGTTGTTATGTTGACTTCCTCACTAACCTCCAGTGATTGAGGGTTAATAACATGTGTTAATGAGATCTTTGAGGATCGGATGCTCAAGGTTCAAAGGTTAGATGTTAGTTTGAAGCAGGCAGAAAGACCCACCTCCTCTTAGAGTGGAAGGTTGCATTCAGAGCTGACTGACTGGAAGAGATGGCAGTCAAAGAGTTTACAAATCACGTACAAACGTTTCATCTCTCCCTCTCCCTCTCTTGGGGGATACATACTTGCCATGGTTGAGGATGACAGCACAGTTGGGCCAGCAGTCATGGTTGACCAGACACAGGTTAGGGAACAGACCTACTCCCACTGCCTGCTGACCCCTCTGGTCACTCAGAGTAAAACCATTACAGTTGATCTACAGATGGATGGAGAAAGGGGGGGATGGAGAGAAAAAAAGAAAGAGAGGGGAGAGAGAGATGGAATGAGAATGACAGTGGAAGAAGACAGAGAGAGAGGAATAAAGAGATGAATGGTTAATGACACTACCTCATAGTCTATAGAGAGTAAAATAACACATACTATAGTCAAAATAGATCAACTAGTGGTCTTGTACGTACTGTGCCAAAGTTTGAGATATCTGGATGGTAAGATGACTAACTCATTGATACGTACTATGCCAAAGATGTGTGAGATGTACTCCACGCCATGCCTGGTGTTGGGACAGTAGTCCAGGAAGTTGTGCACGTCGATCTTGAGCTCTTTGAGGTTGTCGGCGGGCATGTCGGCCACGTGGTCCTCCAGCTGGTCCACTGAGGTCAGCTGGCTGTCCGACACAATGCCTGTGTCCTTCTGTATGCGCCACAGCACACGGGCAGCAAGACTGGAGAGGGACAGGGAGAGTTAGCATTATAGTTTTATATGAGTGGCTGACATAGCCTGGTTTCTTTTTTATGCAACTTGGCAAGGCATTGGCAACCACTCACCTTCCCCTGTCCATCCATTCTCTTCCTACTCCCCTCTCTCTCCTTCCTCCACCACCTCTCTCCGCTAACTCTCTCTCCTTCTCCTCTATTTGTCTCCCTCCTCCACTCTCTCTCCTCCCTCCTTCTTACCGGACATTCTCATTGGGGGCCTTTCCGTTCTTCTTGATGGCACCACACTCCTGCTTGTGCTCGTCCCAGCATGCAGTCTGACAGGTGCGGTCACAGTAATGGGCAAACTTACACTGGGCGCAGCGGTGGAGGTTGGCCTGGCGACGGAAGCAGCTATGACACACCTGCTGAGACAGACTGGGAAAAGTGGGGAGGTCAAGGGTTAGAGGTCATGATTTCTTATGGGGTTCAGGGGTTTACCAGCCCCCTGAAACAATTGAAAATCAAACCCTGCTGCGCTCTCATCCTCCCTTCTGTCCTTGGTAACTATCAGATTTAGTGGAAACCTGTTACCATACAACCTAATGGCAGGCCCACACACATGGTCCCTAGAGAAATCAGTCCGAACTACTACATAGGCCCTGTGGGAAATGAAGTTCCAAACTGTCCTGGGAACATAGCTTATACACGGAGCCAAATCAAATCAAATTTGATCTGTCACATACACATGGTTAGCAGATGTTAATGCGAGTGTAGCGAAATGCTTGTGCTTCTAGTTCCGACAATGCAGTGATAACCAACAAGTAATCTAACTAACAATTCTAAAACTACTGTCTTATACACAGTGTAAGGGGATAAAGAATATGTACATAAGGATAGATGAGTGAGTGATGGTACAGAGCAGCATACAGTAGATGGTATCGAGTACAGTATATACATATGAGATGAGTATGTAGACAAAGTAAACAAAGTGGCATAGTTAAAGTGGCTAGTGATACATGTATTACATAAGGATGCAGTCGATGATGTAGAGTACAGTATATACGTATGCATATGAGATGAATAATGTAGGGTAAGTAACATTATATAAGGTAGCATTGTTTAAAGTGGCTAGTGATATATTTACATCATTTCCCATCAATTCCCATTATTAAAGTGGCTGGAGTTGGGTCAGTGTCAATGACAGTGTGTTGGCAGCAGCCACTCAATGGTGGCTGTTTAACAGTCTGATAGCCTTGAGATAGAAGCTGTTTTCAGTCTCTCAGTCCCAGCTTTGATGCACCTGTACTGACCTCGCCTTCTGGATGATAGCGGGGTGAACAGGCAGTGGTTCGGGTGGTTGATGTCCTTGATGATCTTTATGGCCTTCCTGTGACATCGGGTGGTGTAGGTGTCCTGGAGGGCAGGTAGTTTGCCCCCGGTGATGCGTTGTGCAGACCTCACTACCCTCTGGAGAGCCTTACGGTTGAGGCGGAGCAGTTGCCGTACCAGGCGGTGATACAGCCCGCCAGGATGCTCTCGATTGTGCATCTGTAGAAGTTTGTGAGTGCTTTTGGTGACAAGCCGAATTTCTTCAGCCTCCTGAGGTTGAAGAGGCGCTGCTGCGCCTTCTTCACGACGCTGTCAGTGTGAGTGGACCAATTCAGTTTGTCTGTGATGTGTATGCCAAGGAACTTAAAACTTGCTACCCTCTCCACTACTGTTCCATCGATGTGGATAGGGGTGTTCCCTCTGCTGTTTCCTGAAGTCCACAATCATCTCCTTAGTTTTGTTGACGTTGAGTGTGAGGTTATTTTCCTGACACCACACTCCGAGGGCCCTCACCTCCTCCCTGTAGGCCGTCTCGTCGTTGTTGGTAATCAAGTACCACTGTTGTGTCGTCCGCAAACTTGATGATTGAGTTGGAGGCGTGCGTGGCACGCAGTCGTGGTGAACAGGGAGTACAGGAGAGGGCTCAGAACCCTTGTGGGGCCCCGTGTTGAGGATCAGCGGGGAGGAGATGTTGTCCTACCCTCACCACCTGGGGGCGGCCCGTCAGGAAGTCCAGTACCCAGTTGCACAGGGCGGGGTCGAGACCCAGGGTCTCGAGCTTGATGACGAAACTATGGTGTTGAATGCAGCTGTAGTCGATGAACAGCATTCTCACATGGTATTCCTCTTGTCCAGGTGGGTTAGGGCAGTGTGCAGTGTGGTTGAGATTGCATCGTCTGTGGACCTATTTGGGCGGTAAGCAAATTGGAGTGGGTCTAGGGTGTCAGGTAGGGTGGAGGTGATATGGTCCTTGACTAGTCTCTCAAAGCACTTCATGATGACGGAAGTGAGTGCTACGGGGCGGTTCGTTTAGCTCAGTTACCTTAGCTTTCTTGGGAACAGGAACAATGGTGGCCCTCTTGAAGCATGTGGGAACAGCAGACTGGTATAGGGATTGATTGAATATGTCCGTAAACACACCGGCCAGCTGGTCTGCGCATGCTCTGAGGGCGCGGCTGGGGATGCCGTCTGGGCCTGCAGCCTTGCTAGGGTTAACACGTTTAAATGTCTTACTCACCTCGGCTGCAGTGAAGGAGAGACCGCATGTTTTCGTTGCAGGCCGTGTCAGTGGCACTGTATTGTCCTCAAAGCGGGCAAAAAAGTTATTTAGTCTGCCTGGGAGCAAGACATCCTGGTCCGTGACTGGGCTGGGTTTCTTCTTGTAGTCCGTGATTGACTGTAGACCCTGCCACATGCCTCTTGTGTCTGAGCCATTGAATTGAGATTCCACTTTGTCTCTGTACTGACGCTTAGCTTGTTTAATAGCCTTGCGGAGGGAATAGCTGCATTGTTTATATTCGGACATGTTACCAGACACCTTGCCCTGATTAAAAGCAGTGGTTCGTGCTTTCAGTTTCACGCGAATGCTGCCATCAATCCACGGTTTCTGGTTTGGGAATGTTTTTATCGTTGCTATGGGAACGACATATTCGACGCACGTTCTAATGAACTCGCACACCGAATCAGCGTATTCGTCAATATTTTCATCTGACGCAATACGAAACATGTCCCAGTCCACGTGATGGAAGCAGTCTTGGAGTGTGGAGTCAGCTTGGTCTGACCAGCGTTGGACAGACCTCAGCGTGGGAGCCTCTTGTTTAAGTTTCTGCCTGTAGGCAGGGATCAACAAAATGGAGTCGTGGTCAGGAGTATACAAAACATTAAGAACATGCTCTTTCCATGACAGACTGACCAGGTGAATCCAGGTGAAAGCTATGAGCCCTTATTGATGTCACTTTTTAAAACAACTTCCATCAGTGTAGATGAAGGGGAGGAGTCAGGTTAAAGGAGGATCTTTAAGCCTTGAGACAATTGAGACATGGATTGTGTACATGTGCCATTCAGAGGATGAATGGAAAAGACAAAAGATTGAAGTGCCTTTGAACGGGGTATGGTACTAAGTGCTAGGCACACCGGTTTGTGTCAAGAACTGCAACGCTGCAGGGTTTTTCACGCTCAACAATTTCCTGTGTGTATCAAGAATGGTCCACCATCCAAAGGATATCCAGCCAACTTAACACAACTGTGGGAAGCATTGGAGTCAACATGGGCCAGCATCCCTGTGGAATGCTTTCGACACCTTGTAGAGTCAATGCCCCGACGTATTGAGGCTGTTATGAGGGCAAAATGGGGGGGTGCAACTCAATATTAGGAAGTTGTTCCTAATGTTTAGTATAATTAGTGTATATGGGGTAGAGAATAACAACGCAAGGCAATGACCAGTGGATGACATCATGGACTGACAATGGAGTGGATTTATTTCACTAGCAATTTTCACTCTGGTGGGTCTTAAAACGAGTGATTGCGCCTATTTGAAGCTGGGGGTGATTAGATGGCCATGGTAGTGTGAGAAGCCAGCAGGTTGGACATTAAGACATTAAATAGATTTTTAAAAACAGGGATATGTTGGTGTGCTGGAGAGTGTAGGTTTAGGGATGAATGATAATACGCTCTCACAGCAAACTGAGTGGGGAGCCATTTCTGTACCTTATCAGTGAAGAGAAAGACCTGTTCTGTGTCAGCATTTAAATCTCGCAGTCCCTTAACTACTTACCTCATATTTCCTCTCTCCTTTTTTTATATGTCTTTCCTGGCTATCCTCTTCCCTTGCCCTTTTTTCAGTGCATCGCCCTTTTCCCTCGCCCTTTTTCATACAGACCCAATAAATATTGACTCGTATTCAGACTCCTTGACTTTTTCCACATTTTGTTACATTAAACCTTATTCTAAGATGGATTAAATGAATAAAAAATCCTCATCAATCTACACAATACCCCATGACAAAGCGAAAACAGGTTTGTAATTTGTTTTGCAAATGTATACATTTGAACAAAAACCAAGCAATGAGGTCGAAGGGATTGTCCGTAAAGCTCAAGACAGGATTGTGTCAGGGCACAGATCTGGAAAAGGGTAGTGAAGGGTAGAAGCGTAATGCAGGAATGGCTTCAGGACAAGTCCCTGAATGTCCTTGAGTGGCCCAGCCAGATCCCGGACTTGAACCCAATCGAACATCTCTGGAGAGACCTGAAAATAGCTGTGCAGCGATGCTCCCCATCCAACCTGACAGAGCTTGAGAGGATCTGCAGAGAAGAATGGGAGAAACTCCCCAAATACAGGTGTGCCAAGCTTGTAGCGTCATACCTAAGAAGACTTGAGGCTGTAATTGATGCCAAAGGTGCTTCAACAAAGTACTGAGTAAAGGGTCTGAATACTTATGTAAATGTGATCTGTTTATTTTAATATATTTGCAAAAAGAATGATAAACCTGTTTTTGCTTTGTCATTATGGGGGTATTGTGTGTTGATTGATGAGGGGAAAAAATAATGTAATCAATTTTAGAATACAGCTTTAACGTAACAAAATGTGGAAAAAGTGAAAGGGTCTGAATACTTTCCGAATGCACTGTATTTATGTAATGAGCTATACTGAGATGACTTTACAGAAATATGATGGTATTCTTCCAAACTTCTCTCTCTCTCTCTCTCTAAAAATCTGTTTGCACTTCATCTGAGAATGTTTCCACTGTCATTCCGTGTACTTGTTGAGCTCCACCACTATATCTGTTCTGGTTTACTATATGTAGGGGAGAGTTGGTCAATTGAGCCATTTTTTACTATCAGCATCATTCCGTAAAAGGAAATCAAATTTTAGCAAAGATATCTGCATATATTCAGAATGTTGTGTATACCTGGAAATAATCAGAATTCATGTAAACATTACAGTTTTGAAAACATAGCTTGTCCAAAAAAAGTGGTCATTTGGCACGACCCTCCCCCGGGTTAAGTTAAGCCGTGTACAAATGTCTGTACTGAATTAAATATTACCACTACCTTTTTAAAACCAAGTCTATCTTTATTTCCCAAACACAATTCAATACAATCACAATCACTTTTTTGTCTGTTAATAATTTTAAGCGTCTTTTAACAGGCTTTAAACCTAACAAACACTTTTAACATAGGCCAGCACTGTTGTTACCTCACATCTCAGCGATGATGCCTTGCATCACGCCTAGGAAGAAAACACTTAGATTTGCTCAACTTGCCATTGGCTCAACTATTGGCTCAACTTACCCCATGGTCATTGGCTCAACTTACACCAAGGCAAATATTTTGACTATATTAGCCCACAGAGCTACAAGGATACACTTGCATGCTATGTTTAGGAACTCATATTCAAGCTTATAGAGACCCCAACTGATGTACAGTATATACTATAGTATTCACAGTACCTTTTTTGCGGACTTGACTATAGTATTCACGGTTGTGTTTTTGCGCAGTGTTTTTGGGCAAAAACACTAGACACTAGAGTGAATACTGTAATACTGTAGTATTTACTGAAGTGTTTTTGTGGACATGAATGTAGTGTTTACTGTACTGTTTTTGCAGACATTACTGTAGTATATGTAGTATTTACTATAGTGCTTTTGTTGAATTGTCTTTTGTTTTATTATCTTTTTAATCATCTTGAAAAAAATTTGGGGGTTTTCTCCTTGAGGAAACTTACTGGACAAACACAAAAAAGCAAATTGTCCATAACTGTCACGACTTCCCCCAAATTCGGTCTCTCTCCGTGTTCGGGCGGCGTTCATTGGTAGACGTCACCGGCCTTCTAACCATCGCCGATCCACTTTTCATTTTCCATTTGTTTTGTCTTTGTCTTATACACCTGGTTTCAATTCCCCAATTACTTGTTCATTATTTAACCCTCTGTTCCCCCATGTTTGTTTGTGAGTGATTGTTTTTATGTAATACGGTCCGTTTATGTGGGCTCACTTATTTTGTGTTGTATTTGTCTATTTTTTGAGTAAAATATGTTTATTTACTCATATCGGCTGTCCTGCGCCTGACCCCTCTACACCAGCTACACACAGACTACATTACAATAACCTGTATGTACTGTAGGTAGGACAGTGGTCTGACCGGTTAGGTTGACCTTCTGTCTGGTGAAGGTCAGGTTTGGCAAGGTACAAGGGGGAGAGGATGGGGGAGTTCTCCTTTTTTTCTCAACTTGATGAAAACACATTTTTTATGGATTTTAATAAGTAAAGAAGTAAAGTAAAAAATACAAGAGGATACGAAGCTGGTTTAGGGTAAAGGTTGGGAATAGGATACAAACCCGGTTTAGGTGACTTGAGTTGGAGGAAAGAGGAAATAACTTTATTAAAAATTTAACGTAGGGGATGGAAACTTCTTCTTCAAGATACTGGGAGGGGAGGTTTGTGATTTTTGAGTAGTGGGATGAATGGTTGTGCTTATTGTTGATTTTTTCTTTTGGAAAAGTTTTATCGCATTTCCTTTAAAACAGCTCATATATATTTTTGTCATTTCTTTACACGTAAAAATGGCATAAAAGCATAAAAACAGCATTTGGATATTACATGTAAATTTGTTAAAAAGTACATGTTAAAACCAATAAAAACAAGCCATAATTAAAAGCACTTTTCTATGTAAAACATCCAATTCTGTAAAGCCATTTAAAATGTGTACAAATGATTTAACAAAAGTAAAACATTTTTAAGACATGGAAAATATGTTAAAAAGCTGTCTTCGGTCCTTTGTACAGGAGCGGGGTGAGTCATTATCAAACTCGCCTCCTCCTGCTCTTCCAATGTCGTTTGTGTTTCCATTGAATTAATTAGGTATGGAGAATATTTTATTTAACAATATATGGTCTCTACTTGGCATGAAGGTTTTTCAGTCATGGGTGGCACACATTGAGGTATGGGGGAGGGGAATGAAAGGGACATATGCTAATTTAATATTAGCATATCAATGCAGTATGTAGTATATATTATTCTACAGTATACTACAGCATTCTATAGTATGCACTACATGATCAAGGGATACTACAGTGTGTAGTATAATATTTGGCAGCATACTACAAAATTACTGTATATATTAAGCACTATCGAGGGATATTAGCACTATCGAGGGATACTACAGTGTATAGTATAATATTCTACAGTATACTACAAAATGATATAGTAAGCGCTACACGATCGAGGGATATTACGGTGTTGTAGTATAATATTCTACAACATTCTATAGTAAGCACTACACATGATTGAGGGATACTACAGAGTGTAATATAGTATTCTACAGTGTACTACAGTTTACTACAGAATACCAGAGGTTGTGGACTCAAGTCACATGACTTGGACTCGAGTCACAAATATGATGACTTGCAACTCAACTTTGACTTTAACACCAATGACTTGGACTTGAACCTTTTGACTCGCCTGACTTGATAACCTCCCCAAGCCCAAATATAAAAAATGATGCTATTATAAAAAGTGGGCAGAGCATCAACTCTTCATTTAACGGATTACAGTTTGAATCGGACAGCAGCCAATCAAATTGTGCAAGCTGAAAAAAAGTTGTGCGTGGCAGTGCAGAGGAATGTCGGCGGGTGAATTTAGATGGAGCCCTTGGAAAGATGATTCCCAACATTTTTATTTTCGGATATAAAGACGACATATCAATAAAAAACTGATTTCAACTTGCAAAACATGCGGGGGGAAAATTACAGACGGAGGCGCAACAATTTCCAACTTTGTTCGACATTTGAAGCTGCACAAAGAAGGGTAAGTTGTAGCTAATATAGCCAACAGTTATATATTTTATTACTTTACTAGTGTATGGCTAACATAACGTTAAATCAATGAGCCTCCACATAGTCAGTCAGTGCGGGGACGTGATCATTGCACCCAAGATTGAGCTACAACTGGCTCAAATCATTGACATACGTTAGCCTACCATAACCACAGAGAGTGTGTGTGTGTGTGTGTGTGTGTGTGTGTGTGTGTGTGTGTGTTAAGGTTGGGCAATTGTGTACAAGCCAACATCGCCCGATTGTGCCCCATAGCAATCCTTGATCACTATGAGGGGATGTGTCTTTCTCATGGCTACCCATGTATTTCCATGGAAATATAACATTTATTTGGAAAGTAATAAATATATATATATTTTTAAAAGCATTCATGATTTGCGTAAATGTAATATACTAACTTAATCTTGTTAAAAATATGAAATGGTATTACATTTGTTGAAGAGCACATTATGACTTGTTTAGGACTCAAAACTCAAAGTTTAGGACTTGAGACTTCACTTGATACTTGACGTTCTTGACTTAAGACTTGACTCGGACTTACCTGTCTTGACTTGGGACGTAACTTGGGACTTGACTTGGGACTTGAGTGCTAAGACTTGAGACTTACTTGTGACTTATAAAACAATGACTTGTTCCCACCTCTGCAGAGTACTATAGAATTCTATAGTAAGTACTATTGTATTCTATAGTAAACTGTAGTATTTTTTTTATGTGAGCTTATTATAAAGTAATATCCAAACTGAACAAATAAGGACATTATTTACTTTACCCGTGACACTTGAACATGAAGCAAACATCTCAACCATTTCAACAATGAGGAAAACAACAAAACGTTACCCTAAAACAATGTTTAATCATGTTTGTGTGATTGCGCTTGTATGCTTGTATATATGTGTTTATGACAGGCAGAGGCAAACCTTGCTACAGTATGTTTCATAGTTTTCCATTTAAACGTGCCCCAGCTGACCAGGTGGTCCCCACTGACTGATTGTTAACAACTTTATGCAGCCTATATATTGAATAAATTCCTGAAATGAAAAAAAGCTTTTGAAATGAATATATTCAGTTGTGGGATAAACATAATCATAGCAAGTAATGTCTGTGGAAAGGTTGGGGAGGCCCCCAAATCACTAAATACACCCCGGTGGACAGGCACCCGACTGGTCCCAGCTATCATTCCCCTGATGTGCCAATAAACAGGTACCTGAGATTCCATTTCTATAATAGACAATCACGCAATACACATGAGGCCAGACTTTCTAAGCGTTTTTCATCTAGCAGCATTCAAACTTGCTTTCTCGACATGCATGTTGTACACAACTTCCTCGATCTCTGAACTTTGCCTTAAGGTGAAGGCGGGTGAGTACAGTATGGTTTTGTATATAAAAATAGAACGACTAAGTGGACTACGACACAATATTTTCCTAGGTGTGCAAAGATTGTGCAAAAAGCTTCAACGTAGGACTAAAAACATATGTAAGTGACATGGCTATGCCAAAAACACAATACTAAACAGCCATAAAATAACTGCCACACCTTGAAGACAGGCTTGTGTGTGTAAACAGTTTATCCTATGAGTGTCTGGGAGTGTGTCTAAAAGGAAATGGACCTAGCTTAATGCCTGCAATGATTGTTGGCATGCTGTAAAGCTTCAACACATCTTCTGTAAGCAGATAGCTGCCAGGGGACAAGACACACACACACACAGCCCCTGCACTATTCTTCTTCTCTAGTTTTGGAAAGCTCACACACCCCTCTTTCCAAAGAGCGTGATCCTTTCATTGCATACCTGCTATGTCTGCTGTCATCCCGATGCTAGCGCTTATATGGTTCCACACTGGCCAGCAGTAAGCAGGCATATCTGTGACCAGCATTCCAGCAGATAATGAGACTGAGACCGAGACCCCTCAATGCACACACACTCTCAAACACATACTCATACACATTTAGAAACAGAGTACAGTGCACAGAACTGAAAGTGTGGTCTTATTCATGGGCCATCCACCTGTACAGTAGATGGAGAGATTGATACACTGTATTGTAATATGTGTTTGTGTGTGTGTCGCTTATCTACACTAGATAAAGTACATTCCAATCTATACTGAACAAAAATATAAACACAACGCGTAACAATTTTAAAGATTTTTCTGAGTTACAGTTCATATAAGGAAATCAGTCAAATTAAATTAATTAATTAGGACTTCACATGACTGGGCAGGGGTGCAGCCATGGGTGGGCCTGGGAGGGCATAGCCCCACCCACTTGGCAGCCAGGCCTAGCCAATCAGAAGGAGCTTTTCCCCATAAAATGGCTTTATTACAGACAGAAATAATCCTTGACACAATGAGCAAAACCTACAAAACTGTTAATGGCAATTATCAATGACAATAATCAATTACATTATTTAATGAGCCTAGAAAGTGTCTAACGTTTAGATGTTACAATTGTAATAAAAATGGTATATTTTTGCTAGGTGTTGTCTGGTCTGTTGCATTGCTCAGAACTGTTGACCCAACTCAATAGGTGGCCTGTCACAAACCGTTGTGTCTTATGTTCTGGTTGAGGTGTTCCTCTCATTAAAAAGTAACTGGGGTTGTCGGTTGTTGTGCCATTTTAGCTAATTCTAGTCAGCAGGTGTTACTACAATATACTACAGTCTTGTCTGCAAAAACACTACAGTAAATACTACAGTAATGTCAGCAAAAACACGACAGTGAATACTATAGCATACTACAGTCATGTCCTCAAAAACACTGCAGTATATTACAGTCATATCCGCAAAACACTATAGTGAATACTACAGTAAAGTCTGCAAAAACCCTACAGTGAATACTATAGCATGCTACAGTCATGTCCGCAAAAACCCTACAGTAAATACTGCAGTATACTACAGTCAAGTCTACAAAACACTATAGTGAATACTATAGTATACTACAGTCATATCCGCAAAACACTATAGTGAATACTACAGTAAAGTCTGCAAAAACCCTACAGTGAATACTATATTATACCACAGTCATGTCCGCAAAAACCCTACAGTAAATATTGCAGTATACTACAGTCAAGTCTGCAAACACTATATTGAATACTACAGTAAAGTCTGCAAAAACACTACAGTGATTACTATACTATACTACAGTAAAGTCCGCAAAAGCACCACAGTAAATACTGCAGTATACTACAGTCAAATCTGCAAAACGCTATATTCAATACTAAGGTAAAGTCTACAAAAACACTACAGTGATTACTATAGAATGTTATGTCCACAAAAATGTTAAAGGGGGGAACCTCAGAGGCAATGAGCTCCCCAAGGACAGCACGTTCAAATCAAAACTGTCACGCTTGCTCCCCTCCCCCTCCCTGGCTCTCGAGGGTGCCAGGCTGCCCATCATTACTCACACCTGTCACCATCGATGCACGCACCAGTGCGTCTTTGGACTCACCTGGACTCCATTATTTTGTTTATTGCCCCTCCTATATCTGTCTGTTCCTCGTCTTGATCCCCGTGTCTGCATTAATGCCGTTTTGTTTCCCCTGTCCAGACGCTGTCCGTGTTCTGTTTCATGTCCGGTATTTCTTAAATGTTTACCCCATGTACTTGCTTTTCGTCTCCCAGCGTCTGTCCTTACGGAATGCAGAAACAAATTTTTGAAGCATCAGGGACTTTTATGTTTTTGTTGGTGACGTCGGGTCCGGGTGCCGCTACCGATGGAACTGGGGATGCCTCAGCTGGCTCGTCGGGCATCCACGCCTTAGCTGGCACATCAGGCTCCCATCCCACGTCATGCCTCAGCTGGCTCGTCAGGCACCCACGCCTCAGCGGGATTGTCGGGCTCCCACGCCTCAGCCGGCTCGTCAGGCTTCCATGCCTCAGCCGGCTTGTCCGACTCCCATGTCACTGCCGGCCTGTTAGGCTCGCCCAGGTGGGACACTGGGTGGCACCCCCAATAGCGGGGGTTACAGCTTCCCCTCCCTGGCTCTCAAGGGCACCAGGCTATCCATCCTTACCAACACCTGTCACCATCGTTACGTGCACCAGCGCATCTTTGGACTCACATGGACTCCATTATTTTGTATAGTGCCCCTCCTATATCTGTCTGTTCCTCGGTTTGATCCCCGTGTCTGCATTAATGTTATTTTGTTCCGCTTTTCCATATGCTGTCCTTGTTTTGTTTCATGTCTGTTATATATTAAATATCCCCTCCTTGTACTTGCTTTTCGTCTCCCAGCGTCTGTCCTCACAAAAACAGCATCGATAAAACTAGCTAGCGGTGCAATCGATCAAAAAATTCTAAAGTAAGCACTACGTGATCAAGGGATACTACAGTGTGTAGTATAGTATTCTACACAGTATACTACAACATTACATAGTAAGCACTACACGATCAAGGGGGATACTACAGCGTGTAGTATAGTATTCTACAGTATACGACAAAATATTATAGTAAGCACGACATGATCGAAGGATACACTACAGTGTGTAGTATAGTATTCTACAGTATACAACAAAAGTCTATAGTATGCACTACACGATCGAGGGATACAACAGTTTTGAGTATAGGATTCTACAGTATACTACAGTTTACTACATAATTCTATAGAATTCTATAGTAAGTACTATAGTATTCTAGAGTAAACTGAAGTATTTTTATGTGGGGACTTTCTACAGTTAAGAAATATCTGCACTATACATTGTCATTTGTAAAAATAGCCTCACCTTTGTTTTCCTATTTGAGAGGGACAGAGTGACTCCCCCTTGTGAAAATAATAATGGTGGCAAAGGACATAGTATGACATCATTCTACTGTATATGAGTGGCACATCACTGAAAGTGTGACAACATGAGTATCTGAAAGACAAACCCAACCCATTTATAAAGCACTCAAACAACAAGATGTTGAATTTTAAACAAACTTCACTGACATTTCTTTCAAGAATCTGTAAGATTGTAATATTAAAGAGATATTACATTGATTATGTTTACATTGGTACATAAACAGCAGGTATCATTTTCTACCCAGCACCTGCAATCTGGACTCAGGGGTAGACATAACGTCATAGTAAATGTAAATCTGTCTCCCTCCATTTAGTATAATATGTTGTTTCGAAATTATATGCGTTAATTTGTGGATGTCCATCAATCATTTCGTATGATACTGTATGTTACGAAGTACAATTCGTATGACACGTTACGAATTCCAATTTGATGTGGCTAACGTTAGCTAGGTGGCTAACTCTAACGTTAGCTCGGCTGGGGGTTATGGTTAAGTGTTAAGGTTAGGGTTAAGATTAGAAGTTAGGTTAAAGGGTTGAGGTTGGGGGAAGGGTTAGCTAACATGCTAAGTAGTTGTGCAGTAGCTAAAAAGTAGTAATTAGTTACAAAGTTGCTAATTAGCTAAAATGCTAAAGTTGTCCATGATGAGATTTGAACACTGATCTTTTGGGTTCGGACATGTTTGCGTTATATTCCTGCCCATCCACCCGACCAAACACCCTCCTTTTGTTTTTGCCTTAAATAACCTTTTGTCTTATACATTGAGTATACCAAACATTAGGAACACCTTTCTAATATTGAGTTGTCCCTCCCTTTTGCCATTAGAACAGCCGAAATTTGTTGGGAATGGACTCTACAAGGTGTCGAAAGGGTTCCACAGGGATGCTGGCCCATGTTGACTCAAATGCTTCCCACAGTCGTGTCAAGTTGGCTGGATATCCTTTGAATGGTGGGCCATTCTTGATATACACGGGAAACTGTTGAATGTGAAAAACCCAGCAACCCGGTTGCAGTTCTTGACACAAACCAATGCGCCTGGCATCTACTACCATACCCCGTTCAAAGGCACTTACATTGTTGGTCCTCCCCATTCACCTTCTGAATGGCACACATACACAATCCATGTCTCAATTGTAACAAGTGACAACAATACCAGATCATATATTTCACCTGGATTCACCTGGTTAGTCTAGGTCATGGAACGAGCACGTGTTCTTAATGTTTTATATACTCAGTGTATAACCATACGAAACATCCTGGATTTACGTATACTATGCTACGCCTAGTCTATGAGACCAGGCTGGCACCTGAGGAGTAATGGATATGCTCACTCCACTGTGAAATACCAATACTATACATGGCCTTTTGGCCACCACGATACAAACCATGAACCAGGCCCTACCCATCAAAGACATAGCAGAATGTAAGTATTTTTTTTATAAATAGAACCACAATATCAAATTGTTAAGGATATGAATTGATACAGGAACCATGAAGGTATCCTTTTTGCATTCAATTTGTCTTTCTTACTTAGAAATAATTGATGTGTGTGTGCATGCCACTGAGAAATTTGGTCATTATGACCAAAATCTCCATGCATTGGTCCCTACCTGTCGAAGACCACTGCAGCGAAGCTGGGCTCAGCGAGTACCACCTCCCCAGCACAGAGGTCCTTGGTGGTCCTGAGGCCTCTGCCCTTTACCCCAGTATCAAACACCTCCACATTGTCCATATCCAGGGTCATTACCAAGTGGATAGAAGACTGGAACACCTCACAGAAAAAAAGAGTGGGAGAGGAAGAAAGTGCTGGCTGAAGTGCATTCACCGACTCTCACAGTCTCCAAAAACTTTTAGCACCTGCCCCTCTCCTCAGCCAGACCCCGCCCTCCATAAATAGACTGGCCATCCTGGGACTGTGGGACTGTGCCATGACGGGGCAGGGGTGTGTGGATTGGGTGGGAGGGGGAGCTGTGGGAGTCAAGGGGATTGGGAGTGGAAGTACTGGGCAGGCATGCTCCATAGGGGGGACTTGCCCAGGTCTGCCTGGGTGTCCTCCCATCCTTGGGGTTGGTTCAGGCCAGGCAGGGTATTTTGGTCTGGCAGCTGTGTCTGTCTGTCAGTCTGTCTGGGGAAGGGAGTAGGAAGCAGCTGACTGGGAAGAGGCCTGATCAAACATTTATCTCTGCTGATTTTGCTATTACTCTAGCTACTGTATCTGTCATTACCACAGTCATTATATCATTACCACAGTCATTATATCATTACCACATTCTGCACAAGTCACCAGTTCTCTTGTTCTCCTTTCTGCTTCCTGTATCTGGCTGATTCACATTGGCTGTTCACACGTTCCTCTCATCCAGTGCCCCTTCCTATCTTTTGTCAAAATATATAAATCTGAAGGATAGCAAGACGGTCACATACTGTGTATGAAAAATGGTCAAGTTCAATCAGAATACATTGCTGTGTTGTTATTTGAAGTTATATAGGATAGCCCCATTTAATACCAAGCAATAAAACCTCATTGAATGTCATGAGTTATAGAATTGTCACGCCCTGGTCTAAGTATTTTGTGTTTTCTTCATGTATTGGGTCAGGCCAGGGTGTGGCATAGAGTTTTTGTATTGTGGTGTGTTTTGTCTTGGGATTTTGGTGTGTATGTATAGTGGGATTGTAGCTTAGTGGGGTGTTCTAGGAGAGTCTATGGCTGTCTGAAGTGGTTCTCAATCAGAGGCAGGTGTTTACCGTTGTCTCTGATTGGGAACCATATTTAGGCAGCCATATTCTTTGGTTGTATTGTGGGTGATTGTCCTGTGTGTATTGATGTCCTTGTTAGAGGTTAGTAGACACTTGTATAGGCTGTTTTCGTTTCTTTATTGTTTTGTAGTGTTAGTGTTTTGTCGTGTTACGTTTGTTTATTAAAGATGAATCGCAATAGACACGCTGCAGTTTGGTCCGACTCTCCTTCACCATTAGAAAGCCGTTACAAGAATGCTGTAATATCCTGTAAAAAAAAAAGGAGTTGACAGATACATAACTCCGTTTTTATTATAGGAAACAGGGCTGGATGGGTCACATTTTCCCTTTCACTTCACAGGGTAATTAATACTTGAAAAAAAACACCAAAACACGTGAGGATGCGTCTGGGATTACACAGCCTTGTGGAGACAAATTGTTTACAGTAGGGAGTGTGGGAGAGGTGGAAGAGGAGGGGGATAAGGGAAAAAGCAGGGGTGGGAGGATGAAGGGAGGAGGATAAGATTTGTGTGTGTGTGTGTGTGTGTCATGTAGTACCTGGCAGATGTTCTTTGGAAGATGAAGATGGGAGAGATTGAAGAACCTAACACAAAATATTTGACTTCATAACAGCAGAATTACTTTGAATTACTTTGTAATGTACAGTGCCTTACAAAAGTATTCATCCCCCTTCGTGTTTCCTATTTTGTTGCATTACAACCTGTAGTTTAAATAGATTTTTATTTGGATTTCACGTAATGGACATACACAAAATATTCCAAATTGCTGAAGTGAAATGAAAAATGACTTGTTTCAAAAAATTCTAAACACTAACAAATGGAAAAGTGGTGCGTGCATATGTATTCACCCCCTTTCCTACGAAGCCCCTAAATAAGATCTGGTGCAACCACTTACCTTCAAATGTCACACAATTAGTAAAATAAAGTCCACCTGTGTGCAATCTAAGTGTCACATGATCTGTCACATGATCTCAGTATATTCAGTGGGGCAAAAAAGTATTTAGTCAGCCACCAATTGTACAAGTTCTCCCACTTAAAGATGAGAGAGGCCTGTAATGTTCATCATAGGTACACTTCAACTATGACAGACAAAATTAGAAAACAAAATCCAGAAAATCACATTGTAGGATTTTTTATTAATTTATTTGCAAATTATGGTGGAAAATAAGTATTTGGTTACCTATAAACAAGCAAGATTTCTGTCTCTCACAGACCTGTAACTTCTTCTTTAAGAGGCTCATCTGTCCTCCACTCGTTACCTGTATTAATGGCACCTGTTTGAACTTGTTATCAGTATAAAAGACACCTGTCCACAACCTCAAACAGTCACACTCCAAACTCCACTATGACCAAAGACAATTGTGATAAATAAAAAACTATAGCAGTTCCATTTAAGGACCAAGAAATTGACAGCTGTGCCATGTAAATTGCAAAATAGCTGGGAAGAGATTTTTGATGTACCAATTCCATGGCACATTTTTTATGAACTGATACACAAAACAACATTTAAATGATTATGCAAAATTCTTGCAACCAATAGAATGTTATATACAGTTGAAGTCGGAAGTTTACAAACACTTAGGTTGGAGTCATTAAAACTCATTTTTCAACCACTCCACAAATGTCTTGTTAACAAACTGCAGTTTTGGCAAGTCGGTTAGGACATCTACTTTGTGCATGACACAAGTCATTTTTCCAACAATTTACAGACAGATTATTTCAGAAGTTTACATACACTAAGTTGACTGTGCCTTTAAACAGCTTGGAAAATTCCAGAAAATTATGTCATGGCTTTAGAAGCTTCTGATAGGCTAATTGACATAATTTGAGTCAATTGGAGGTGTACCTGTGGATTTATTTCAAGGTCTACATTCAAACTCAATATCTCTTTGCTTGACATCATGGGGAAATCAAAATAAATCAGCCAAGACCTCAGAAAAAACATTGTAGACCTCCAAAAGTCTGGTTCATCCTTGGGAGCAATTTCCAAACACCTGAAGGTACCACGTTCATCTGTACAAACAATATACCGCTCAGGAAGGAGACGTGTTCTGTCTGCTAGAGATGAACGTACTTTGGTGTGAAAAGTGCAAATCAATCCCAGAACAACAGCAAAGGACCTTGTGAAGATGCCGGAGGAAACAGGTAAAAAATTATCTACATCCACAGTAAAATGAGTCCTATATCGACATAGCCTGAAAGGCCGCCCAACAAGGAAGAAGCCACTGCAATTTTGCAATCTACAGGTGCTTTTACACCTGCATTGCATGCTGTTTGGGGTTTTAGGCTGGGTTTCTGTACAGCACTTTGAGATATCAGCTGATGTACGAAGGGCTATATAAATAAATTTGATTTGATTTGATTTTGATTTGATTTGCTCCAAAACTGCCATAAAAAAGCCAGACTACGGTTTGCAATTGCACATGGGGACAAAGATTGTACTTTTTGGAGAAATGTCCTCTGGTCTGATGAAACAAAAATAGAACTGTTTGGCCATAATAACCATCGTTATGTTTGGAGGACAATGGGGGATGCTTGCAAGCCGAAGAACACCATCCCAACCGTGGAGCACAGGGGTGGCAGCATCATTTTATGGGGGTGCTTTGCTGCAGGAGGGACTGGTGCACTTCACAAAATATATGGCATCATGAGGAAGGAAAATTATGCGGATATATTGAAGCAACATCTCAAGACATGTCAGGAAGTTAAAGCTTGGTCGCAAATGAGTTTCCACCACCGCCATGCTTCATGGTAGGGATGGTGTTAACCAGGCACAGCTCACACCCGTCTTTCTCCACACAGCGCTTTACATTCAGGCCAAAGAGTTCACTTTGCATTATCGGTCTATATAATCCTTTGCCTTATGCTCTGAGGCGTTCCCATGCCTTTTTGCAAACTCCAGGCATGATGTCATGTGCTAAGGTCTATGTAAACTTCCGACAGGTCCAGGAATTGCTGAAGAATTGCAACATTTACCAAGAACTAACGCTGCAGATAGCAATACTGGTCAATCGAAAAAAGAAAAAAAAGAGTGTGCAAAGCTGTTATCAAGGCAAAATGTAGCTATTTGAAGAATCTGAAACACTTTTTTGGTTACTACATGATTCCATATGTGTTATTTAGTAGTTTTGATGTCTTCACTATTATTCTAAAAAAATATTAAATATTAAAAATAAAGGAAAACCCTTGATATTTTTTTTTTTTCACCTTTATTTAACCAGGTAGGCAAGTTGAGAACAAGTTCTCATTTACAATTGCGACCTGGCCAAGATAAAGCAAAGCAGTTCGACACATACAACAACACAGAGTTACACATGGAGTAAAACAAACATACAGTCAATAATACAGTAGAAAAATAAGTCTATATACGATGTGAGAAAATGAGGTGAGATAAGGGAGGTAAAGGCCAAAAAAAGGCCATGGTGGCGAAGTAAATACAATATAGCAAGTAAAACACTGGAATGGTAGATTTGCAGTGGAAGAATGTGCAAAGTAGAAATAGAAATTATGGGGTGCAAAGGAGCAAAATAAATAAATAAATAAATACAGTAGGGAAAGAGGTAGTTGTTTGGGCTAAATTATAGATGGGCTATGAACAGGTGCAGTAATCTGGTAGCTGCTCTGACAGCTGGTGCTTAAAGCTAGTGAGGGAGATAAGTGTTTCCAGTATCAGAGATTCTTGTAGTTCGTTCCAGTCATTGGCAGCAGAGAACTGGAAGGAGAGGCAGCCAAAGGAAGAATTGGTTTTGGGGGTGACCATAGAGATATCCCTGCTGGAGCACGTGCTACAGGTGGGTGCTGCTATGGTGACCAGCGAGCTGAGATAAGGGGGGACTTTACCTAGCAGGGTCTTGTAGATGACCTGGAGCCAGTGGGTTTGGCGACGAGTATGAAGCGAGGGCCAGCCAACGAGAGGGTACAGGTCGCAGTGGTGGGTAGTATATGGGGCTTCGGTGACAAAACGGATGGCACTGTGATAGACTGCATCCAATTTATTGAGTAGGGTATTGGAGGCTATTTTGTAAATGACATCGCCGAAGTCGATGATCGGTAGGATGGTCAGTTTTAAGAGGGTATGTTTGGCAGCATGAGTGAAGGATGCTTTGTTGCGGCAGGTGCAGGCAGCGATCGGTTGAAGAGCATGCATTTAGTTTTACTTGTATTTAAGAGCAGTTGGAGGTCACGGAAGCAGAGTTGTACGGCATTGAAGCTCGTCTGGAGGTTAGTTAACACAGTGTCCAAAGAAGGGCCAGAAGTATACAGAATGGTGTCGTCTGCGTAGAGGTGGATCAGAGACTCACCAGCAGCAAGAGCGACGTCATTGATGTATACAGAGAAGAGAGTCGGCCCAAGAATTGAAACCTGTGGCACCCCCATAGAGACTGCCAGAGGCCCGGACAACAGGCCCTCTGATTTGACACACTGAACTCAGTCTGAGAAGTAGTTGGTGAACCAGGCGAGGCAAGAAACCAAGGCTATCAAGTCTGCCGATGAGGATGTGGTGATTGACAGAGTCGAAAGCCTTGGCCAGGTCAACGAATACGGCTGCACAATATTGTTTCTTAAGATATCGTTTAGAACCTTGAGCGTGGCTGAGGTGCACCCATGACCAGCTCTGAAACCAGATTGCATAGCAGAGAAGGTGCAGTGCGAATCGAAATGGTCGGTAATCTGTTTGTTGACTTGACTTTCGAAGACCTTAGAAAGGCAGGGTAGGATAGATATAGGTCTGCAGCAGTTTGGGTCAAGAGTGTCCCCCTTTTGAAGAGGGGGATGACCGCAGCTGCTTTCCAATCTTTGGGAATCTCAGACGACACGAAAGAGAGCTTGAACAGGCTAGTAATAGGGGTTGCAACAATTTCAGCAGATGATTTTAGAAAGAAAGGGTCCAGATTGTCTAGCCCGGCTGTTTTGTAGGGGTCCAGATTTTGCAGCTCTTTCAGAACATTAGCTGACTGGATTTGGGAGAAGGAGAAATGGGGAAGGCTTGCGCAAGTTGCTGTTGGGGGTACAGTGCTGTTGACCGGAGCAGGGGTAGCCAGGTGTAAAGCATGGCCAGCCGTAGAAAAATGCTTATTGAAATTCTCAATTATAGTGGATTTATCGATGGTGACAGAGTTTCCTATCCTCAGTGCAGTGGGCAGCTGGGAGGAGGTGTTCTTATTCTCCATGGACTTTACAGTGTCTCAGAACTCTTTTGAGTTGGTGTTGCAGGAAGCAAATTTCTGTTTGAAAAACCTTGCCTTGGCTTTTCTAACTGCCTGTGTATATTGGTTTCTAACTTCCCTGAAAAGTTGCATATCACGGGGCTGTTCGATGCTAATGCAGAACACCGTAGGATGTTTTGTGTTGGTTAAGGGCAGTCAGGTCTGGAGAGAACCAAGGGCTATATCTGTTCCTGGTTCTATATTTTTTGAATGGGGCATGCTTATTTAAGATGGTGAGGAAGGCATTTAAAAAAATAACCAGGCTTCCTCTACTGACGGGATGAGGTCAATATCCTTCCAGGATACCCGGGCCAGGTCGATTAGAAAGGCCTGCTTGCTGAAGTGTTTCAGGGAGCGTTTGACAGTGATGAGTGGAGGTCGCTTGATCGCTGACCCATTACGGTTGCAGGCAATGAGGCAGTGATCGCTAAGATCTTGGTTGAAAACAGCAGAGATGTAAGTTGGTTAGGATGATATCTATGAGGGTGCCCGTGTTTATGGCTTTGGGGTGGTACCTGGTAGGTTCATTGATCATTTGTGTGAGATTGAGGATAACAAGCTTAGATTGTAGAATGGCTGGGGTGTTAAAGCATGTTCCAGTTTAGGTCACCTAGCAGCAAGAGCTCTGAAGATAGATGTAGGGCAATCAGTTCACATATGGTGTCCAGAGCACAGCTGGGGGCCGAGGGTGGTCTATAGCAGGTGGCAACAGTGAGAGACTTGTTTAGTAGGACAGAACTCTGCAGCCTATCTCTGCAGTAGATTGCAACACCACCCCTTTTGGCCGTTCAATCTTGTCTGAAAATGTTGTCGTTAGGGATGGAGATTTCAGAGTTTTTGGTGGTCTTCCTAAGCCAGGATTCAGACACGGCTAGGACATCCGGGTTGGCAGAGTGTGCTAAAGCAGTGAATAAAACAAATTTAGGGAGGAGGCTTCTAATGTTAACATGCATGAAATCAAGGATATTACAGTTGCAGAAGTCATCGAAAGAGAGCGCCTGAGGAATAGGATTGGAGCTAGGCAATGCAGGGCCTGGATTCACCTCTACATCACCAGAGGAACAGAGTAGGAGTAGGATAAGGGTACGGCTAAAAGCTATGAGAATTGGTCGTCTAGGACATCCGGAGCAGAGAGTAAAAGGAGGTTTCTGGGGGCGATAAAATAGCTTCAATGTATAATGTACAGACAAAGGTATGGTAGAATGTGAATACAGTGGAGGTAAACCTAGGCATTGAGTGATGATCATAGGCAACGTTAGTTAGTTAACATTAGCCTTCTACATCTACTGTAGCAACATATTTAACTTCCATCCACTCAGGCCAGAGGCACAATGTATGAATTAATGGTTGGATCAGAATCGTCATTTTAATCATTGGCCAGTACGGAGAATTAAGTAAAACCACATGTCCAAATCCCTATCTCCATTCATGGATAATTTAGGAAAGGGACAATTTAGCAATCTAGCTGGCTAGCCACTGGAATTCAACAACACAACCAGATGCAACAATTCAAGTTGTTTCTGTCAATTACATATGCTCTCAATGCAATTTTATTAGATTGACTCCAAGTCCAAATTGACTTCCCATTACATTTTCTTTTGGTGCGGCAGGATCATTCACAGTTGAGCTCACTCAGTTTAGCTCAATGCTGATTGGCTATTATGTTATACTTTTTTATCAAGGGAGGCCAAAATGCCCCCTGGCTTCTCTTGCATTCAATGCTACGGGCGGAAACAATGTCGTACTCCTTTGGACCAGACAGCGTCAGATAGATGGCGTCAACACATACAGAGACAGGGGGTGATGTTTCGCCTCTTTCAAATTGAAGGACAATTATGAAACACAGAGAGACAAAATATACTTTATTTTATGTTTTTATATTTCTTTCTTGATCAATTTTTAGAGAAAGTCTGGCTTCCCTTAGTATCCATGAATACACGCCACTGCCTGAATGGCAGGGAGCTCGGCCCCGTGATATACTGAGCTGTAGTCACCACCCTCTGTAGCGCCTTGCCGTCTTTATGCTATGAATTTGTCTAGCCACACGGTTCTGGTATTTCACGCTCTATGATTTGACATTTAAATAATGAGACAACGCTAGTTGATCACGTGACATGGGTACTTTGCATATGGTTCTGCGGCTTTTACATCGATGTTGCGCCTTGATAGAATGCAAGCGAGGGCACTCAAGATGTGCGATGGTGCATTTAAAACTACACCTGCTGAGGCTTTACAGGTAGATTCTGCAGAAATGCCACAATCCCTTAGATGAGTTCATCTAGCCCTGGCAGACTGAATGGTAGTACGGTAGATCATCCAACACTGACAGTATTAGAAAACTGCTGGGACTATGAACGACATCAAAATAGGGGTTTTGTCAGAGATTGGGAAAAGGGTTGATAAATATGGACTCGGGGACCTTGTTATAGTGCCATCTGTGGCAATAGGAAATGTGCCACAATGGTTTTATATAAGGCCACATGTTGATCATAGCCTGATGGAAGAAAATAAACAGTGGTGTGAAGAAGCTAATGTAGAAACAATAGTGGATCAGTATATTAGTACTCAGTTTTGTTCTTGCCTTGCAGTGTATACAGATGGTTCAAAGGATCCTATGAATGGGAAAACAGGAGAAGGTGTATTTATTCTTGAGTTCGATGTTAATATATGCAAGAGACTAACAAATGATGTATCAGTATATTCCATGAAGTGGTTGCGATAATTGTTGGATTGCAATGGACATAGGAGGTGCAACCAAGAAGAGTAGTAATATGTTCGGACTCTGTATTAGTTTTGTGTAGTTTAAAATCTGGAAAGTCAGAACGTGAGGCTTTATGGTTAGAAATATTTATGCTGTTGCTGGATTACAAAAGAATGGTAATTGAAATTCAGTTCTGTTGGATTCCTGCTCATAATAGCAAAAAATCATTGAAAAAAACTATTGTGGATATACAGGTACAGTTGGGAAGAGGGGAAATGAAAACATTTATTCTGAAAAATGGGTTAGATTGCTGGCAGAGACAATGGGGTGAAAGTAGTGATGGCAGAAATGTTTATAGTACAAGGAAATCTGTACGGGAGGTAGTGCCATATAATGGGAATAGAAGGGAGGACGTTATGTTGTGTTGGATGAGATTAGGGCATAATTTGTCTTTGAAATTGATAGGGAAACATGGTACTGGAATGTGTAATGGCTGTATGGTAGAGGAAACATTTGAACATGTATTATTACTTTGTGAAATGTATGATGTAGAATGAGAGGTTGTTTGACAGGGTCAGAGAGGTTGGACTTGAATGTGGAGTGGGTGATATTTTGGGTGGGGGTGATGGGAGTAGAGAGGTTTGTTAGGGAAATATTTATTTTCTTCGAAATTCGGGGTTAGTTAATTAAGAGAATATGGTGTTTTCGGTAGGTCGTGACCGGCCTCACACTCCAGCACAGTAGATGGCGGTGTATGCACTTATTAGTTGGTTGCGATTCGCCAATCAAAACTTAAAGAAGAAGAATATCACGTGACATGGGAGGCTGAAGCACAACACAACATACGTGTCTGTCATGGTGGAGAAGAGAGTTTGAAATGTGAAATTCATAGAATCTGAAATAGCCATTTTAAATTTGCAATGGACATTGTGGTGTATTTGATTGCTGCAGCAATCCTTATTGTGTTGATCGTTTTTGCTGTGAAGGTACGAGGAAAAACAGAGGAAGGTAAGGAGTTAACTGTAGCTACCAAGCGTTTGGATAACGACACCAATACTTAAACAGCTAACGTTAGCAATCGCGTTTCTATTCGTGTTTAACACTGGCTATTTATAAGTTAAAAGTATAGGTTGTTTGGGTGTTAAAAAATTTTCCCTGTCACTTGCTCGTCATAACCTGTCAGTTCTCAATGTAGCTAGCTAACGTTAGCTAGCTAGCTACTGTTGTAGCTGACTAAGGAACATGTTGACAAGTTTATTTACGTTATTTCTCTTGCTATACTTAAGTCTCCCTCCCCTATTCTCTTCCTCTACATTCTACTAGTAAACGTAATCGAGTCTATCTGTGCTCCCATTATCTGCCTTCCCTGACTCCCTCCATTAACTCTTCCCCATGCCTCCTGCTCTTTACCTCTCCGCATATGTGCACTCGTTTTGGGCCTAAATTGACCCGATAATCTGTCATTGACCCCCCCCCTCTCTCTCTCCAGCTGATCGTGAACAGAGGCAGGATGTGTTGGCTCGGGTGGCAGCTCCTCGCCCGCAGGTGGCCGAGGAGCGTGGGGTGGGCATGCCCCGGCGCCGTAGAAATCTCAACAGCAGGGTAATGGCCCAGAGGCGAGCCCAGAGGGACGCATCCGACAACGGTAACACATCTGACATACACACACACACACACATGAGTATCACATGTGTTTCTACTGTGAAAATGAAGTTTCACAAATGTGTGAATGCTCTTTCAGAGGACAGCCCTGTAGAAGAAGTGGCTGTGGAGGAACAGGAAGAAGAGGAGGAACAGCAGTTCCAGGCCACAGGGAAGCTTGGAGCCAAGAAGCAGAGGAAACTGGAGGAGAAACAAGCCAAACGGGCTCAGAGAGAGGTATTACCACTCTCTGGAACAGCTGGAGAACAGTTCTCCATTGGAGATTGTCCATTATATGTTATCAGTAGCATGTCAATCAACAGTAGGGCCGGGATGATACCAGTATCACAATACTCGTTAGTATTGTGGCAAGGAAACAAAACATGAAGCGGATTTAACTTCTTTAGGAAAACAGCCCTAATGTTGGAAACAAACATAATTATGTTGTCATCCAGTGTCACAATTATTTTCCAGCTATAGCACACAATATTTTACCCTGCTGGTCATCTATGAACATCTTGGCCATGTTCTGTTATAATCTCCACCTGGCACAGCCAGAAGAGGACTGGCCACCCCTCATAGCCTGATTCCTCTCTAGGTTTCTTTCTAGGTTCTGGCTTTTCTAGGGAGTTTTTCCTAGCCATCGTGCTTCTACACCTGCATTGCTTGCTGTTTGGAGTTTTAGGCTGGGTTTCTGTACAGCACTTTGTGACATCAGCTGAAGGGCTTTATAAATAAATTTGATTTGAATTTGATTTGATTTTACATACAGCAGTTTTTTTAAAGGACCAATCTGCTTCTTGTTTTCCTGTTTGCCATGAACAAAAATATTGCCTCAATAATATTGCCCTAGTCAATAGTCTACAATGGCTTTCTCTCCTCAAATGGCGTTCTCCCTTCAGCAGCACTGCTTCTTCTCTCAGCTGCAATGCTGTGATAGAACCAGGCAGGTGAAGGGCATCCACCATATTGCTTTGACCCACCCTGCGTTTTCAAATCATTATATTTTATGTTTGCAAGTGTTCTTGGCGACTTGGTTTGATGCTGTGTTCCTCAGGCTGAGCTGGCAGAGAGAGAGGAAAGGAAGAAAATGCAGGAGCTCCGAGAGCAGGAGAGAAGCAAGGAGGATGAGAAAGAGAGACAACAGGAGCAGAAAGAGGTAATAAAACACACACACACACTATCTCACTATTTTGAACACAGATGCAGGTAGACACATCACTTATTATTCCCATTCTTGCACTCATTCCTTCTTTCTCCTATTATTATTTTCTGTTTAGGAGGAAGAGGAGCGGCGGGCCAAAGAGGAGCAGGAGAAGGAGGAGGAAGAGGAGTACCTAAGGCTCAAACAGTCCTTTGTCGTCGAGGAGCAGGGTGAAGCTGATGATGTCACAGAGGAAGAGGTAGTTTACTAGTGTATTCACATAGTTTGGTTTAGGTGGCTGTCGACATAAACCCGTTTTTATCAAGTAGATTGGGGCTGGGCAAATGGCGGCCCACTGTCCCCCTTTTGTTGGCCCAGGGAGGGAGGGAGGGAGGGAGGGAGGAAGAAAGGAGAGAGAACAAAAATATAAACGCAACATGTAAAGTGTTGTTTTCATGAGCTGAAATAAAAGATCCCATACATTTTCCATACGCACAAAAAGCTTTTCTCTAAAGTGTTGTGCCGTATGTCCACAAATTTGTTTACATCCCTGTTAGTGAGCATTTCTCTTTTGCCAAGATAATCCATTTACTTGACAGGTGTGGTATATCAAGAAGCTGATTAAACAGCATGAGCATTACACAGGATTATCTAGTTTGGATAAAATTTCAATGGCGTTGCGAGAGACTGCTAGAGAGTGCCTGCGGGTGCACTGATTTTAAAGCAATGATATTCGACTGATTTGTTTTAAAACTCAGCAGCTGCAATAATAAGAAAATTGTTATAATTAAAAAACAAGGTCACCCCCGAAAGCCAGATGGGTAAATTAGACAAGCATTCTATCTTTTTATATTACTGTAGTGTAGGTTATGCTGCAACAAATGTAGACCTACCTGTCAAAATAAAAACATTTTGTTACCATGAGATGATAGGTCTCCATACTGAGATGGGCTGTCTGTCCCCACGGCAGAGGCCGTAGAGAAGCCACATTTAGACATCGCATGTAATTTAACAGTTCCATTTCACACTATGTTGTTCATGTAAATAATTTACCGGTTTCTCGTAGTTATTTATCCCGGGAAAAGGGAGTAGTTTTGGACGGTAAATCTCGGTAACCTGGATTCCTGGCATGAAATCCCTATTTTATGTAAATGTTTGTTCTTTTTTTATAGTCACGCAACCTTCTACAAGAGTTCATCCAGTACATCAAGGTATGAGCAGGAACCTAACCAGTACCATATACACTGTGTACAAAACTTTAGGAAAATCTTCCTAATATTGAGTTGCACCACCTTTTTCCCGCAGAACAGCCTCAATTCGTCAGGGCATGGAGACCCCCAGCTCCTAAAACCTTTAACAACAATGTGCTGTTTTCAAGGGAATGTTAAATAAATGTTAACTATTTGGTTTTAACATCATAACCTCTTGAAGAGAATAGTCAGACCTACCACAGTTCTGATTATTCCACATTTAGCTCTATCATAGTTATAGGCTATAGCAATTAACTGCATGCTTTTCATGATCAATTGATCATGTCATTTCAGAAGCGTGAGGATAGCCTAACCATTTTTTATTTTTTAACTTTATTGGACTTATGTCATCACCACTAGATGGCAAGCAAATCAAACACTTTGGATAAAGCCATCTAGTTTATCCCCTGAATGTTAACTAACCATATTGACATGATCTGTTATTAGCTAGGTAGCCAATTTGACATCGTCCATTAATCAATGTAGCCTATCATGTCTGTCTACTGCAATTGTGATTAAACACTCTTAAAAACAATGTTGAAAAGGGAATAGTGTTAACTTAATTAGGTAGGCCTACGTTGGTTGGAGAAAAAAATCCATTACCACTACAGTGCATTCATGGGGCGGCAGGTAGCCTAGTGGTTAGAGCATTGGGCCAGTTGCTAGATCGAAGGTTGCTAGATTGAATCCCCGAGCTGACAAGGTAAAAAGCTGCCCCTGAACAAGGCACCCCACTGTTCCTAGGCTGTCATTGTAAATAAGAATTTGTTCTTAACTGACTTGCCTAGTTAAATAAAAAAGATGCATTCAAAGTATTCATACCCCTTAGTCCACATTTTGTTCTTACAGCCTGAATTCAAAATTGATTAAATATATTTGAATCCTCACCCATCTACACACAAAATCTCATAATGAAAAAGTGAAAAGTTTTTAGAAATGTTTGCAGATTTATTGAAAATGAAATAGATATCTAATTTATGTAACTATTTACACCCCTTTGCTTTGACACTACACATGGAGTTCAGGTGCATCCAATTTCATTTGATCATCCTTGATGTCACTACAACTTGATTGGAGTCCACCTGTGGCCAATTAAATTGTTTGGACATGATTTAGAAAGAAACACCTGTCTATATACAGTACCAGTCAAAGGTTTGGACACCTACTCATTCAAGGGTTTTTCATTATTTTGACTATTTTCTACATTGTAGAAAAATAGGTAAGACATCAAAACTATGAAATAACATGTGGAAGCATGTAGTAATCAAAAAAGGGTTAAACAAATCACAATATATTTTATATTCTTAAAAGTAGGCACCCTTTGCCTTGATGACAGCTTTGCACACTCTTGGTATTCCCTCAATCATCTCTCAGTTGTCACCTGGAATGCTTTTCCAACAGTCTTGAAGGAGTTCCCACATTTCTGAGCACTTGTTGGCTGCTTTTCCTTCACGCTGCGGTCCAACTCAACCCAAACCGTCTCAATTGGGTTGATGTCAGGTGATTGTGGAGGCCAGGTCATCTGATGCAGCACTCCATCACTCTCCTCCTTGGTCAAATAGCCCTTACACAGCCTGGAGGTGTGTTTTGTCATTGTCCTGTTTAAAAACAAATGATAGTCCCACTAAGCGCAAAACAGAATTCTGTGGTAGCCATCCTGGTTAAGTGTGTCTGGAATTTTAAATAAATCCCTGACAGTGTCACCAGCAAAGCACCCCACACCATCACACCTCCTCCATGCTTCACGGTGGGAACCACACATACAGAGATTATCCGTTCAACAAATCTGTGTCTCAAAGACACGGTGGTTGGAACCAAAAATCTAAAATTTGGACGACTCAGACCTAAGGACAGATTTCCACCAGTCTAATGTCAATTGCTCATGTTTCTTGGCCCAAGCAAGTCTCTTCTTATTGGTGTAATTTAGTAGTTTCTTTGTAGAAATTGTGAAGGCATGATTCACGCAGTCTCCTCTGAATAGTTGATGTGTCTGTTACTTGAACTCTAAAGCATTTATTTAGGCTGCAGTCTGAGGTGCAGTTAATTGCCTATTTCTGAGGCTGGTAACTCTAATGAACTTATCCTCTGCAGCAGAGGTAACTCTGGGTCTTCATTTCCTGTGGAGGTCCTCATGAGGGCCAGTTTCATCATAGCGCTTGGTTTTTGTGACTGCACTTGAAATGTTCAAAGTTCTTGAAATATTCCGGATTGACTGGTATTCATTTCTTAAAGTAATGACTGTCGTTTCTCTGCTTTTGAGCGGTTCTTGCCGTAATATGGACTTGGTATTTTACCAAATAGGGCTATCTTCTGTATACCACCCCTACCTTGTCACAACACATCTGATCGTCTCAAATGCATTAAGAAGGAAAGATATTCCACAAATGAACTTTTAACAAGGCACACCTGTTAATTGAAATGCATTCCAGGTGACTACCTCATGAAGCTGGTTGAGAGAATGCCAAGAGTGTAAAGCTGTCATCAAAGCAAAGGGTGACTGCTTTCAAGAATCTCAAATATAAAATATATTTCGATTTTTTTTGGTTACTACATAATTCCATATGTGGTATTTCATAGTTTTGATGTCTTCAGAATTATTCTACAATGTAGAAAATTGTGAAAATAATGAAAAACCCTAGAATGAGTAGGTGTCCAAACTTTTGACTGGTACTGTAAGGTTCCACAATTGACAGGCATGCCAGAGCAGAAACTATACCATGAAATCCAAGGAACTGTTCATAGAACTCAGAGAATTGTAATGCGGCATGTATCTGGGGAAGGGTATACAACTATTACTAGTGTTGAACGTTTCCAAGAGCACATTGATCCAAGTCGTTGGAAAATTGACAAAATATGGAACTACCCAGACTCTGCCTAGAGCTGGCCGTCCGACCAAACTGAGCAACCGGGTAAGAAGGACCTTGGTCAAGGAGGTGACCAATAACCCAATGATCACTCTGACAGAACTACAGAGTTCCTTGGCTGAGATGGTAGAACCTGCCAGAAGGACAAGTCTTTACAGTACTTCACCAATCTGTGCATTATGGGTGAGTGGCCCAACAGAAGCCACTCCTGAGATAAAAAGCACATGACATCACACCTGGAGTTTGCAAAAAGGCATGGGAAAGCCTCAGAGCATAAGGCAAAGGATTATGTGGACTGATAATTCAAATTGAACTATTTGTCCTGAATTGCAAAACGCTGTGTGTGGAGAAAGACGGGTGTGAGCTGTGCCTGGTTAACACCATCCCTACCATGAAGCATGGTGGTGGCAGAATCATGCTATGGGATGGTTTTCAGCGATGGACTGGGAGACTGGTAAGGATAGAGAGAACAATGAATGGAGCCAAATCCGTAATGAGAACCTCCCCCAGCGTGCAAACGACCTTAGACTGGGGCGAAGATTTCCATTCCAATAAGACAATGACCCCAAGCATACAGCCAAAGCAACACTGAAATGGCTTCAGAACAAGAATGTGAAATGTTCTTGAGTGGCCCAGTCTTGAATCTCATTTAAAATCTGTGGAAAGTCTTGAAGATTGCTATTCACCGCCACTCTCCATCCAACTTGACAGAGCTTGAAAAAATCCTTGAGGAAGAATGGGAGGAAATTCCCAAATCCAGATGTGCAAAGCTGATACATGCCTACCAAAGATGACTCAAAGCTGTAATCGGTGCTTTTACAAAGTATTGACTCAGGGGTGTGAATACTTATGTAAATGAGATATTTCTATATTTTATTTTCTATAGATTTCTAAAAACATGTTTTTACTTTGTCATTATGGGATATTGTGTGTAGATGGGTGAGGAAAGAATCTATAATCAATTTTGAATTCAGGCTCTAACACAACAAAATGTGGAATAAGTTGAGGTATGAATAGTTTCTGTTTAGTCAACTGTGCAACATTTCTACCGGTAGATTGCAATGTAATATTTGTATTTGAATTTTATTGCATTTTTTATTTAACTAGTCAAATTAAGCACAAATTCTTATTTAACAAGAGTCAAAAGGCCTCCTACGGGGACCTGGGCTGGGATTAAAAATGTAGGACCAAACATGCATCACAAGAGATACCACAAATCTACATAAAGAGAGACCGAAGACAACACCGCATGGCTGCAACACAATATGCGTAAACATGATCAGCTAACAGTACATCGGCAGTCGAGCCCTTCTTGACATGCAGAGCCCACAAAGGATGGGAAATTATCCTAAACCACTCACACTGAGGTATAGTTAACTTCACTTGTATTTTAGATCACCCAAATAGCCAATATTAAGAGAGATCGTGAGGCTATCATCATGTACAGTTGAAGTCAGAAGTTTACATACATCTTGGCCAAATACATTTAAACTAAATTTTTCACAATTCCTGACATTTAATCCTAATAAAAATTTCCTGTTTTAGGTCAGTTAGGATCACCACTTTATTTTAAGAATGTGAAATGTCAGAATAATAGTAGTGATTTATTTCAGCTTTTATTTCTTTCATCACATTCCCAGTGGGTCAGAAGTTTACATACACTCAATTAGTATTTGGTAGCATTGCCTTTAAATTGTAGCCTTCTACAAGCTTCCCACAGTAAGTTGGGTGAATTTTGACCCATTCCTTTTGACCCCAGGTTTGTAGGCCTCCTTGCTCGCACACGCTTTTTCAGTTCTGCCCACAACATTTCTATAAGATTAAAGTGAGTGCTTTTTTATGGCCACTCCAATACCTTGACTTTGTTGTCCTTAAGCCATTTTGCCACAACTTTGGAAGTATGCTTGGGGCATTGTCCATTTTGAAGACCCATTTGCGACCAAGCTTTAACTTCCTGACTGATGTCTTGAGCTGTTGCTTCAATATATCCACATCATTTTCCTCCCTCATGATGCCATCTATTTTGTGAAGTGCACCAGTCCCTCCTGCAGCAAAGCACCCCCACAACATGATGCTGCCAGCCCTGTGGTTCACGGTTAGGATGATGTTCTTCGACTTGCAAGCATCCCCCTTTTCCCTCCAAACATAACGATGGTCATTATAGCCAAACAGTTCTTTTTTTGTTTCATCAGACCAGAGGACATTATCCAAAAAGTATGATCTTTGTTCCTATGTGCAGTTGCAAACCATAGGCTTTTTTTATGGCGGTTTTGGAGCAGTGCCTTCTTCCTTGCTGAGCGGCCTTTCAGGTTATGTTGCTACAGGACTCATTTTACTGTGGATATAGAGGCTTTTGTACCTGTTTCCTCCAGCATCTTTACAAGGTTCTTTGCTGTTGTTCTGGGATTGATTTGCACTTTTTGCACCAAAATAGTTTCCTCTCTAGGAGGCAGAACGCGTCTCCTTCCTGAGCGGAATGATGGCTGTTGTCCCATGGTGTTTATTTGTGTACTATTGTTTGTACAGCTGGACGTGGTACCGTCAGGCATTTCGAAATTGCTCCCAATGATGAACCAGACATGTGGTCTACAATTTTTCTGAGGTATTGGCTTTCTTTTGATTTTCCCATGATGTCAAGCAAAGAGGCACTGAGTTTGAAGGTAGACCTTGAAATACATCCACAGGTACACCTCCAATTGACTCAAATGATGTCAATTAGCCTATCAGAAGCTTCTAAAGCCATGACATCATTTTCTGGAATTTTCCATGCTGTTTAAAGGCACAGTCAACTTAGTGTAACTTCTGACCCACTGGAATTGTGATACCGTGAAATAATCTGTCTGTAAACAATTGTTGGAAAAATCACTTGTCATGCACAAAGTAGATGTCCTAACCAACTTGCCAAAACTATAGTTTGTTAACAAGATATTAATGGAGTGGTTGAAAAGTAGTTTTGTCTCCATCCTAAGTGTATGTTAACTTCCGACTTCAACTGTATCTGAAATCACATGATCAATTGATGTTTACTGGTGATGAAAAGCATGCAGGTAGGCTATTTGCTGTATAATTATGATGATAGAGCTACAGTAAATGTCAGCAATTGTTTTGTATGGAATAATCAGAAATGTGTAGTTCTGACTGCTGTTCAAGAGGTGATGTACAACTAAATACTTTTTATTTATTCAACATTCCCTTGAAAAACATTCCCTTGAAAAAACATTCCCTTGAAAAAGGCACACAGTTGTCAATGGTTTTAGCAGAGCAGGGGGTCTCCTTGCCCCCCTACAGGCAAGTCGATTGCTCTGCACGTGTAGGTTTTTTACCCTCTTTTCCTCTGGTTATCTCTCAGGACTCCAAGGTAGTACTGCTGGAAGACCTGGCGTCTCACTTTGGAATGCGCACACAGGTGATGGCAGGAAAATTATATCAAAGGGTGCCATGAGTGCAGGACTATGATTCCTGCACTCCATGGTCTGTTCTCATTTTTAAATGTGTGTCAGATTGTGTCTCCACAAGGTTCAAGGTTATATTAGTGTTTTTTGTGGTGGTTGAGAGAAGGGAGATTGGTCATCATAACTAATCTTTGCTCACAGGATGCAATTGCGAGACTGCAGGACCTCTTAGCTGATGGTGAACTCACAGGTAAGTGAATAAAAGTGTCTGCCAAAATTAACATTATTTCTCTGAGTAAATGAGTACAGTCAGGCACTCTTGCTTCTCTGCTGTCTGACTGTCTTTATTCTCATTATTTTCTTCAGGAGTGATCGACGATAGAGGGAAGTTTATCTCCATCACGCCAGAAGAGTTAAACGCTGTGGCTCAGTTCATCAAACAGAGAGGGAGGGTCTCTATCAGCGAGCTGGCCCAAGCTAGTAACTCACTCATCAACCTCACGCCCGAGATACGAAACACCACCTAATGGGGAATATACAGACACACACACACACACACACACACACACATTGAGGACAGATTTAGCCAAAGCTAGAAACTCCCTCATCAATCTACAGTAAAACCTGAAATATTCAATGCTGCCAGATTTGTGATGCCAAACTCGGATAAGTAATGAAGCATACACAAACAGATTAGACAACACTCATGCTGGTACAGACTCACAATTATAATTTCATACACTGGATTATTTTGAGTGTTCTCATTATACTCAGTATACGGACTGTATATGAATAAAGTCGACATGTGAATTGGATTTTGGATGTTTCCTCTTTTCATGTCTATTTCCAGCCCATATTTATTTGTATCTTAAACTCGGCCATACAATCACTACCCACAGTTATACCTTGAGTACGTTGCACATTATTGCAATCTTAGAGCAGATTTATGTTCCAGATTTCTTAGCATATTGTTGATTCCTTGGTGGGATAAATATGAACCTGTCAGATACAGGTATATAATTGTACAGTATACAAAAATACTAATTTACGCTTTATTGGATTTGCTAGTTAATTACATCATATCACTGACTAATTGTTTGCACACCGTTGCACTCGGGTCGTCAGTAGTTACCACAGCCACAAAGTCATAAACCAATTTATTCTTTAAAAATATGATTTTACACCTAACCTTAGCGGTGTCGTTAGCTTCATTCCTAACCGTAATCTTAAATAAAGACCAAAAGACACATGATTGTTTTCAGGAAGTTTTACGATATAGCCTTTGTGGCTGTGGTAACTAGTGACAACATTGCACTCGTGATTGTAATTTCCGGTCATCCCGGAAGACCGTCTACGAGCCAGCTTTAGCCAAATGAAAGTTAGATGATTCCGTGCTTTGAATTGGCTTTCGATTATGTCGGCGCAGAAAAAAACATATATTTAGCCACACCCGTGAGGCACTTATATACATTTAAAGAAATAGATTGTATGTTCGTGGATTTCCTTGTATTCGTATCTCTGGTAAGTAACGCTAGCCTAGCTATTTCCGAAAGAACAAGCTTGTGTAGAGTTATTATTGTGCGCGTGCATTTGAAATAGCAAGCGCATATGCTAGCTAGCCTGCTATAGTTACTTGATTGACAACTGATTCTCAGGACACGAGATGTGCAATTTCGCAATGCCTATGTACAACCTGACTACACACCCTTCAGAAAGTATTCATACCCCTTGATTTATTCCATATTTGATGTTACAGCCTGAATAAAACATTTTATTCAATAGATTTCCCCTCATCCATCTGGACACAATACCCAATAGTGGCAAAGTGAAAACATGTTTTTAGAATTTAAAAAAAATCTATTGAACATGAAATACAGAAATATCTAATTTACATAAGTATTCACACCCCTGATTCAATACTTTGTAGAGGCAAATTAGGCAACGATTACATCTGTGAGGTTTCATGGGTAAATCTTACATTTTCCACACCTGGATTGTGCATAATTTGTCCATAATTTGTCCAAATTGGTTGTTGATCATTGCTAGACAACCATTTTCAGGTCTTGACATAGATTTTCAAGTAGATTTAAGTCAAAACTAATTTGGCCACTCAGATACATTCACTGTCTTGGTAAGCAACTTCAGTGTAGATTTGGCCTTGTGTTTTAGGTTATTGTCCTGCTGAAAGGTGAATTAATCTCCCATTGTCTGGTGGTCAAGTCCGCTTTCCAGGTTTTCCTCTAGGATGTCTGTTGCCTGTACTTCACTTCATTCTGTTTATTTTTTAACATGAAAAACTCATCAGTCCTTAACGTTTACAATCATACCCATAACATAACGCAGCCTTCAAGATGCCAGAAAACAGTACTTTGGGGAGTGGTACTCAGTAATTTGTTGTATTGCATTTGCCCTATATCATAACACTGTATTCAGGACACAAAAAAAAAGAGTATTGCCACATTTTTTTGTAGTATTACTTTAGTGCCTTGCTGCAAACAGGATGCATGTTTTGGAATATTTGTTATTCTGTACAAGCTTCCTTCTTTTCCCTCTGTTAAATAAGTCAGTATTGTTTAGTAACTTCAATGTTGTTGAGCCATCCTCAGTTTTCTCCTATCACAGCTATTAAACTCTGTAACTGTTTGGCCTCATGGTGAAACCCCTGAGTGTTTTCTCTCCTCTCCGGCAACTGCCTGTGTCTTTGTAGTGTAAAGTGTATTGAATGGGATATTGAATGTCTGCTTTTTCCCCCTACCCATCTACCAATAGATGTGAGGCATTGGTAAACCTCCTTTGTCTTTGTGGTTGAATCTGTATTTGAAATTCACAGGTCAACTGGGGGACCTTACAACTATCTGTATGTGTGTGGTACAGAGATGAGGTAGTCATCTCATGCTTTTACTCCTGAACTTATTTAGGCTTTCCATAATAAAGTGGTTGAATACTTATTGACTCAAGACATTTCAGCTTTTCATTTTTAATACATTTGTAAAAATGTCTAACATCATTTGACTTTGACATTATGGGGTATTGTGTGTGTGTGTGTAGGCCAGTGACAAAAATCTACATTTAATCCAATTTAAATTCAGACTAACACAATCAAATTTGTAGGAAGTCAAGGGGTCTGAATACTTTCTGATGGCACTTTAGCTTGCTTTTCAGACAATATGCTGAACAATAGACAATTCAGTTGTCACATTACTTTTTTTTTTTTGTGGCACTTGGTTATCCCTAGCCAAGTAAAACTCAACTCCACTATGTTGATGTGAAGTACATTGTAGAGTTGTGTTTTACTTGGCTAGGTTATCCCTTAGCAGCAAGTGGCTAGCTAGTCTACATTTTCATCTTATATTGGGTTAGTGCTAGTCTAGCTGCTGGTAAGTGAAGGGTTAAGTGACAGATGCCTTAATAATACCGACCCATTCCACAGATCTCTTCTTCATTTCAAGTTTCCCAACTTCAGGTTTACAGTGTCAAATGTTCTTACAACCTGCAACAGCATTCTGTGCTGCGTGGTTATTTATTGCATAAACTCTTCTTATTTCTTAGTTGTACATCCATTGAAGTCATATTATTACAGCTAACCATACACATGATTTGTCTGAAACAGTTAGACAATCTAGTAAAACACCTTGCCTAAATGGTGACATTACATCTATGTATTTGGCAACTTTTGCAAATTCTCTGAGCAACAGTTGACTGTACAAATTGTTATGGATGGGGATACATTGTGTCTCCCTTCCAGCCATGACTCTGAGCATGTCTCCGGCTGCGGTTTGCCAGTGCTTTACTTTGGTGTCCCTGTGCACGTCCATTGCTGACCCCAACTGGATCCAGGTCAGGAACAGTACTGACCCCGGAGGAAAACAAATCATCTATGGAGTGGCCTTCACACTGCACGCTGCCCAGAACATCACTGACACAGGTAGGGAAGGGCAAGACTGGACCGTCAAAGAAGAGCTTGTTTGACATTTGTCTTCCATTTCTGCTACCAGACAGTCGTCATCTGTTTTGACACTGTATAGTTCACATTTTCTACAGTTTAACTGCACCCACATATATCTGGTAAAGGCCTATGTACTGTACTCGTCCGTAATTCCATGTTTGTGATCTTAAACGTATTTACTTTCTGTTTATGCAGAAGCCTGGGAGTGTGGTGTGTGTTTATGTGTGTGGAGTTGACTGAGAGTACGTGTGTGTTCCCTCCCTGTAGGTCCCCTGGGTGGTGTTAACGGCTGGGGGATGTGGCTGCTCTATGCCCTGGCGGCTCTGTGCTACACTGCTGTCCTGCTCTCCAGCTCCTCCTTCTTATTGGACTTCTTGGGGACTGGGATGTCCCACCCTCGACTGGTGGTGTCACTCCACATCTCCACTGGTAACCTAACTTTTCTCCCTTTGTCTATCTGTCTCACTTTTCTTATTCTCTCTTTTTCTTTCTCGTTCGGTCTCAATTGCTGCCGCTCTGTTTGTCTCTCTTTCTGAGGGTTTTATCACTATACTGTCATTTTATATATTTTGAAATGTTTAGTTATTTAGCAGACACTCTACTCCACAGTGACTTACAGGAGCAATTAGGGTTACGTTCTTTGCTCAGGGGTACATCTGCCTATTTTTTTATTTTTTATTTAGTCGGCTCGGGGATTTGAACCAGCAACCTTTCGGTTACTGGCCCAATGTTCTTTTTTAAAATGTATTTTTATTTTACCCCTTTTTCTCCCCAATTTCGCTGTATCCAATTGTTAGTAGCTACTATCTTGTCTCATCGGGCTCGGGAGAGACGAAGGTTGAAAGTCATGCGTCCTCCGGTAAACAACCCAACCAAGCCGCACTGCTTATGTTTGCAGAGCCATGTTTGTTTACATCACTCTCTGCAGTTCTCTCTGGGATTAATGAGTTTATCATCCTCTTGCTCTCTTTCTCCCTTTCCCTCTGTCTCTTTTTCTCCCTTCCACTCTCTCCAGTTGTTTTCCTAATGTCCGTGCTGGGAGTGTGTGGGGCTTGCCTGTACGTCATCAGCGGCAACCTTCAGGAGGGCAAATTTGGGCTACTGTGGGACTGGGTAGGGGGCTGGACCTGGCCCGGGTCTGGGTCTTGGTCTCCTAGGCCTGGCACCAGAAGCCAAGCAGGGGCAGTGGGGATGCAGGCTTACCCAGGGGAGAGCTTCTACATTGCTATTCTGGGCCTACTTTTTTCCTGCCTGGCTTCCGTGATCAGCCTGAGTTGCCCGGGGGACCCCACCTCTACCCAGAGTGACTACACAGCCGTGGTGGAAGGGGACGACAGTGACACAGAGCCCCTCACCCCCAGGGAGCAGGGAGTAGGCCAGTCTGACGGAGACAACAGGGGGGAGGAGTGGGCAGGAGAGGTGGTCCCTGAACTGAATCAGGTGGAGGTGGATGGAGGTGGAGACTGCTAAAGGGGATTCTGTTTATGTGTAGCCCAAAAGGTGAGCTGTGGTTTGGTTTCTACTAGAATGCGAACCAGGATCACACATTGCCTGTAACAGACTATATTAGACAGCAGTGCTGGCCCCTTCCCTGGTCATGTTTTGGTTCCTTTTAATGCTTCACTTGACCAAGATAGTAGAATCCTGTCAGGAGCCAAAAAAGAGATCCGATACGTTTTCTAATGTTCTCTTAATGTTTGTCTGCCTAAACTTCCTTCTCGGGTCAGTGTGTATACAGTTGCACAATATACATTTTAAAAAGAATAACATCTTTCCCTTGTGGGAGTTTAGGCCCAGAGTCTCCAACTTCACTTGACCAAGGTCAATAGTTATTTTGCTTGCTGTGATTGAAAAAGTGTGCCACATGTTTAAGCTATTTCTGTCTGTGTGACCAGGGCAAGTGCGTTATACAAATTATATGCTCTTTTCAATATAGTTGAACACGTGGCGTCACAAGCGTTGACCCTGTTCCCATTACTGAAAAATAACCACTGGGGTGTGTTCAGGATCAGCGAATGGTTTCAAACAGTTCAAAACCAGAAAATATGTTCAATTGAGCATAAGTTGAAATATAGCCCATGTTTGTACAATCACCTATTCTCTTCTAGTTATAAAAATCCCTACAGGAAGGTTTTTTAAAATGATTTTTGCAGGTTGTTTTCTAACCTATGCATTATCTTAACTTCTTAAACCCGTTGCACAGTCTTTCATAGTGACACTTGAAGTTTCCCAAATGGAGGACAGAAATCCAATAGATTATTCATAGATTTACCTGAAGTGTACTGAAACTAGAGTTTCCTTTGAGAAGTTAAATTTAAAAAGCCAGTTTGGCTATTATTGCCACTAGCTTTTATCACTTTTAATTGATGCACTATTTATTAATGCATGGATGTTTACTACTATAGGAAGAATTGAGGGGGATATGACAGCTTTCCTTTCCACAACAGGTAGTGTAAATACATGGCTCTTGCCTTTTATATGACTTGATATACTAATGATATTAAAATATGATGTATTGAATATTTTATGTATTCGAATGTTTCTGATTTCATAAAATGTTGACACTGCTATTGGTTACTAGATAATACATATCACTGTGAAAATATATTCCAGTTTGGCATCTTTAGATGGTTACATTACAGCACAAACCACTCTATAAAGCAGGGTTATCCTGCTTAAAGGCAATCAAAAAAACAAGCTCCTTGATGGTGTTTGGATGCAGATGATGGTAGGACCATGGATATTGGCTTAATTAATTAAGATAGCTAAGAGCCTGCCTAGAATCAGGTTTTCCTTACCCACTTGTTTCCTGGACACAGATTAAGCCTAATCCTGGATTGGGAAACATGTTCAATCGAGATTCTCTTTTTATTTCAAGACCAGGCTTAATCTGTGTCCGGGAAACTATCCCTCAATCTCTTCCTCAGGTACATAGGAAGACATTCCTTCTCTTATTCCAGGGTCACAGTCCCATCTCTATGAATCAGACTGTTCATTGTGATTGTTTGTTATGTTATTTATTCATTAAACTGTTTAAGTGAGATGTGTGAATGCATTTTCTTCCTGTTCCAGAACAGAAGTGTCTAGTCCAGTTCCTCTTATTCCCACTCATCTGTTTGTGTTGATATCTCATCTCTGACACTACAGGTTTATTTCCAACCAACATCATCAGGACATGATCTTAATGCAAAACCATGAGATCATCTAACACATTATGTTGCTTGCTGGTATGCAAATGATCAGGTTAAATGATAATTACCCAGTAATAATCTACAGAATGAATTACTTTTTTCTGGGGGGGTTCATTTAAACAAGCCCCTGCAATAGGCACCATTTGGTAATAGGTTATGAAATTGTGTGAATTATATCAAAGTACCTAAAGCCATACTAACACTGGTGGTAACAGTACCATAAAATCAATTGCTACCCAAATTCACCTTGTGGGAACATCTTGTCATCAAATGAGACATCGAGTAGGGGTCTAGGGATTTTGTCTTAAACCAAATTTAAATCTGAACCCTGTCTGTTGTATAGAGTAAGTATCCTGGGGTATATGTGACTATATAGGGACTGATGACCTCTCTTCATGGACAGTCAGATGGCTCTAAATATACCTCAACACGGTCCCACATGTCTTTCTGAATGCATAGGCAGATTTTAGGGTTAGCCAAACAGAAGGACTCTCTGTGAACATGATGTCCCCTCTACAAGCAATGACTTCAGCAGACAAACCACTCATTGGTAAATAGAAATAATCCGTTTCTTTCCCCTCCCGCCATCTTTCCCTCTACTCTGTCACATGAGTCCAGCCCCTTCTCTCATTGGACAGAAATCATTGCCATAGTAACCTTGACAAATTGTTGATGTTGCCAGTGAATTTGTGAATGGAGAGGACTAATGCAGGGTATTTGAGCATATTTTAGTGTTGGTGTTGCGGTCATGGGTGAGTGAGTGGGATCCTGTGTAGTGAGTGGGATCCTGTGTGTACACCACACACGCATGTAAGGTACGTGCTAGCACTAGTTTACTGTACAAAAATATACGGGAAGTTACAGATTTTCATGTAGATAGTTTGAAATATGGTGCATTTCCAAAACATGTATTTATTTTATAACCCTAATATTCACACTTTTTGCGAGGTAAATCGGACATATTTTCAACAAAGCGCGTGTGTGTTTGCGCACGCGTGTACTTTATGGAGGCGGATGGAGGAACGAGAGGATGCTATTGGTAGCTCAGAGGGGCTGGGACGCGGTGAGAATTACTACAGTTCATCTCCACATGGAGGAGTGGAGCGAGGGATGAAGAGAGAACCGACAGGGACGAGCCTACTAGTGGAGCTGTGAGATTGCTCTTTGTATACCTTCCACTCCCTCAGTTTTCCTCTGACTCTCCTATTCTCCTATTCTCACTCAACTATGGCGGCTCAGAAATTAAAAAAGAGGAGGAGAGGAGAGAAAGAACAGTGGCGTTATTAAAGATGGATGTCAGATCCTGTTTCACTTGCGTACTTGAATGCGGTCCCTGTGTAGCCTATCTGGTCCTGTGTTATGTTTATGTGTAGTAGGTCAGTACAGCATGAAATGTGAATACATATGTGTTTTTAATGACCAGAGTGGGTGTGGCTCACCATGTACGTGGCGACAAGGGTCATATTTTCTTTAGTGCGTGTGTATGTACCATGTAAGTATTCATTGTTTTCTCTGACAACCTGGATCAGAGAGTGTGTATGTGTGTTTTTAGTCTGATGACGGTCGTGTGTAATCCCTCTACGACTGGCAAAGCGAGTTGCGTGCGTGCGTGTGAATTGTGTTGGAGTGGCTTGTGTGCAGTTGTGTGTTAGTGTGAAGGACCATGGCTGTTTTCTAATCGTGTTGACGGGGTTATGTGTAGAAGAGTGGTTGTAGTAGGTATGATTGTGCACACAGTGGAGTGTGTATGAAGAAGGAATTATGAGTGGGAATCGAGTCACACATTTCTTGACATTTGATCCTGATTTACTCCAAATAAAACCTGCAACTCTCATATACAATGAAAGGATATATGTGTTTTGCATGGAACGTATGTTGTAATGTTTTTGTATCCATATAAAGGCCTATGTGTGTGAGCTCCGTGATTTTTAACGCCATACACGTATTTGATTTTGGTAAACCCAGTCAGTTTTAGAAAATAGGACAGAGTTCTATGTCATACTTATCCATCTACTCATCTCTCTCTCCTATCCTCATTTTTGTCGTTGGAGTGGCCATTTTAGACAGATGTCTTCTTGTCAACTTTATCTCTTATGGGAGATGGTGTCTGTTGGCTTTATGACCAGCACCAAATATTCAATTCCAGACAAGTTAACAGTTCGGTTCAGCTCCTGCCACAGCTTCAACATGTATGTTTCTCTTTCACTCTGCCCTCTTTCCCTGCCGTATGCTCTTTCTCGTCTCTTTCTGCAATCTGTCTCTGTTTCTCTCTCTCTCGATTAGTCCTGAGTGAGGCTGATTTCAGGCTCCAGTTCCTCACCTACACAGCCAGCTCTGCTTTCTCTGCCCCTGGGAACTGGGCATCATGTTTGCCCAAGGCCTCGCTTGCCCTTGGTACTAAGAACTGAAGTCCGAGCTACACACACACTCAACCTGTCCGGTCATGTGTAATTCAGTTGTGCAGTACTCAAAGGAATAAATACAGAATGTTATGTGCAGATGCATACATAGTGATAGAAATTGGCAGGGGTCCCCATTTTCCGGCAGTTGTATACGTATTCTGTGTGGAACAGAATCAATACATTGTGTGCTATTCCAAGGTGGAGGAAGAATTCACACCTTTGTGTGGGCGCAGGCGCGGGTCTGGGAAGGGGGAGGTGCTGTGCTCTATCAGAAGGGGCGGGGCGGAGGTGGGTGTGTGACACAGCTGATACACGCATCCTCTCGCTGTCTCCATCACCCGATATCCGCTACGGGCAATAGCGGTTGCAGTCTCCCCCGACCAGAGCCACACGAGTAGGCTATAGGCCTACTGCCACTCCAACGTCCCTATCTGCGAACCCCGAATCGGACAGCTCGCCGAGGAGCAGTGGGGCGACGTAATTCGGCTTCATTCGGCGTTGTCTGTGCTGCTTCTGCCGCTAATAGTAAGTGCGGAGCTGTTCTCGGCTATGAAGAGATGGAGCCGAGCGCTCTTTCATTTCCATAGAGAAATACGCGCACCTAGTAAGCGACGCAGCGCGGCGCACAATCTACACCTGCGTTTTTCTATATTTATCGTCATTCACCGCATTGCCAATCCATTATCCTCTCTCCATCCCGCTTTCCATGTTGGATTTGGGGTGATTCAAATGTTGTTGTGGCAGAGAGATAAGTGGAGAGCGAGATGGAGAGAGACCGTGTTTTTTAATATTGCTCATTGGATTGAAAGTAAAGATGGGAAATCGGTGAGGCGCAAGCGAGAGGTTGTGCGCGAGGGTTGTAGCGGATGCTGATGTTTTCTCGAGCTCGCTCCTTTCCGATTCCCCCCACGGAGAGAGAGCTGCGAGTGGAGTAGAGCGCTTTGCGTGACCCACACACGCATTATCTATTGCGTGAATGAAAAGAAAACGGATAGAATAGATCATGGCAATTATCTCGTTCTTCTTGCCTTTAGTGGCTGGGTTAGGTCTTTTTCACTGGTATGGAGAAGCGAGTAACATTTCACCATTGTGCTCTAGCATTGCCGCGTCAGCTGACAGCCTATACACACCACTGTGGTGATGGGGAGGTTGTTGTAGCGGCTGCAAAAATAATCAGAGGATTTTGAATACATGGAGTTTAAATGGACAGACCAAGAGCAAATGGCCTACAGTAGAATTTAGACCAACCTTGGTACTTAAAAGGAATAGATTGCTTGGACGTGCAATAGGCTGATTTGTAGGCCTACATCACTACCAAACATATATGAAACAAATACTGTATTATTGACATGATATAAAGCTTATTATGAGGATATGTATGGACTAGAAGTGTGAGCTAGCATGCCTGTTTTAATATGCTGGTAATGGCAAAGGAGCTCTGATAAAATTGGCCTATTATTTAATATTCTCTACAGTACAGTGGTTACCTCTATACCCAATGTGACTGCTCTGCGGGACTTCTACGCCTGGCCTATTTGAGGCCTTGAATGAAGTGTGTGTAGTGGGATAGCAGCGGTCACCGTTTGGGGGGCGGTTTGTTTGCATTTGAGGTGTATATAGGGGTCTATGTATGGACAATGTAGTGCAAATATGTGGAGCAAAATGTATTACTGGTGTGTAGACTACACCTATTAATCTAGGAATTATCTCATACTGCATGTCAACACAGGAGATTAGATTGAGAAGACTCCCTTAATGAGAGGAAGTGTGAGAATGATGGTGGAGCGCGCACCAGAGAGAGTTCCTGCCTGTGTGTGCGCGCTCTCTATTTGAAGCATGGAGCCGATGATGTAATGCCTAGGAGTGTGTAACTGTGGCAGTGAGGCGAGTGTAGGCACGTGCCACAGCTCAGCCAACACTGGAACAGGGCCCTCTGCTGGCCCGAGGCAGTATCGTACCGTTGGCCGTTTTGGACACAGCACCTCATCCTAAGGATTCAGTACTCCCCTGTTCACATCCCAATCTGTTCCCATGTCCTACCTGAGATGGAATGTCAATACTCACCTTATTATAGCAAAGTAACATAGAAGCATAGTAGCTTCATGTGCACAGGCTTGGCTTCAGGCATGAAGAGACAATGGGGAGAGACGATGGAGAGAGAGAGAGAATTCACACAAAGGTTTGACTGCATCTTTGCTCAGATAGTAGTAGGCTACACTTGGTACAATGGACTATAAATTCACATATTACCTTTAGGTCAATGTTCAATCAGAGATAGATATTCTAGTGAGTAATCAGTTAGTGCTCCCTGTGGGTGTGGTTCAGTGACAGGGATATAATACAAATATGGATAGTGTTCCTTTTTGCACTCAGTGATGTACTGTCTTTATATGCACAAAACTGTGCATGGCCTTATTTGCAATGAAGTATTGACGATTGTCTCCCATGTTTTTCCTTCCATTAGAGGTTTGATAAAGAAGATGGGTTTTTGTCATTATCATTGGCACAGGGGGAACAACTGTGTGTATGTGTCAGAAGGCAAGGGGTTAACATGCAACTATACCAGGTGTACAAAAGACCTGCTCTGCTAACCAATCACAAAGTAGAGTGTGAGATGGTGAGAGAAAGGAACAAGACAAGAAGGTTGTGTGAGCAGAGAGCAGAATAACCTTTCCTTCTATGGTTGTATATTCAGGATCTGTAATTGAGGTACAATCTGTTAATGTAGAATGTAGTTCATATTTTTTATGATTTGATTGAACTTGATAATCATTTGCATTGGCTAGGCTATTTGTTGGCCCTTTAATATCAACAGTTTTTACATTTTATATCAGCTGTGCCTTCATTATTGTTGCATATGTGAATTGTGATATGATGTGGAATGAGGAGTAACAGTATAAGGGGAAGCTTTAATCATACATTCAATGTACTTATTTTTGTCCCAAAAAATTATACATCATATTTGAATGCTCAAGAAATCTCAATTAGTGTCAAAGTAACCTTGTTCTTAAAGAGTTTGAATCGCCTAAATAGCTTTTGCAGGATGTATAGTATGACTCCTATCTCAGAGAGACAGAAAGAGAAGGAGAGGAGGGAACAGGGAATTGGGAACTCATTGCTATGGTGAGGGGGAGAGCACGGGTGGAGAGAAGTAAGGAGGGGGCGAAAGGATGACCTCACCCACTGTATCAGTATCCCGGGGGAGGGGGGGGGGGGGGGGGTGTTCAGTCAGTATTACATTGCATGAGGAAATGGCATGGCTGACGTATAGGCCTATGGCACTTTAGCTTAGTGCAAAGATATGAATCAACAGTCATATCCTACAATATAGTATGTCTCACTCTATAGATCATGTGTGTATGGTCACTAAAAAAATGTGTGTGTGTCTACTTCACATTATGGCAACCCCTTTACTCTCTTCCTTGTGTCTGTATGTAGTCTATAGTTATTAAGTAATTCTGTTACTTACAGTGTGTACCTTACTCCTAATGAACCCTTTCTCCCCCTCTGTCCCCTGTCCCTGTCTCTGTGTGTCCTGCAGTGTGTGTTGGCAGGTGCTGCCTCCCTGCCCTCCATCATAGTGCGTGTGGAGCACGGGGTGCTGAGTGAGGGGGGGCGCCCCCAGGGCATGGGCAGTGTGGCCAGCGGGGAATCCTCCTCGACCACCACCACCTCTGGTCAGCAGCAACAGCAGCAGGAGATCGCCATGCGGAGCGTGGGCACCCGCACCACCCAGCAGAACAGCCTGCCTCGCGCCCCCCCACCACCCCCTCTTCCTCCTCCACCTCCAACTCTACCCACAGGGGCAGGAGCTTGGAAGATAGGAGTTACAGCATCGAGAGGTCCTCCCAGCAACCTCCTCCCCTGACCCATGCTAAGGGGACTACGGCGGACGAACGCAGCTTTGCCACCGTTGAGAACTCTTCTACTTACTACGGCAGCGAGCGTCCTCCGCCGCTCTGCGAGGGGACAGAGAGAGAGAGGGCCCCCATCCATAACAATGGCAACAGACATGTCTCCAATGGCAATAGGGGCATTCCCAATGGGAGCCGAGCGGCAGCGGCAGGTAACAGTGAGAGGCAGGTGGCCAATGCAGTGTTTCTGAATGGAGGCGGGCGGCGTGATGGGCGGGACCAGAGGGATGGGCGGGACCAGAGGGATGGGCGGGACCAGAGGGATGGGCGTGATGGGAGTAGAGAGGTGCCAAGAGGGGCGGTGAGTTTGGATATTTGTGGGAACAACGTGCTGAACAATGATAAGAACAGTAGCCAACAGCTGGCTCAGTACAAGGAGACGGGCGCCAGCGCAGCCAAGCTGGATAACCATAACAACCCCCCCAACATCCTCCCCATCTCTGGGAAGATGGAGCAGGTTCAGGTGGGTTCAGGTGTGTGTATGGTGTGTGTGTGTGTCCAAGTACAGGCTGTAGGTTGAGTATAAGTATACACAGGCATGTGTATGTTATGGTGCAAGCAATAAAAAACTGTCGGAAATTCATGTACTGTACTTTGTTACCTACCGGCTGTAAATCAGTGTTGTTCATTTATGACAGGGAGTTGTTTACATGAAATATGATCTCCTCTCCTGTCAACTCATCCATGCACTGTAATAACATTAGCCTTAGCTATTACTGTACGCTATATTAGATTTATGAAAAGGTCTGGTACATGTATATCTACATATATAGTTTGTGTACCAGTATATTAATAAACTATAGTAAATAAGATGAATACCCCTTGTAATCAGGGAATTTAAGATCACAAGTTCACATTTAGCTTCAGTATGCTGGTTGTTTAAGTAATTATACATATAGCAGCATATTCATAATCCCTGTAAACCTAATAACGTATATTGTACAATCCTCGCGTTATATTTCATCACCAATACCATTTGCCTTCCTCCCCCATCCAGAGCAACGAAGGATTGGTCCGCCCGTCTGCCTTTAAGCCTGTGGTACCCAAGAGCTTCCACTCCATGCAGAATCTGGTGTGCCCCCCCCAAACCGGAGGAGTGTGCCGCAGCGCCGGAGGAGGGTCTGGAGGTGGTGGGGGTCCCAGTGTAACAGGACCCCTCAGAGACACAGACAGCCCTGGCAGCCGGGGTGGAGGTACCAGAGGCGGAGGAGGGGGCGGCAGCAGGGGCGGAGGCCAGGGGAGCCTGTCCGACTCAGGGAGGAATTCTCTAACCAGCCTGCCCACCTATGCTGGCTCGGGCTACGGGCCTCCGCCTGTCCTGGGGCCCCTGAGTGCCTCTACCAGCCACATCAACCACCTGGGGGCCACGGGGGCCCCAGAGAAGTTGGACAAGCCTGGTGGCATTAGCGGTAGCGGGGGTAATAGTGGATACCAGAACGGACTGAGCGCCTCGGATAGTGGTCGCTCTTCCTCCGGGAAGAGCTCCTTGTCCTATCAGAGGCTCAGCCACCTGAGTGACGCCCCCGCGCCGCTTCGGCCCTCTCCCTCCTCCGATGATGTCATCCAGGACCTGGAGGACCGGCTATGGGAGAGAGAGCAAGAGGTGAGGACAGCAAGGGAGATGAGGAAAGAAAGAGGGAGGGATGAAAAGGGAGAGGATAGATACTATTGTGGGGTTAAGAAGGGAGGAGTCTTAAGAGATTATATTGGAAGTAACAAACAAATGGGAACAAATTATCAAAACTATAGCACAGTGAATACAGTTATTTTATATACACTCCCATCCATATGTATTTTTGAGAGTGAAGCAAAACTCTCACATTTGGCTCTATACGCCACCATTTTGTATTTGAGATAAAATGTTTAATAAGAGGTGACAGTACAGAACTCAGCTTTTTGAGGGTATTTTCTTACATATCTGTTTTACTGTTTAGAAATTAATGCACTTTATTTATCTAGCCTTCCCATTTAAGTAAATCATAAGTATTTGGATAAATTCACCTCAAGTGTATTAAAGAATTCAAAAGTTTAGTATTTGGTCCCATATTCCTTGCACTCAATGACTACATCAAGCTTGTGACTCACAAACTCGTTCCATGTATTTGCAGTTTGTTTCGGTTGTGTTTCAGGCTGGTATTTCAGGATTGTGTCATTTTTGAGTCACTTTGATTGTGTGTAAGAATAGATGTTTCTGAACACTTCTACATTAATGTGGATGCTAACATGATTATTGATAATCATGAATGAATCGTGAAAAATGAGGCTAGAGGCTCAAAGATCATATCCGCCAAAAAATGCTAACCTCCCCTGTTAATGGTAATGGGACTATTCCACGCCAGCATGGCCCGAAAACATTTTTGGTATCTCAGATAGTTCTGGCAATTCTCACATAAAAACTTTATTGGGAGGAAGGATGTTTAACATGCTTTTTACATTTGTATCACAAACCATTTTTGAGAATCTTTATGAAAGTGCACATTTTTGGCTCTTTTTATACCTAGACAGTGCCTTCAGAAAGTATTCACACCCATTGATTGACTTTTTCCACATTTTGTTGAGTTACAAAGTTGGATTAGAATTTAATTGTCAATTGTTTTGTCAAGGATTCTACACAAAATACTCTGTCTAAGTGGAAGAAAAATTCTAACATTTGCAAAAAATGATATAATATATAAAACACTATAATATATTTTGATTAGATAAGTATTCAACCCCCTGAGTCAATACATGTTTGAATCATATTTGGCAGTCTTTCTGGGTAAGTCTCTAAGTATGTGAGAATTGCCAGAACAATCTATGCTGGCAATACCCAATGTTGAGAGGTAGCATGTTTTGTTGTAGCCTCTGTAATGATGGCATTATCAGGATTAATTAGAAGTGTTCAGAAAACATCTTTCACTTAGAAAGAAAATTACTCAAGTCACCATTCTGTTCCTATTGGGCAAAATATAACACAACTAAAACAAACTGCAAATGTATGCAACGAGTATGCAACGAGCTTGATGTAGTCATTGCGTGCTACGAATATGGGACCAAATACTAAACCTTTGACTACCTTAATACACTTCAAGTTAATTTGTCCAAATACTTTTCCAAATGACTTCCTCAAATGGGGGGGACTAGATACAAGTGTTTTCATTTCTAAACTGTAAAATGTATGTAAATGCCCTTGAATAAAAGGTGACATTCTGTACTGCCGCCTCATATAAAACATTTGATCTCAAATCTAAAATGCTGGAGTAGTATAGAGCCAAATGTACAATTTTAGAGTCACTGTCCAAGTACATATGGAGAGGAGTGTAATCACAAAAATCTGTTATTTGAGGAGTTTGCATGACCTGTAGAGGGCATGGGTAACTGTACCAGTGATTTTACGGTGTACATAATACTGTCTATGGCTTAAGAATAAACCGTTAAAACCATTGGGTGTGCCTTGAAACTCGCTGAGTGGACAACTGTATTCTTATTAGCTGATGGTCAAGTAGGTAAGATACGTTAGGCCTTGTGTCTGAAATAGTAGTGCAAGGTTTTCAAGTACTGAGGGTTTTGGAAGTAGCGATATGTGATATTGGAGTGGTACACATTGGTGGCAGTTTGTGGGTGAAGTGTGTTACCCTCATACAATGCAATACAAGGAGACATAGTGGATCACCTAAAATGCTATCAATTGATATTCAACATTCATTGACATTGCATATGAGAAGTACAAAGAAATATGAAAGACTAGTGGGGCAGTAACTGGTCCTCATGCACTTACCTTGATAATAGATGTCAGCCATTTTGTGAAATAACCATCAACACCTCCTGCAGTGTATGGAAATATGAGCAGCTCACAATACACATTAATTACACCCGAGTTCCCTTCCTCCTCCCCTCCGCAAGGTTCTCCACATGCGCCGTAACCTGGACCAGAGTGAGGCGGCCATCGTCCAGGTGTTTGAGGAGAAGCAGCGCGTGTGGGAGCGCCAGATGGACGAGCTGCGGCAGAATTATGCCTCACGCCTGCAGCAGGTGACCACACAACTACAATAGATAGATATTAGAATTGCAGAATATACTGTATATTAAAAGTATAGAATGGCTCCTCAGTTCACAGATTGTGGGGTGGTAGGCTATACCCAATATCATTTAGCACAATAGCATTAGCCATGGCTGCATGGAAAAACACTGAGAAAAGGCAAATAATGAGCTTAAAAGAGCAGTTTAGAGATGCAGAGTAAAGTTCTGTGCAAAGAGATGATTTAATCACTGCTCTCTAATTTTATTCCAAATGGTACACTCAATATGGTTGCCACCGGTATACCCACTGCCGAATGTTGATTTGAATGGGGAATGTCCATTCTACTAAAAGTATTTCTACCCAGGTGACGCGTCGCGCTCAGCGCTCCCAGAGTGCCTTGCAGGCCCAGATCAGCCGTCTGTCGCAGGATAAGCGGCGCCTACAGGAGGAGATGGCTGCACTGCTGGCCCAGAAGGAGGAGCTGGAGAGGAAGTGCCTGGACTACAGGAAGGAGCAGGCCGATATCCTGCCCCGCCTGGAGGAGACCAAGTGGGAGGTGAGGTAGGGGGGTGGGACTACCTGGGGTTAAGGGGGTGGTGTGTGTGGCTGGGTGTGGAATACTAGGGAGATGAGTGAGGGCCCAGCATAACATCTACTAGATGTCCATGCCAAAAAAGGACAAAAGGACAGTACTGTCTAAAACCAATGATCATATATGCAATAGCTGTCCTATACTGTACATGTATAACCATTAGACAGAGACATGCTTGTTGATCTCTATTTCCACCATCTTCATACCTTTCATCCCCCCTCCCCTTCCTCCCCTCAAGGTGTGTCAGAAGGCAGGGGAGATCTCCCTGCTGAAGCAGCAGCTGAGGGAGAGCCAGGCGGAGGTGACCCAGCGGGCGGGGGAGATGGTGGCCCTGCGGGGCCAGCTGAAGGAGGTCAATGCCCAGCTGAGGGACCGGGAGGAGGCCATGCTGGGCCTCAAGGACTCTTACAGCACCAAGAGCCTGGAGCTGGAGCGTTGTGAAGGGGAGCTGCAGAGGACGCTGACCGAGGTAGACAGACCTGAAACACTAGCTACAATTTGTAGAGTTGTTCTGCTCTGTGCACCACACGTTTTGCGCTCTTGGGTCAGTCACATGCATACCGATACAGGCATTCACATACACTTTGAAAGACACAAATAATTCTCTCTCTCACTCACTCACTCACTCACTCACTCACTCACTCACTCACTCACTCACTCACTCACTCACTCACTCACTCACTCACTCACTCACTCACTCACTCACTCACACAACTCACTCACTCACACAACTCACTCACTCACACAACTCACTCACTCACACAACTCACTCACACACACACACACACACACACACACTTGATTCCCATTTTCCCTTAACCTGAAAATCGAACTCTTAACTACTGATTGACCATCCTGCTCCCCTCCCTGTGTCTCTCCAGGTCTCTCTGCTGAGGGACAAGCTGGGCATGTTTGAGGCTGAGGTGGTGGGGCTGAAGCGGGCCCTAGGTGAGCTCAGTGCGAGGGATAGGGCCATCGAGGCTAGGGGTGGCGGAGGAAGCAGGGAAGCATCCAGGACCAGAGGGGGGCTTTCCTCCCCACACAGCCCACCTGAGGGCTCTGCCTTCTCCTACCCAGCCTTGCCTCCACCCCCTGTACCTCCCCCAGATGCCATACTGAGTTTGCAGAGCGATGAAGCTAAAGTTCAGCGCCAGGAGGCCCACCAGCGCCAGGAGGCCCACCAGCGCCAGGAGGCCCACCAGCTTCAAGAGGTTCAATTGCGGCAGGAAATCCACCAGCAGCGCCAGGAGGCCCACCAGCAGTGGGAGGAAGCGGGGGATCTGCGCCGGCAGCTGGAGCGCCTCCAAGGCGAGCTGCGTCTCGAGCGGCAGCAGCGCGAGCGGCAGGCCCACACTTTCAAGAAGGAGCGCCACGTGTGGATGGACGAGAAGGAGCGTGTGCTCAAGTACCAGGCCCAGCTGCAGCTCAGCTATGTGGAGACCCTGCAGAAGAACCAGGCTCTGGAGCTCCGCGTCGGCCAGCTGGGCTCCAAGCTCACCTCCACCAACACCACCCCCTCGCCCACCTCACCAACCCGACAGTCCCTGGCCCCCATCCCCCTGCCTGCCCCCGTCACCCCCTACCCTCCCTCTCTCTCTCCCCACCTCCCCTCGCCGAGGACAAGAATTCCCCCCCGCCCTCCACCAGCTGGCCCCCCTGGCCGGTGCCCACCCGTCTGGAGAGGATAGAGTCCACAGAGATCTAGATTCTATTTGCTGTAGATATATGGCCCTCCAGAACACTGCCGATCAGTTAAATTCAGCTTATACAAACGTTTACAATAATTAAACCATACCACATAGCACCTGTATCAATAGCATTAATTTGGTACAGTCCTAAATGGTTATACTACTCACTGCTACCCCGGGGCGGTCCTAGGACGCACTGCACTATGAATGGTGGACAGAGGCATGGAGGACCAATGGGAAAGGGGGAGAAAAATAACAGTTTAGACTGTGGTATTCAAAGCCGCTCTTCAAGCCCCCTTGTATGCAGGTTTTTAGATCGATGGATCTGTTGTCCACAATATGAGGCAATCAAATGAACATTTAGGTTGGGGTGAAGATTGGAGTCAAGAGTAACACACTACTGGAAAAGCTATTGTTACATTGTTGTTAGCATGATATTCATATATCATAAAGAGCAAGACAGTGAGTGGGAGAAATTATTTGAAATACAAAACCTGTAGAATCTATTTAAATCAAGCCCAATACTACTACTACAGTTAACAAATAATGTAAAAGTATAGACAATGGAATTATCCTGCAGATTTTGCCTAGGACATCATAATAACTGATGTATGATAGAGAGTTTGAATAAAACACAGTTTTACCAACCTATATACAAAAAGGGGCTTGAAGGACAACATTGAACACTACTGTTGTAAGTGTCAGATTTGAGGCATGACTGTTGGGCATGTGTGGTTATGGTATGCCATGTGCAACTGGTCCAGGGCCAGTTCTTCTGCTTAATTCACATGGTTATAACAAAATCCAATCAAAGTTTATTGGTCATGTACACAGATTAGAATAATCTGTTAACAATAGGAACGAGGTAAAGACAGCTATGATTCAGGTAAATGGGGAGATCCATCCACACAGCCTCCCCCTGTGGCTTTATGTGTGCTATAAGAACACACCACCACACCAAATCACTAAGGAAACAACCAAAAGGTTAGGATACAGAAGCCGTTTTTAAGGGATGTGAGATGTGTTTTTCAGGAGTGTATTGCATTGTATCATGGTAAGGGGGGGACTGGTGAGAGGCGTGCTTGGTTGAGATATGGAAATGAGGCTTCAGAACCCTAAGGGGCAGGATTGCATGACAGGATCAGTTGTATAAACCAATCGGAGATCTCCAAATATTTGATGGAGCTGCAGCTGTGAATGATTAACAGCACATTGCTGGGTTTAAAAGCCTTTGTTTCCTACCTCTCCAGTGATGCTGTACATGTAGGTTTCTCTGTGCTGTCAGTAGCTGCAGTGACTGAGGATTGCCACCATGTGGCGACAACTGACACAAAATGGCTTGATCAATCCCAGGATGACTTGTGGCATTTTTCTTCGTTTCGAAACTATGTAGGCGACAGCCAAAAGCAGTTTGTAATTTGTTGACGTTCTAGATGCTTTTGGTCTCTATTGATATTTCTTAAAGTGACAGAAAAGGACATGTTAGGGATTAGGTAATGGGCGAGTTTGTTTTGCATGGCAAGGTTGGTCAATGAAGCTGCTTATCTGAGCAAAGTGTCTATTTAAGATCACTAGCAGCAGGTTGTAGCTGAGCCAATACTCATGGTGAGATTCAGACTTTATAGGAAGAGTAATGTATTTTAGGAATGATTCTTTGAGACAATGGAGTTTTGTGTGGTGTACTTGTTTGAACAGGACCCACCATTATTTGAAAAAACTATGTATATGTCAATATATACTACCTTTATAGATATCAAGATTATATTTGGCTGTATGGGACATTTTACAATATACGAAACTATTCTAAACATTATAGTGTGTACAGTATATGTTGACATATATTTTATAATGGGTCTGGGCAATTTAGAGAATGCCTTTGTGAAGTGAGGGGTGAAAGGAGTGAGGACTTAAAGAGAGAATGAATGTTAGAGGACTGGTTTATATGAGGATGGTGTAAGTATAGAGGGATGGAGGCCCACATACCCTCTGTCTTGGGGCAACATTTGCTGCTATGTACTTCTGTTGTGTCCTGCTGTGTTCTTGGTAGAGACAGAAAGTCAGTGTACTTGGATGTAAATATAATTTATTTATTATGTGTACATATATATTCAAATATATCAAGCTATTGCGTGTGAATACTTTAAGAGGATTATTGTGAATTAATGAGACAGACATTTCTGCTTTAATTTTTTTTACTATATCAATATAAATATATAAATATATACATATATTAAATCTTTTTAATTTTGATCTACTACATGTTACAGTACAACTAAAGCGAACATTCAAAAACCATTGTCTGTTTCTTTTTATTGTTGTTTCATCTCTTGCAATGTCTTAAAAGACAAAATGCTGCCAAGTTTTTTTTTGGTATTATTTCTTATTTTGTGTTACTGAAAAATGGCTTGAAGAAAGCAAATCTTAGCTAATATGAATTGAATTAATAAAGTCGTGATTAAATCATCTTGAAGAACTCCTTTTTGGCCTAGAGTGTACACACATCCACTACGACTAATATGACTTTCAGTTTTAAACATGTTGCAGTAGCTCATTTCTTATTAGAAATACAATTGGCCAATCATGTTCAATAATTAGGATTATTTGGATACAGTTGGTAAATTATGGCCAATTTCAGTATTATGATATGATCATGTAAATATTATAATTTTATTGTCATATATTGATTATCAATTGATTGAATGCAATTTGACCAACTGCATAACTAGGAAAACCCTGCCTTGCACATCTGCAGCATTTCATTTAGAGTAGGAAAGACCTCTATGATGGGCAAGCTGTTTTAGTTTTCCAGATCGATCTCTGTCGAGGTGAGGATTTATTTTTATTTGTACATGTGCATATTTATTTATTCTGAACACATTTCCGTTTCTTGGCAATGTCAATTCTTGCACATGTTATTAAAATACTAACTTTTGTGTTCATTAGCTGGACAGGCACACGCCGCAGTGTACTAAACTGTAAACCAATCAAAACGTGTATACTATCCATGGTACTGTCTCTGCCAATCACGTTATCCGTATCTAAGGTATTAGACAGCTGGTGACAACGCGAGAGCGATCTCCGTCCGACAAAACTGCTATCAAGTAAAGTATTTTGTATTTATTTGTTATGTAACTATTTAGTTCTCGAAAAGTGGTAGAACTCCGCAATTTTACTAAAGTAGCTAGATTTCTAGCTAGTTACATCAAATAGATATGTTGCTAGTTAACAAGAACAGATAGCTTTATCACTAGTTAGCATGTCAACACTGTGTTGAGCCGAAAAGCTCCCCCTGCTAGAATTCTCCCCTCACCCTTCGCGTGAACGCGCACGCACTCAAATCTTCATTGTTATGATTTGCTTGCTTGTTGAGATTTCTGATCACGTTACAGGCTGACTACATGGGAGCGTTGCAAAATAAATGTAGAAATCTATGTTAATCAATTATTGCACCCACTGCTCGCAAGCGCCAACGAGCGTCTGCGTTGCCAAGGGCTACAATAGAAATCAGTTATATTTCTGACGCAGATCGCAGGTGCAAGTCCTGCCTCTCCCATCTCCTCATTTGTTTATAGAAACAGGTACCCACATGCCATCTCCTCATTGGTTATACCCACTTGTGTGACTGAAAGAGAACTAGGTCAGTGGCGGTAATGCACCTAATTTATGAAAGCCAATTGCAATATAAAGTCAAGAGAAGAAAAAGCCTGGAAGGAAGAGAGATGACAAGAAACGATTTGGTTAACCGTTTCATGTGTGGATTAATTGGTGGAGTAGAGGACCTTGTGCATTTCAGGTAAAATAACAACTCAATATTTATATCCCAGGACAAATTAGCTAGCAACAGCAAGCTAGCTAAATAGGACAAATTAGCTAGCAAGTGCAAGCTAACTAGCTACATTTCCATAAATGTTTAATGCTTTTCGACCTGTCCCCAAATTAATATAATTGGTTCAGAGGTTGTTTTGATATTTTAACCTGCGTGTCATGATCGCGTTTGGTGTGGGGGGACAAAATAAATGTGCACGATGGCGAACGCGCACAGACTGCTGTTAGGCTGCGTTTCATTTGATTTGTATGTCGGTGTGATCGTGGGGGAGGTACTAGTAATATCTGCAGTTTTCAGTTTGGTTATTTGTTTCAAGTGTATTAGTCTATAAATAAATCTGCAATATTTGTTTTCAGTTTGAAATGTTTATTTGTTTCATTTTACTCCCTCTATGCTTAATATAACACACATACATTCATTATTAATTTCAGGTTGCCTATCCTGACGTGAAGTTTGTTCTATAGAAATGATTGACTCTGATGTGTGCCACAGAAAGTATTTTACTCTAGCAACAAAATTAAGGCAAACATTCTTGCCTGCCGAAATCCCCCCTTATATCTAGGGACTGCAAGGCCTGGCATACTTCAGAATCATTTTGGTAGGCCATGTTGACCGCTAGTGTGTGTCACAGAAAGCAAAATTAGAGTATTAAGAAACATAAACATTTATTTCAGAAACATTTTGTAATGTTTAAGAAATGGATGATAATACACAAATATTATCACACAATTACAGAAAAACATAAAAGAAAGTTACGTTTGTTAATTAACAAACATTAAATAAGAAATACAAATTTAGATCTTTGCATAATAAGGTATGAAATGACAAATCAAATATAAAAAGACAATAAATAACATAAACAAATATTGGAAAGCTGCAACAGCTCGACTGAACATTTAGTCCACTTTTTATGGAAAGTTTTCCAGGTGATACCGTTGCCTGGAACTCAAGCCTAACCTCGTCCTGACAGGCAGCGCAGACATAATCCTCCAATGATGGGATGGTTTTTATACAGGACTGGTGGAACCATCGTGGGCAGCGGTCACAACCAATCTGAAATTTATGATGAAAATGTTTAATATGTTTAAAACATTAAATACATTTTCTGGAATTACAATCACTTCATTATCAGACAAAACTGATGATACACTCTTTAGAAATATTACTGCTTACACCAATTTGTACTCCTAAAAATGTCCCTTTAGAAGTGAACAAGCAATTACCCAGTTAGTGTCTGCCTCATTATTGTCCACCTCCCCACAGAAGTGGTACAGTTGGCTCAGGTCATCTAGCAAAACATAATGTCAAGTACTCTATACAGCTTTACATATATTTTTCTGAGCAAACAGGGAACAAGAGAATAGTATAGGATTCTTGTAACATAATTAACTACATGTGTTTTAGTGGCCATCTAGTCAGAAGTTGGATCAAAGATTACCTTGAAAGATCCATATACATTTTTATTTTTTATCAACAATTATATTAAATTAGAAATTGACATACCAGTGTTTTAGAGGAGAGTGACTGCTATTTCTTCTCTCATGATGTTAACATCTTTGTCCGTATTTGAAAAGACAATCAACTCCTCCTTCAGAACACTTTCAGCAAACTGGGGAAAAAAATTTGATGGCAATTTCAGTTTTCCCCAACATAATTGTTACACTTAAGGTTCTAATTCGCAAGTATACAATGACGCAGCTGTAATATAATTTGACAGTTCTGTTTGGCCTTTTAGTCAATATACTTTCAGTAGGTTAATTGTTCATTACTTATACTCTCATACTTACTTTCAAGGTAAAGACCCCACAAGAAGTAACATCTTGTTGGCATGGGTGAGGAAGGGTACCACACGCCCATCTGGAGGTATTACACCCCTTCTCTCTCAGGAATGATCTGAACATATATGTTAATACAAGTACAGCATTTTGAAACAGTTTATTGATTACAATGTAGAGATTAATAACAGGGGAATCTGAGAATGTAGGGATTCCAGCAGGGTGTGAAATGAAGTAGTCAAATCTGGAGCTGACAAGGGCTGGAATGTAAATGACGTGATCATCTCCGATTATCTAACATCTGAGAATGGGCAGGCATTCCCTCGGATGAAGAGCATCTCCGTCTTGCTGATTATGTGCTGTCATCCAGGTGGAAATGTCACCTGCATATCTGATGTAAGTGACAGAGATAAGAGATAAGTTGAGTGTCCTGTGAATATGTTTATGTTTATCTACTGTACATATGTATATATATATATCTTAATATCTTTTTTATTTTAATTTCTATTATTATTATCATTATTGTGTTTTGTGGTTGATGGGTGGGGGGAGGTTGATGGGGAGGGTGGAGGTGCTGGGGGTGTCCTATTGAGGGCGAAGGGACCTATTGGGGAAGGGATTCTTCATTGAGGCACATTGTCATAGTTTTGTTTATTATATTATTATATATGTATTTTTTTAATCTTAAAAAAAATATATTATTATAAGTTTACTGTGATTATGGATATGCACTGAAGTTGACTTATATATTTTAACTTTCTTGTTTGCCCAGAGTACACATTTTTTATTTATTATTGTTATTATTATTTTATTATTACTACTGTACCTACATTCTTAAAAACTAAAACAGAAAAAGTGTTAAAAAAAAGTAGGAAAAGCCATAAGAGGGAAAAGCACGATGAGATGGGGGATTGAGGGATGGGTAGAGAGAACAGTAGAGGGGTCTGAAAACTATTATTGCTGAAATAACCACTTCCTTTTGTGACTAGAGTCTAATACTTCATGTGGCACACATCGGAGGGCATGATAGGTCACCAAAAATTATTCTGAAGTGCGCCAGGCCTTGCAGTACCAAGATAGAAGGGGGGAGAATTTCGGCAGGCAAGAAAATGGCCTTGCCGAAATCCTCCCCCCGCCTTCTAATTTTGTGGCTAGAGTAAAATACTTTCTGTGGCACACATCAGAGTCAAATACTTTCTATAAAACAAACTTCACGTCAGGATAGGCAACCAAAAGTAATAATTAATGTACAGTTGAAGTCGGAAGTTTACATACACTTAGGTTGGAGTCATTGAAACTCGTTTTTCAACCACTCCACAAATTTCTTGTGAACAAACTATAGTTTTGGCAAGTTGGTTAGGACATCTACTTTGTGCATGACACAAGTAACTTCTCCAACAATTGTTTACAGATCGATTATTTCACTTATAATTCACTGTATCACAATTCCAGTGGGTCAGAAGTTTACATACACTAAGTTGACTGTGCCTTTAAACAGCTTGGAAAATTCCATAAAATTATGTCATGGCTTTAGAAGCTTCTGATAGGCTAATTGACATCATTTGAGTCAATTGGAGGTGTACCTTTGGATGTATTTCAAGGCCTACCTTCAAACTCAGTGCCTCTTTGCTTGACATCATGGGAAAATCAAAACATATCAGAAAAACAATTGTAGACCTCCACAAGTCTGGTGTATCCTTGTGAGCAATTTCCAAATACATGAAGGTACTACGTTCATCTATACTAACAATAGTACACAAATATAAACACAATGGGAACACGCAGCCGTCATACCGCTCAGGAAGGAGACAGGTTCTGTCTCCTAGAGATGAACGTACTTTGGTGCGAGAAGTGCAAATCAATCCCAGAACAACAGCAAAGGACCTTGTGAAGATGCTGGAGGAAACAGGTACAAAAGTATCTATATCCACAGTAAAATGAGTCCTATATCGACATAACCTGAAAGGCCGCTCAGCAGGGAAGAAGCCACTGTTCCAAAACCGCCATAAAAAAGCCAGACTATGGTTTGCAACTGCATATGGGGACAAAGATCATACTTTTTGGAGAAATGTCCCCTGGTCTGGTGAAACAAAAATAGAACGGTTTGGCCATAATGACCATTGTTATGTTTGGAGGAGAAAGGGGGAGGTTTGCAAGCCGAAGAACACCATCCCAACCATGAAACACGGGAGTGGCAACATCATGTTGTGGGGGTGCTTTGCTACAGGAGGGACTGGTGCACTTCACATAATAGATGGCATCATGAGGCAGGAAAATTACGTGAATATATTGAATTAACATCTCAAGATATAAGTCAGGAAGTTAAAGCTTGGTCGCAAATGGGTCTTCCAAATGGACAATAACCCCAAGCATACTTCCAAAGTTGTGGCAAAATGGCTTAAGGACAACAAAGTCAAGGTATTGGAGTGGCCATCACAAAGCCCTGACCTCAATCCTATAGAAAATTTGTGGGCAGAACTGAAAAAGCATGTGCGAGGAAGGAGGCCTACAAACCTGACTCCGTTACACCAGCTCTGTCAGGCTAATGTTAACTAGCTAATGTTGCCCATGAAAGGAAGTTAGCCTGGAAGGATGTAGCCTAGGACAACAAAAAATTAAAGCGTGTACTGTATGACAGTGTCATAGACCATTTCTTCAACATGAGAGAGGAGGATGAGTAGGGTGAGTCAACGTGTTTTTCTACTTGCACGAACACAAACACACAAATCAGAACCATGGACAGCCACATCATATTTAGCTTACGTTGGTTGGACTAAATAGTTTTTGGTATCTTTTAGTTGTCACTGTATTAGACTAAGCATACTCCTATGATGATAAAGAAATGTTGCGACTCTCCGTGGTTCTGAATCCATATTTGTTTAGTAGTCGGAAAATCTCGGAAACATTATCTTTGTTGACTTCACCGGACAGAGGTTTCTCTCAGGGTTTTGTTGTTGAATTTATTCTGCCACTGTGTCTTCTTATTGTCTCGGCCTTAGGCATATGTCATGGTCACAGGGCATATGAGCTAACAGGTTATAGAGCAAACATCGCAATTATCACAACACTTGTGATAATGTCGAACATCTCATTCCAAAATCATGGGTATTAATATGGAGCTGGTCCCCTCTTTGCTGCTATAACAGCCTCTACTCTTCTGGGAAGGTTTTCCACTAGATATTGGAACATTGCTGCGGGGACTTGCTTCCATTCAGCCACAAGAGCATTAGCGATGTCGGGTACTGATTCTGGGCAATAAGGTCTGGCTCGCAGTCTGCATTCCAATTCCTCCCAAAGGTATTCGATGGGGTTGAGGTCAGGGCTCTGTGCAGGTCAGTCAAGATCTTCCACACCGATCTCGACAAACCATTTCTGTATGGACCTCGCTTTGTGCACGGGGGCATTGTCATGATGAAACAGGAAAGGGCCTTCCCCAAACTGTTGCCACAAAGTTTGAATCTCAGAATAGTCTAGAATGTTATTGTATGCTGTAGCGTTAAGATTTCCCTTCACTAGAACTAAGGGGCCTAGCCCAAACCATGAAAAACAGCTCAGACCATTATTCCTCCTCCACCAAACTTTACAGTTGGCACTATGCATCGGGGCAGGAAGCGTTCTCCTGGCATCCACCAAACCCAGATTAGTCCGTCGGACTGCCAGATGTTGACGTGTGGTTCATCACTCCAGAGAACGCGTTTCCACTGCTCCAGAGTCTATTGGCGGCGAGCTTTACACCACTCCAGCTGATGCTTGGCATTGCGCATGGTGATCCCATGAAGCTCCCGACAAACAGTTATTGTGCTGACGTTGTTTCCATAGGCACTTTGGAACTCGGTAGTGAGTGTTGCAACTGAAGACAGACGTTTTTATGCACTATGCGCTTCAGCATTTGGCGGTCCCGTTCTTCACAGAGCTAGCATAGTTCTGTAGCCAATGTAAAATGTAATAATGACAATTACAACAATACTGAATTAACACTTATTTTAACTTAATATAATACATCAATAAAATCAATTTAGCCTCAAGTAGATAATGAAACATGTTCAATTTGGTTTAAATAATGCAAAAACAAAGTGTTGGAGAAGAACGTAAAAGTGCAATATGTGTTATGTAAGAACGCTAACGTTTCAGTTCCTTGCTCAGAACATGAGAACATATGAAAGCTGGTTCCTTTTAACATGAGTCTTCAATATTCCCAGGTAAGACATTTTAGGTTGTTGTTATTATAGGACTATTTCCCTCTATACCATTTGTAATTCATTAACCTTTGACTATTGGATGTTCTTATAGGCACTTTAGTATTGCCAGTGTAACAGTATAGCTTCCGTGCCTCTCCTCGCTCCTCCCTGGGCTCGAACCAGCAACACAACGACAACAGCCACCACATCGAAGCAGCGTTACCCATGCAGAGCAAGAGAAACAACCACCCCAAGGCTCAGAGCGAGTGAAGTTTGAAACGCTATTAGCACGCACTAACTAGCCAGCCATTTCACTTAGGTCACACCAGCCTCATCTCAGGAGTTGATAGGTTTGAAGTCATAAACAGCGCAATGCTTGACGCACAACGAAGAGCTGCTGGCACGAAAGTGCTGTTTGAATGAATGTTTATGGCCTGCTTCTGCCTACCACCACTCAGTCAGATACTTACAGTATATGCTCAGTCAGATTATATGCAACACAGGACACGCTAGATAATATCTAGTCATATCATCAACCATGTGTAGTTAACTAGTGATTATGATTGATTGTTTTTTATAAGATAGGTTTAATGCTAGCTAGCAATTTACCTTGGCTTACTGCATTTGCGTAACAGGCAGTCTCCATGTGGAGTGCAAGGAGAGAGAGGCAGGTCGTTATTGCGTTGGACTAGTTAACTGTAGAGTTGCAAGATTGGATCCCCCGAGCTGACAAGGTGAAAATCTGTCTTTCTGCCCCTGAACGAGGCAGTTATCCCACCGTTCCTAGGCCGTCATTGAAAATAACAATGTGTTCTTAACCAAGTTAAATAAAGATTAAATAAAGGTGTAAAAATAAATAAATACCGATTTCCGATTGTTATGAAAACTTGAAATCTGCCCTAATTAATCGGCCATTCTGATTTATCAGTCGACCTCTAGCTGACACCCATACATACCCAGTGGCGTGGCCTTGTGGGGGTGTGCTATGTCAGTGTGCATACCCCACAAGACATACTGCAGACGTCTCTGTCCAGAACAGAGGCTAAGAAATGCACAGTACTATATAGAGCCATTCATGGAACTCTCTCCCACCTCAGGTAACTCAAGCTAGCAATGAAATCTGATTTAATAAACAGATAAAGGCACAATGCGGACTGTGAACAAACACACACATACACTCACTCTAACACACACACTCTACACCCACCCACACATTATTCTTATTCATGTATTGTAAAATTGTAATGTAATAATGGAGAAATGTTTTGTATGATGTCATGTTTTATTTCTGTTTGGGCCACAGGAAGAGTAGGTGCTGCCTTGGCAACCGCTAATGGGGATCCTAATAAAATACTAAATCATTCTCGAAGTAGAGGATGTGCGCCAGATGTCACTGGTCCTGCTAAGTGGACTGTCACATAAAAATGAAGTGTTCCATTATGACAAACAGTCGTGGAGGGAGTTATAGAAGTGTTTGTTTGCAAAGTTCATAAACAAATATTGTGTAACTAAATCTAATTTTCATATAGAGTGAATAATTTAAATCACAGGGCCTCATGATAGACAACAGATTGTGAAAACCATAATAAACGGCAGGTAAAATTGGTTGATTTAATGTTTTGAAGAAAATACAACTTTATGTAATTGTTATTTTAAGTTGTTTTATAAGGTATATCGATACATTTTACTCATACATAAATACTTTCTTGAAGAACTTTTGGTATTTAAAAAATTATATTTCAGTTAAAACAAGGGGAAAATGTAACGGTGTCAGCATGATAGGCTGTAGCATGAATTAGCATCAAAGCTTGTAATGTCACCAAGGTTTCTGTCAGATGCGCATAAGTGCTGTGCAATAAGTGTTTCCCACTCTCTTTCTCATACACACACACAGGCACATTAACAAAAGCACGCCTGTTTATACCCGGTTCTAACATGCGTCCTTTGTCCTGATCCAGACTGGTTGCATAGACTAGACGTAAAATAGTAAATGGAAATCCAGGACACTTAAATTAGTATGATACAGGTATGTTACCTTTGATATGGTTAGATAATAGTTCTTGCTGTGAGATGTTACCCCACCAAGGCACTTGCAAGTTCCCAGGCATTTCTGGGGGGAATGGCCCTAGCCCTCACCCTCCGATCCAACAGGTCCCAGACGTGCTCAATGGAATGGCTCTTTGCTGGCCATGACAGAACACTGACATTCATGTCTTGCAGGAAATCATGTACAGAATGAGCAGCCTATTGCGGGCAGTCTGAGTACTGATGGAGGGATTGTGCGTTCCTGTTGTAACTCGGGCAGTTGTTGCCATCCTGTACCTGTCCCGCAGGTGTGATGTTCTGATGTACCGATCATGTGCAGGTGTTGTTACACGTGGTCTGTCACTGCAAGGACGATCAGCGGTCCATCTTGTCTCCCTGTAGCACTGTCTTAGGCGTCTCACAGTACAAACATTGCAATTTATTGCCCTGGCCACATCTGCAGTCCTCATGCCTCCTTGCAGCATGCCTAAGGCACGCAGATGAGCAGGGACCCTGGGCATCTTTCTTTTAGTGTTTTTCAGAGTCAGTAGAAAGGCCTCTTTAGTGTGACGTTAATTGCCTACCATCTGTAAGCTGTTATTGTCTTAACAAACGTTCCACATGTGCATGTTCATGAATTGTTTATGGTTCATTGAACAAGCATGGGAAACAGTGTTTAAACCCTCTACAATGAAGATCTGAAGTTATTTGTATTTTTACAAATTATCTTTGAAAGACAGGGTCCTGAAAAAGGGACTTTTCTTTTTTTGCTGAGTTTAGGTTAGTTACTTAAGGCAAAAACGAAAGGAGGTTATTATAACTCAAAAGTCTAGTAACCCAAAGGTTGCGTGTTTGAATCTCATCACGGACCACTTTAGCATTTTAGGTAATTAGAAACGACTTTTTTGCTACCATGCACCTACTTAGCATATTAGCTAACCATTCCCTTAACCTTACCCTAACCCTTTTAGCTAACTCTAACCTTAACCTTTAACCTAAATCCTAACCTTAAACATAATCTTAACCCCTAGAGCTAAATTGGTTACTGTAAGGGTTTTCCTGTGGTGAAGTAGAGGCAGACCAAAACGCAGCGTGGTTATATTGATTCATGTTTAATAAAAACAGATAAACATGAACACTACAAAACAATAAACGTGGAAAACCAAAAACAGCCCTATCTGGTGCAAAACACAGAGACAGGAACAATCACCCACAAACACACAGTGAAACCCAGGCTACCTATGTATGATTCTCAATCAGAGACAACTAATGACACCTGCCTCTGATTGAGAACCATACTAGGCCGAAACATAGAAATACCCAAAACCTAGAAAAACAAACATAGACTGCCCACCCAACTCACGCCCTGACCATACTAAATAAATACAAAACAAAGGAAATAAAGGTCAGAACGTGACAGTACCCCCAAAGGTGCGGACTCCGGCCGCAAAACCTTGACCTATAGGGGAGGGTCTGGGTGGGCGTCTGTCCGCGGTGGCGGCTCTGGCGCGGGACGCGGACCCCACTTCACCATTGTCTTAGTCCGCCTCATTGTCCGCCTCAGTGGCTCTCTAACCATGGCAACCCCTCTCAATGACCCCACTGGACAGAGGGGCGGCTGCTCGGGACAGAGGGGCGGCTGCTCTGGCGCCTCTGGGCTGAGGGGCTCTGGCGCCTCTGGGCTCAGAGACTGGCGGAGACTGGCGGCTGGCGGCGCTGGGCAGACTGGCGGCGCTGGGCAGACTGGCAGCACTGGCGGCGCTGGGCAGACGGGTAGCTCAGACGGCGCTGGGCAGACGGGTAGCTCAGACGACAAACATAGACTGCCCACCCAACTCACGCCCTGACCATACTAAATAAATACAAAACAAAGGAAATAAAGGTCAGAATGTGACAGTTACCAATGTAATTTAATCAGTAAAAATACATATTTTGTATTACCGGTGGTGTATGGTCTAATATACCACCACCCAGTTTCTAATTATATTTATATTCCGGACTCAGACATGGCTCTTTCTGAAATTTCTTGATTTTTATTTTGGGGATTTGTGTGTATTGTTCAGTATTACTGCACTATTATAGCAAGAAATATAAGCATTTTGCTGCATCTACAACATATGAGTACGATGCCATAAAATTAGATTAGATTTTGATTTGATCTCATCCACATTATGATTGTGCCCACATTTTTAGACAGGGGTAGATGTTTAAAAGACGCATTGTGTAACGGTTTTCTTGAGTCGAAGGAGAGGCGGACCAAAATGCAGCGTGGTTATTATTCATGGTTCTTTATTAAAGAAACTATACATGAATATAACAAAACAAGAAATGTGAAAAACCAAAACAGCCCTATCTGGTGCAAACACAGAGACAGGAACAATCACCCACAAAACCCAACACCAAACAGGCTACCTAAATATGGTTCCCAATCAGAGACAATGACTAACACTTGCCTCTGATTGAGAACCATATCAGGCCAAACATAGAAATAGACAAACTAGACATGTAACAGAATGCCCACTCAGATCACACCCTGACCAAACAAAACATAGAAACATACAAAGCAAACTATGGTCAGGGTGTGACTCAAGGTGCGGACTCCGGCCGCAAAACCTGAACCTATTGGGGAGGGTCTGGGTGGGCATCTGTCCGCGGTGGCGGCTCTGGTGCTGGACGTGGCCCCCACTTCACCATAGTCTTAGTCCGCCCCATTGTCCGCTTCCGTGGCCTATAACCATGGCGACCCTACTAAATGACCCCACTAGACAGAGGGGCGGCAGCTCGGGACAGAGGGGCGGCAGCTCGGGACAGAGGGGCGGGACAGAGGGGCGGAAGCTCTGGGCTGAGGGGCTCTGGCGCCTCTGGGCTGAGGGGCTCTGGCGCCTCTGGGCTGAGGGGCTCTGGCGGCCCCTGGCAGACTGGCGGCACTGGCGGCCCCTGGCAGACTGGCGGCACTGGCGGCCCCTGGCAGACTGGCGGCACTGGCGGCCCCTGGCAGACTGGCGGCCCCTGGCTGACTGGCGGCCCCTGGCTGACTGGTGGCACTGGCGGCCCCTGGCAGACTGGCGGCACTGGCGGCGCGGGGCAGAATGGCGGCACTGGCGGTGCTGGGCAGACTGGCCGCACTGGGCAGACTGGCGGCGCTGGGCAGACTGGCGGCGCTGGGCAGACTGGCGGCGCTGGGCAGACTGGCGGCGCTGGGCAGACTGGCAGCTCAGGCGGCGCTGGGCAGACGGGCAGCTCAGGCGGCGCTGGGCAGACGGGTAGCTCAGGCGGCGCTGGGCAGACGGGTAGCTCAGGCGGCGCTGGAGAGGTGGAAGGCTCCGGCAGCGCTGGACAGGCGGGAGCACCTGTAAGGATGAGACGGAGAGACAGCCTGGTGCGGGGGGCTGCCACCGGAGGGGTGGTGCGTGGAGGTGGTACCGGATAGACCGGACCGTGCAGGCGCACTGGAGCTCTTGAGCACCGAGCCTACCCAACCTTACCTGGTTGAATGCTCCTGGTCGCCCTGCCAGTGTGGCGAGGTGGAATAGCCCGCACTGGGCTATGCAGGCGAACCGGGGACACCATGCGCAAGGCTGGTGCCATGTAAGCCGGCCCAAGGAGACGCACTGGAGACCAGATGCGTAGAGCCGGCTTCATGGCACTTGGCTCGATGCCCACTCTAGCCCGGCTGATACTCAGAGCTGGTATGTACCGCACTACGCACCGGGGACACCGTGCGCTCCAAAGCATAACACGGTGCCTGCCCAGTCTCTCTCGCACAGGAAGTTGGCTCAGGTCTCCTACCTGGCTTCACCATACTTCCTGTGTGTCCCCCCCCAATACATTTTTGGGGCTGCCTCTCGGGCTTCCTTGCCAGCCGTGTTCCCTCATATCGCCGGCTCCTCTCTCCGGCTGCCTCAGCTCTCCTAGCTGCCTCCACCTGTTCCCATGGAAGGCAATCTTTTCCCGCCAGGATCTCCTCCCATGTGTAGCAACCCTTGCCATCCAATACATCGTCCCATGTCCATTCCTCTTTGCGCCGCTGTTGCTGTTGCCCGTTACCACGCCACTTGGTCCTGTTGTGGTGGGTGATTCTGTAACGGTTTTCTTGAGTCGAAGGAGAGGCGGACCAAAACGCAGCGTGGTTATTATTCATGGTTCTTTAATAAAGAAACTATACATGAATAGACTAACAAAACAAGAAATGTGAAAAACCAAAACAGCCCTATCTGGTGCAAACACAGGAACAATCACCCACAAAACCCAACACCAAACAGGCTACCTAAATATGGTTCCCAATCAGAGACAATGACTAACACCTGCCTCTGATTGAGAACCATATCAGGCCAAACATAGAAATAGACAAACTAGACATGTAACATAGAATGCCCACTCAGATCACACCCTGACCAAACAAAACATAGAAACATACAAAGCAAACTATGGTCAGGGTGTGACACATTGTGATCTTATAAGTGTAAACAGACCATATCAGGATGTAGGACGCATGTTAACCACAGGTATAAACTGAGCTATATACATGCACATGATGTCCCCAGGTGCATCTCTGCATTGGATTTGTTTGTCACTTTTCCCCTGACTAATTCTGATGAGACCCTTATTGAGAATTTACTATTCTAACGTCAGTATGATATGCAACAAGCCACCTGTTAGGACACTGAGAATTAACACTCATTTAAAAGGCCCATTTGAATTTCCAATGGCTTGATTTATTCGTAAATAAAAACGTGTCAAATGTCACTGCATAAATATGGTCGTGTTCAAAACCACACACAAGCTGTAGCTTATTTTCTCCCTGCTCCATCTGTCCATGTCATGTCCAACTGATATTGGTTTCAAGGTTTATTTCAAGGTATTTATTATCATAAACCATGTTTCTATGCACAGTTTTTATGCGAGTAAAGTCATACAGTATAAAAAAAGTCACTACAGCTGTGATGGAAACAAGAAGTTTTGGTACAATTTTATAAATGCCTACAGATAATTTGTTTGTTTGACATGGTGGGATCTTTTTGTGAGAGGTAAAATGAACTATGCGAAACACATTGAGCTTTAGATTTGTATTCGGTACATGAAATCTTTTAAGCAAAAAATAACATTTTGTGTGCACAATGGCATCACACAGTAAGTCTGTTTGGTGGAAACACCACTGGTGAGAAAATTTGCATATTTTCTTTATGCATATTTTAGAATATTTGCATGGAAATCTGTTGCCAATAGGCCTTATGCACATTCTATGAACGAACGTTCTAAACACACTTCCTATCGGTTTGGCAATTTCCGGTCAGTCCAGTTGTTATCAACATAGTTGTCTATGTAGCTTCCTGTATACATCTTGAACCCCTTGTCATTCTTGCTAGCTGGAGTCTCGGAGGCTGATGTAACAATTCGATGTACAATATTCATTTGAGGCAAGTCCTGAAGACACCTAAGTAAAAAAACTGCGACATAGTGGTAGTAACGTTATATCGTCGATAACAACTAGACTGACCGGAAATTGCCAAACCGATAGGAAGTGTGTTTAGAACGTTCAATCATGGAATGTGCATAAGGCCTATTGGATGGAACCCTGAACGATTGTTCCATTCAGAATTCTTGTCTCTTTCCCAGTTCCCCCACCACTGCCATAGCTCTGTGAACGATTGTTCCATTCAGAATTCTTGTCTCTTTCCCAGTTCCCCCACCACTGCCATAGCTCTGTGAACGATTGTTCCATTCAGAATTCTTGTCTCTTTCCCAGTTCCCCCACCACTGCCATAGCTCTGTGAACGATTGTTCCATTCAGAATTCTTGTCTCTTTCCCAGTTCCCCCACCACTGCCATAGCTCTGTGAACGATTGTTCCATTCAGAATTCTTGTCTCTTTCCCAGTTCCCCCACCACTGCCATAGCTCTGTGAACGATTGTTCCATTCAGAATTTTGGTCTCTTTCACAGTTCCCCCACAACTGCCATTGCTCTACAGTAGACTATGTATGGAATAATTGGTCAGTCTAAGAAATGTGTGTGCCAAGCTGCACCATTTTATGCTAATGTAACAATATCATTGGGAATCATGTTTCCTCTCCCAACTAGTTGCACTGGCTGTGGTTGTGACATCACATCATTTCCATACAGCCATGGGGGTGGAGGGTAGATATTGTTCTTTTTGCTCCATTCATTTGAAGGCTCCCCATGACTTCTCACTGTTGCTCCATTTTGTTTTCTGCCTTGCATACGAACAGCTGGTTTAGTGTAACAGTCATAAATATTCAGAGCAATTAGCCGTGGCATCGCTGTAAAGGACTGACAGCTTCTTTAGCCCAGAGGTCCTGCTTGATGTGCCATAAACAAAATGGAAGATTTATGATGCAGCTCATCACTCTGGGTCTTACAATGCTTGCTCTCTCTCTGTGTCTGTCTGTCTGTCTAATAACCTGTCACAAGCACATCACTCTGGATCAATGTCACACATTTTGTTTCACATTTAGTCAAACATTTCTCTATTACTAACTATTTCTGTTCCTTCTTTCTCTTTTAACATTGCCATCCCTCTTCTCAGTCTCTTGTCTGATTGGGATGCAAACGGTTAATTAAGGGGAGACCACTTGCATGACCTAAAATGAGTTGAGATCACTTACAAATGATATTTTGGCCTATGTTATGGAAATACAGGTTTAGGATGTGTTTTTAGAGACAATTATTGAAGTCATTGGCATTATATGTAATGAAATGGTTATATTTCTTTGTAATGCATATGCTTGGAATGTCTATGGTGTCACATTTCATATAGGCCTACGCAAAAACCTGACAGTGGATAGGCTTGTCAAGAGCGTTCTCCAGACAACTCCTTGAAGTACGGTGGCAAGAAAAAGTATGTGAACCCTTTGGAATTACCTGGATTTCTGCATAAATTGGTCATCAAATTTGATCTGATCTTCATCTAAGTCACAACAATAGACAAACATAACATGCTTAAACTGTATTGTATTTTTCTTGTCTATATTGAATACATAATTTAAGCATTCACGGTGTAGGTTGGAAAAAGTATGTGAACCCCTAGGCTAATGACTTCTCCAAAAGCTAATTGGAGTCAGGAGTCAGCTAATCTGGAGTCCAATCAATGAGATGAGATTGGAGATGTTGGTTAGAGCTGCCTTGCCCTATAAAAAACACTCACAAAATTTGAGTTTGCTATTCACAACAAGCATTGCCTGATGTGAACTATGCCTCGAACAAAGAGGTCTCAGAAGACCTAAGATTAAGATTTGTTGGCTTGCATAAAGCTGGAAAAGGTTACAAAAGTATCTCTAAAAGCCTTGATGTTCATCAGTCCACAAATTGTCTATAAATGGAGAAAGTTCAGCACTGTTGCTACTCTCCCTAGGAGTGGCCGTACTGCAAAGATGACTGCAAGAGCACAGCGCAGAATGCTCAATGAGGTTAAGAGTAATCCTAGTGTCAGCTAAAGACTTACAGAAATATCTGGAACATGCTAACATCTCTGTTGATGAGTCTACAATACGTAAAACACTTAACAAGAATGGTGTTCATGGGAGGACACCACGGAAAAAGCCACTGCTGTCCAAAAAAAAACATTGCTGCACGTCTGAAGTTTGCAAAAGTGCACATGGATGTTCCATAGTGCTACTGGCAAAGTATTCTGTGGACAGATTAAACTGCAGTTGAGTTGTTTGGAAGGAACACACAATACTCTGTGTGGAGAGAAAAAAGGCACAGCACACCAACATCAAAACCTCATCCCAACTGTAAAGTATGGTGGAAGGAGCATCATGGTTTGGGGCTGCTTTGCTGGCTCAGGGCCTGGACAGCTTGCTATCATCGACGGAAAAATGAATTCCCAAGTTTATCAAAACATTTTTCAGGAGAATGTGAGGCTGTCTATCCGCCAATTGAAGCTCAACAGAGGTTGGGTGATGCAACAGGACAAAGACCCAAAACACCGAAGTAAATCAACAACAGAAGAAAATACGGCTTCTGGAGTGGCCCAGTCAGAGTCCTGACCTCAACCCGATTTGAGATGCTGTGGCATGACCTCAAGAGAGTAGTTCACACCAGACATCCCAAGAATATTGCTGAACTGAAACAGTTTTGTAAAGAGGAATGATCCAAAATTCCTCCTGATCGTTGTGCAGGTCTGATCCACAACTACAGAAAAAGTTTGGTTGAGGTTATTGCTTCCTAAGGAGGGTCAACCAGTTATTAAATCCAAGGGTTCACATACTTTCCCCACCCTGCACTATGAATGTTTACACGGTGTGTTCAATAAAGACATGAAAACGTATAATTGTTTGTGTGTTATTAGTTTAAGCAGATTTGTCTATTGTTGTGACCTAGATGAAGATCAGATCAAATTTTTTGATCAATTTATGCAGAAATCCAGGTATTTCCAAATGGTTCACATACTTTTTTCTTGCCACTGTATATAAACAGACAGTGTCAGTCTCATTCATCTAATTTACCAGTGTTATTGGTCAATTCTAATTAGTCTTTAATCAAATGGGAGAGGGATTAGCCTAATTTTGACAGTTAAATCATCAGAGATCAGACCGGACATTGGCGATGGTCACGGTGGGGAGAGGCAAATTATGTGATGACGTAGGCGCGAAGCTTAAGCTTTATCAGCGTTGTACCAACTTGGACGATCCCAATAAATAACGGAAAGTCGTTAAAAAAAAACGAGCCATTTGAAGGAGTCAGTTGTAGCCGTAGCCTACAGTACAAATTGGACGAAGCACTTTAGACGGAACAAGATGCCAGATTCTACTATTCCACTTCTGTGCGTCCTGGGGCTCCTCGCGCTCTCCTCTGCATGCTACATCCAGAACTGTCCGCGAGGCGGGAAGCGCTCTTTTCCTGATCTGCAAAGACCGGTAAGTTATTTTTCGATGGAAAATATTTTTTCTAAGGAAAGTTACTCAGTTTTGTTCGCAATCATTTTAACAGTTGATTGGTTTTAATTAGGTTGTTCGGGAAGGAAGTGAGTGCTTTGGTGTTTTAGTACACTTTAGGCCTATTGGTGCAAAGAATCCATTGGTTTGAAATTAAGTAGCCTATTCATTCTGTTCCGTGGTTAATGAAACAGTTCTTACAGATACACATCAAATCAGCTTAATGTGAATGACTCCTTGATAATGCCTGCAGTATTGAATCTTAAATAAGAGTAACTATTAATTTAAGCCACTGAAACACAGTAGGCAAATCAGCGGTGTTGTAACTTACCTGGCTTTAACCTTCTACACAGCTATTTACAAAGGTTCCTTTTATTTTCAGTGCATGTCATGTGGCCCCGGAAACCGGGGCCTCTGCTTTGGCCCCAGTATCTGCTGTGGGGAAGGGATGGGCTGCTACGTGGGCTCCCCAGAGGCAGCTAGTTGTGTGGAGGAGAACTACCTGCCCTCTCCCTGTGAGGCCGGAGGAAGAGTGTGTGGGTCTGAGGAGGGACACTGTGCTGCACCTGGGGTGTGCTGTGATGCTGGTAAGACAGTCCTCTTTCTTTGTTAGCCCAAGCCTGTCTGTCTGCTGGACTTGATAAAGACAGTAAATGGAGAGGTGAGCTTGAAACCGATGTGATAGTGTTTTTACTAGTAAGAGGTGACTTATTGTGTAAATACTTGAACCCAGAATATATTTTTGCCTATATTTAACTTTTGCATCATCCACTGGTTAGTGAGGTGACACTTCAGTTCATAGTAATGCAAAAGAAAATCCATATTGATGTTTGGTCTACTATATGATTGTTCTATCTTATTTCTACAGAGAGTTGTCTACTGGACCCAGACTGCCTAGACGACAGTAAACGTCAGCCACCCAGCGAGCAGAACAGTTCCTTGATGGAAGGTTTGGCAGGAGATCTGCTGCAGTGGATGCTGCATGCCACCAGAAGGGAGAGACCTCAGTAACAAACCACTGGCCAGCCCTCACCAAAACACACACCCAGAATAGCGCCTAGATCAGTTTCACATGCACTACTACTGCAAAAAACCTACACAGCATACACATACAACAGGACACAGGAAAGGAAGAGTGGGTTTGCTACATAAGAAAAGCAATCAGCTCTAGTACATTAATATTTACTGTGCTTACAGTAGCCTTCAGTAAGTTTTCATTTCTAAGGCTTCAACTTAAATATGCATTGTACAATCCACTAGGGGTGGAAGGAATGTAAATATGTAGCGAATAAATATTTTCTTGCACTATTGAAATGTGTTTTTCCTATGACTTACTGAGAGGTACAGTAATAAGCCAACAGCACCTTCATTGGGATTGTTCACCACAAAATCAAAGGGTTCTCGTCAGGGTTGGTGCCAATAATTCAGTCTAAATTCCAGTGAATTCATGAATAGATTTGCACTCCTATGGACAACTTTTTAAATTCAACAGTCTGGAATACACATTAGGTAGGAAAGATTTGGCACCATATAATCTGATTTTAGGGTGAACGATCCTTTTCAGGTAATACTGTAATGGGGATGTATAAAAAAGCTGACAGGTTATTGATAAAGTCTTTATATCTATACCTTACTTTGGGCGGCAGGGTAGCCTAGTGGTTAGAGTGTTGGCCTAGTGGTTAGAGTGTTGTACTAGTAACCAGAAGGTTGCAAGTTCAAACCCCTGAGCTGACAAGATACAAATCTGTCTTTCTGCCCCTGAGCAGCGAGTTGACCCACTGTTCCTAGGCCGTCATTGAAAATAAGAATTTGTTTTTAACTGACTTGCCTAGTTAAATTTCCCTATGGGGAAATGAATGTTTTTTTTTGTAGGGTTTTTGGATAAACGCTGAAAATAAGGTCTGTGGTAAACACAGGCTTAGGAGGATCTCCTAAAATACGTTTTGTTCTATGAAATAATCTCAATCAGCTAACATCACTATCTGTGAATTTTGAAGCATTTTGAGTAATCAAAACAATAACATAAAGGCTTAATAATTCATAAAGTTCATGTTAACGGACTGATATCTCATAGAACAAAAAGTATAAGATCCCCTAAGCCTTTGTTAAATTCAGACCTTATTTTCAGCACACATCCCATAAACATTTTTTTTTAAATTGTAATTTAGCAGATGATCTTATTCTGAGTGACTTACAATAATGATTACACACATTTTCATACTGGGAATTGCACCCACAACTCTGGCTCTGCAAGCGCCATGCTCTAACAACTGAGCCACACAGGACTTCATAGGAATGGCCAACAAGGAAAAAAATGCTAAATCATTTCATTTTTTTAGGACAACAAGATGGCAAGTTCTCTTAACAGTAGACTGTGGGGGAGTTTTGACCATAATATTTATTTGTATTTATTTATTTATTTCACCTTTATTTAACCAGGTAGGCCAGTTGAGAACAAGTTCTCATTTGCAACTGCGACCTGGCCAAGATAAAGCATAGCAATTCGACACATACAACAACACAGAGTTACACATGGAATAAACAAAACATAGTCAATAATACAGCAGAACAAAATAAAACAAAAAGTCTATATACAGAGAGTGTAAATGAGGTAAGATAAGGGAGTTAAGGCAATAGATAGGCCATGGTGGTGAAGTAATTACAATATAGCAATTACACACTGGAATGGTAGATGTGCAGAAGATGAATGTGCAAGTAGAGATACTGGGGTGCAAAGGGGAAAGATAAATAAATAAATACTGTATGGGGATGAGGTAGGTAGATAGATGGGCTGTTTACAGATGGGCTATGTACAGGTGCAGTGATCTGTGAGCTGCTCTGACAGCTGGTGCTTAAAGTTAGTGAGGGAGATAATAGCTGGAGTCTGTGAAGACATTTTCACCACCATATTAGCAGCATAACATCTCTCTTTATTCGGTTGTCTATATTGGTTCTAGTCTGTGGAGTTATTCTGACTGTATTGATGTTAGGTAACCCACCTGTCCGTCTCTGCTGATCTGCACTTTCTTGTTGTCGTTCCAGGGGTTGAGCAGCTGCTGGGCATACTGGAAGGGCAGGCTCTCCTTCCGGGTCCACTCCACACTGAAGTCCCCAGTCCTGACAGTGCCCCTGTCTGATGACCGACATCATCCGCGCATAGCCCTGAGAGGCACCAAAATAACATGTTACTGTCTACTAAAAATAAAATACTTTTTTTTTTTTTTTAAAGGATCTATCTACATTTTTGTCATTTCCTTGTTCTGTTCAATGTTCTCTACCTATATAGTACTCTAAATACCCAAATTCAGGTTAAGTTTTCAGTTCAATAGAATAGAAGATAACAATTGCTGACACCATTCAAAACAACGAGGGTTTGGAACTTTAAAGAAAATTAGCTCATAATGATCTTTTTGCAGATAGAACCTTAGAACACCAAGCTCTCGACTTTGCGCCAAACAATTAGAAAAGTTTAAAAATACAATACCATTCAGTAGTCACTAGATAAGACTATCAAGTAGTCGTTAGATAACACTCATCAAGTAGTCACCACACAAGACTATGAAGTAGTCACTAGACAAGACAATCTCTCACCTTCCTCAGAGCTGGTGCAGATGTTTTGCAGCAGGTGCATGATGAGGTCCAGGTCCACCTGCTCGTCGTCAAAGCTGTGGTGGTATTCCTTGAGCAGCTCCTGGTCCTCCGGGCTCATCTCTGTGGTGGCTGCCTGCACCAGGAACCACTCGTCCAGCTTCCCCGCCCCCAGGGATGAGCTGCCAAGGAAGGGAGTATTTCTGTTATCATCCTCAAACAAAGGCAGGGTTTTCACATAGAGCCATTCATAACAATGATACAGTGATAAATGGTGCTCTTACAGGTAGGATTATAGTAGGTCCACCACCTCTGCCTGCTGGAAGTGCTTGGCCCAGTCCAGTGCTGTCCTGAAACAAACCAAATACTGATCAATATTTCAGACTCATTCATGGTGTATAGAGTAAATAAAAAGAGGATGCATTTACACAGTTATTCAAAGAACCCTTACCAGCCATTGGAGGCCTTTATTCTGACGCTGGCTCCCATACTAAGCAGCTGCTCATTCTGACTGGGGAACCCTCGACCTGCTGCCACCATGAGGGGAGTGGCGCTTGTCTCACTGTGCATGTAGTCCACTGAGAAGCAGAAGGAGGAGGACATATCAGGCTTGGAACTACTGGGAATATTACTCTCAACTCTTGGGATTACATTTAAAAAAAATGTATTTACATTTTTTTATTTACATTTTTGATTATGTTGGTGTCATTATTTCATACACAAATAAAATAGAGATACAAGAGTAAACTGGGACACATAGTTAAGGACGCATACAAAACTTACAGAAAACGTTTGACCTCTGTCATTGCCAACAAAGGGTATATAACAAAGTATTGAGATAAACTTTTGTTATTGATCAAATACTTATTTTCCACCATAATTTGCAAATAAATTCATTAAACATCCTACAATGTGATTTTCTGGATTTTTTTTTCTCATTTTGTCTGTCATAGTTGAAGTGTACCTAAGATGAACATTACAGGCCTCTCTCATCTTTTTAAGTGGGAGAACTTGCACAATTGGTGGCTGACTAAATACTTGTTTGCCCCACTGTATGTGTGCCATTCAGAGGGTGAATGGGCAAGACAGAATATTGTAGTGCCTTTGAACGGGGTATGATAGTAGGTGCCAGGTTTGAGTGCGTCAAGAACTGCAATGATGCTGGGTTTTCCCACACAACAGTTTCCCATGTGTATCAATAATGGTCCACCACCCACAGGACATCCAATCAACTTGACAACTGTGGGAAGCATTGGCGTCAACATGGGCCAGCATCCTTGTGGAACGCTTTTGACACCTTGTAGGTCCATGCCCCGACAAATTGAGGCTGTACTGAGAGAAAAAGGTGGTGCAACTCAATATTAGGAAGGTTTTTGTAATGTTTTGTACACTCAGTGTATATGGGAGTATCTGAGATTGACCTAAAGACTATAGACAGGTTGGCTGACAACATTACCAAAAACATTATGCGCGCGCATTGATGTGGCCAGAAGCTGTGTGTTTGTTATGATTATGAACGGTCAGATAGCTAGCAACAATGACAATAAGCTGCTATGTGGGGAATCATAGGTGGCTCGTTTCAGCTCATTGTATCTTGTTATTGATACCATGTCTTGTTTTGACTGATTTCATGTCAATGCTAATATGGCAACAATTCAGTAGCTAACTAACAACTCTAACCATGTATTTGAGAGACAACAAGTGCTCATTGTGCAAATGTATTTATGTTTTCAATAAACATGGAGCCAAAATATAGTTTACATGTTGTCAACAATTTAAGACAACCTCATCTGTTAAGCCCCATAGTTGCGCACAAGTCGGTTTTGTTGCTAAACAACCAACCTGGCTATGGGCTCTGATATCCCTCATATCAATTTGGATAGCTCACCCTCTGCTTTTAGAGATATATCCCAGGGACTGCGCAATGCGATGGATGAAGGCCCTCTCAGTACTGGACAGGGAGGAAGGAAACTCAATCTCTGTAAAAAAAAATATAAAAAATATATGTATAATGCTAATAATAATATAATACACATTTCTCCATGAATCATCAATTCATCAGCATGAGTAGAAGGACCATTTTCTCTTACCTTTTTGCTCACTGTACTGAAACCTATCAAGGGAGATGTTCACAGCAATCTTAACTTCTTCATGGATGCGTATGTCTTTCAGCCCTTTGCCCCTGGGCCCTCCACTACCAGAGTGTTTGGAGTGGCCCATGGCAGGCTTGGGGGAGGCAGTACTGTGACATGATGCACTGTAGAACAGAAGAGTTCATCAAATGTAGCTAATGAGCAACCTACTTTACAACAATACATTGCAATCTCTCTAGATGACTGTCACATGTTACTTGAACTAACTAGAGACAAAGGGTAGAGTGTCATTTCAGGAAGCCATGACACCTACCATCTCAGAATGTTCTGAAATGGTTTCTGCAGACAGATTAGCATTCCTTTAAAATGACTTTGTTTAAATATAATTTGATTTCAGAGAAATTAAGCTAATTGATTGCACCTAAATTGATTCACATAATTTTAAACTAATATAGTACCTAAAATCCGATTTGTACCAAACTTCATGCTACCAATTAGTTAGACATGAGGAATCCAAAGAAATTGTCAAAAGCAACCTACGGACCCCCCCACCATGCCCACCCCAACGGCCAGTAAACAGTATCGTTCCCGATGTCTGACGAGTAGTATGAAGCTGCGGCTAGAAGTATTGTTTCTTCATACTAGATAATGCACAGAAGGGTGCTGAGGGGAGGATGGCTCATAATAATGGCTATAATGGAGTGAATGTAATCTTATCAAACACATGCAAACCATATGTTTGCTACCATCCCATTTATTCCGTTCCAGCCATTACTATGAGCCTGTTCTCCCCAATTACGGTGCCACCAACCACCTGTGATGTAATGTATTCTCAGTAAATGTGGTGATGGTTATTTTCCCCTGTTCAGAGAAATTAGTCATTGAAGTTAATGCACCATCATACAACCTGATATTACCAGGAATTAACCACTAGACAGTGCTGTTCCTGCTCTTTGTTGAAAAAAGTGTGATGAATCTCCCTCCCCCTCAATGTTAATTCAAGACAGAACCTTCAAATTATAATGATTTATAAACGTGGGGGAAGAATTCAAGTTAGAACATTTTATTTGCCCAAATACATCTCAAATAAAAATCATAAGAAAACAAATAACAGCATTGAGGACTTCTCATTCCTCATTTCATACTTTCACTTTCTTCGGTGCATCTTCTATTGCAGTGATGTCGCTACATCCCAAAAGATTGCAGTGGTTGGTGCCTTATAGCCAATTTATGCTTGATCCGAAAATGTGGTCGGGGGCTTCGTTTGGAAGGTGTGATGTAATTGAGGAGCCCCTGGAGGCATGCAGAGGCAAAATCAAGCTCCGTACCGCGTCGCTGTGCACCTCTCAAATTTACGAATTCGAAATTCTTATTTTCAATGACGGCCTAGGAACAGTTGACGGTAGGCCGGTGCGGAACCTCCTGTATAAAACACAAACTCAATTCCTTGACAACTTTCTTCACAATAGCTCTGCTATGCTAAGCGCAAGAAGTATGAAAGCCCTGAAGTCTGCATTACAGTAAATGCTGTATGACCTCGTCAGACGTCGTATTGACCATGCAGAGCATTTTAATGGTGCAGCTGATTTCCCAGACGACTCAAACGGAATTATTCTGGTGCTCTGTTCGCTACATACTTCAGTCAGACTTCCATCGTTGAAGTCGTTTGTGGTGACAAGGGGAACAAGGGGCGTTGTACAAAAAAAGTAATCAACTATTGGATAATCTCCAACAAATCAGAGGATCAAAGCCAATGAACATTTTTCTAAATACCGCTTTACCCATGTGTGTTCTGTCTCTAGCCCAACCCATCGATTTCTGAGACCAATCAGAACGGTTAGAATGTGTTTGCGTTCTAGAAATCGTCTGGGAGGTACTCAGATCCAGGCTCATTATGGAAAAGAAAGTAACGTCCGTGGGCCTGGCGTAGCGTTTGGCCGAAGAAAGGAGTTTGGGTAGCCAGGCAGATGATGCTTGTTTTTGGTACATAACGTGTCCACTCTGTTTTGCCAAGAAAATTACCTTGCTGGATAACTTGGATGCATGAATTTCACATTTACGTCCATACTTCCATCATCCACAGCATCTGCAATTCCAATCCAGTACTCACCATCATAGCAGCAAACTAGAAAATCAAATGCTTAAACAAATCAAAATATATTTTATATTTGAGATTCTTCAAAGTAGCCACCCTTTGCTTGATGACAGCTTTGCACACTCTTGGCATTCTCTCAACCAGCTTCACGAGGTAGTCACCTGGAATGCATTTCAATTAACAGGTGTGCCTTGTTAAAAGTTCATTTGTGGAATTTCTTTCCTTCTTAATGCGTTTTAGCTAATCAGTTGTGTGGTGACAAGGTAGGGGTGGTATACAGAAGATAGGCCTATTTGGTAAAAGACCAAGTCCATATTATGGCAAGAACAGCTCAAATAAGCAAAGAGAAATGACAGTCCATCATTACTTTAAGACATGTAGGTCAATCAATCCGGAATATTTCAAGAACATTTCAAGTTTCTTCAAGTGCAGTCGCAAAAACCATCAAGCGCTATGATGGAACTGGCACTCATGACGACCACCACAGGAAAGGAAGACCCAGAGTTACCTCTGCTGCAGAGGATGAGTTCATTAGAGTTAGCTGGTTGAGAGAATGCCAAGAGTGTGCAAAGCTGTCATCAAGCAAAGGGTGGCTAATTTGAAGAATCTCAAATATAAAATATATTTGGATTTGTTTAATACTTTTTTGGTTACTACATGGTTCCATATGTGTTATTTCATTGTTTTAATGTCTTCACTATTATTCTACAATCAGATTGCAGCCCAAATAAATGCTTCACAGAGTTCAAGTAACAGACACATCTCAACATCAACTGTTCAGAGGAGACTACGTGAAGAAGAGACTTGCTTGGGCCAAGAAACACGAGCAATGGACATTAAACCTGGTAGAAATCTGTCCTTTCTTCTGATGACTCCAAATTTGAGATTTTTGGTTCCAACTGGCGTCTCTTTGTGAGTCGCAGAGTAGGTGAACGGATGATCTCCGCATGTGTGGTTCCCACCGTGACGCATGGATGGAGGTGTGATGGTGCTTTGCTCGTGACACTGTCTGTGATTTATTTAGAACTGATTGAAGGCACACTTAACCAGCATGGCTACCACAGCATTCTGCAGCGATACAGCATTCCATCTGGTTTGCACTTAGAGAGTGATGGAGTGCTGCATCATATGACCTAGCCTCCACAATCGCCCGACCTCAACCCAAATGAGATGGCTTGGGACGAGTTGGACCGCAGAGTGAAGGAAAATCAGCCAACAAGTGCTCAGAATATGTGGGAACTCCTTCAAGACTGTTGGAAAAGCATTCCTCATGAAGCTGGTTGAGAGAATGCCAAGAGTGTGCAAAGCTGTCATCAAGCAAAGGGTGGCTAATTTGAAGAATCTCAAATATAAAATATATTTGGATTTGTTTAATACTTTTTTGGTTACTACATGGTTCCATATGTGTTATTTCATTGTTTTAATGTCTTCACTATTATTCTACAATCAGATTGCAGCCCAAATAAATGCTTCACAGAGTTCAAGTAACAGACACATCTCAACATCAACTGTTCAGAGGAGACTACGTGAATCAGGCCTTCATGGTTGAATTGCTGCAAAGAAACCATTAATAAAAAGAAGAGACTTGCTTGGGCCAAGAAACACGAGCAATGGACATTAAACCTGGTAGAAATCTGTCCTTTCTTCTGATGAGTCCAAATTTGAGATTTTTGGTTCCAACTGGCGTCTCTTTGTGAGTCGCAGAGTAGGTGAACGGATGATCTCCGCATGTGTGGTTCCCACCGTGACGCATGGATGGAGGTGTGATGGTGCTTTGCTCGTGACACTGTCTGTGATTTATTTAGAACTGATTGAAGGCACACTTAACCAGCATGGCTACCACAGCATTCTGCAGCGATACAGCATTCCATCTGGTTTGCACTTAGAGAGTGATGGAGTGCTGCATCATATGACCTAGCCTCCACAATCGCCCGACCTCAACCCAAATGAGATGGCTTGGGACGAGTTGGACCGCAGAGTGAAGGAAAATCAGCCAACAAGTGCTCAGCATATGTGGGAACTCCTTCAAGACTGTTGGAAAAGCATTCCTCATGAAACTGGTTGAGAGAATGCCAAGAGTGTGCAAAGCTGTCATCAAGCAAAGGGTGGCTAATTTGAAGAATCTCAAATATAAAATATATTTGGATTTGTTTAATACTTTTTTGGTTACTACATGGTTCCATATGTGTTATTTCATTGTTTTAATGTCTTCACTATTATTCTACAATGTAGAAAATAGTACAAATAAAGAAAACCCCTTGAATGAGTAGGTGTGTCCAAACTTTTGACTGGTACTGTGTGTGTGTATATATATATATATATATATATATATATATATATATATATATATATAAAATATATATACACATATATACATATATTTTTTTAAAGGAACTCAAGTCAGGCTTTGGGTATTTGGGTAGTGCGTTATGTTAGTCATTGCATACATGATCAACTAGTCCATGTCAGCTAACATTATTTTAATGATGTTTTTTGGCCCATTGATAATGTTTAAAAAAAATATCACATTAATACACATTAGACATAGTATAGAATTGAAAGAAAATTAGCGTTAATACTGCAACATATTCTGCACTAACAAGAGGGGTGTGAACAGTTTGTGTCATGAACAGTGCTGGTGCCCATAGAAATGGACATGGCGTGTGGGCGCAGGATGTGAAATGTGGGAAGCCCCCCCGAGTAAAAAAGTTTGGGAACCCCTGTAATAGAAGATGCACTGAAGAAAGAAAAGAAAGTCAAAGAATGAAATGAGGAATGAGTAGTCCTCAATGCTGTTTTTGTTTTCATATGATTTTCTTTGAGATGTATTTGAGCAAATATAAAAATGAGCAATCTGCAGTTGCTACATACATTTTGGGCTTATAAATTAATTATACACTGCTCAAAAAAATAAAGGGAATACTAAAATAACACATCCTAGATCTGAATGAATGAAATATTCTTAATAATTACTTTTTTCTTTACATAGTTGAATGTGCTGACAACAAAATCACACAAAAATGATCAATGGAAATCAAATTTATCAACCCATGGAGGTCTGGATTTGGAGTCACACTCAAAATTAAAGTGGAAAACCACACTACAGGCTGATCCAACTTTGATGTAATGTCCTTAAAACAAGTCAAAATGAGGCTCAGTAGTGTGTGTGGCCTCCACGTGCCTGTATGACCTCCCTACAACGCCTGGGCATGCTCCTGATGAGGTGGTCTCCTGAGGGATCTCCTCCCAGACCTGGACTAAAGCATCCGCCAACTCCTGGACAGTCTGTGGTGGATGGAGCGAGACATGTTGTCCCAGATGTGCTCAATTGGATTCAGGTCTGGGGAACGGGCGGGCCAGTCCATAGCATCAATGCCTTCCTCTTGCAGGAACTGCTGACACACTCCAGCCACATGAGGTCTAGCATTGTCTTGCATTAGGAGGAACCCAGGGCCAACCGCACCAGCATATGGTCACACAATGGTTCTGAGGATCTCATCTCGGTACCTAATAGCAGTCAGGCTACCTCTGGCGAGCACATGGAGGTGCGGCCCCCCAAAGAAATGCCACCCCACACCGTGACTGACCCACCGCCAAACCGGTCATGCTGGAGGATGTTGCAGGCAGCAGAACGTTCTCCACGGCGTCTCCAGACTCACATGTGCTCAGTGTGAACCTGCTTTCATCTGTGAAGAGCACAGGGCGCCAGTGGTGAATTTTCCAATCTTGGTGTTCTCTGGCAAATGCCAAACATCCTGCACGGTGTTGGGCTGTAAGCACAACCCCCACCTGTGGACGTCGGGCCCTCATGGTGTCTGTTTCTGACCGTTTGAGCAGACACATGCACATTTGTGGCCTGCTGGAGGTCATTTTGCAGGGCTCTGGCAGTGCTCCTCCTGCTCCTCCTTGCACAAAGGCGGAGGTAGCGGTCCTGCTGCTGGGTTGTTGCCCTCCTACAGCCTCCTCCACGTCTCCTGATGTACTGGCCTGTCTCCTGGTAGCGCCTCCATGCTCTGGACACTACGCTGACAGACACAGCAAACCTTCTTGCCACATCTCGTGCCATCCTGGATGAGCTGCACTACCTGAGCCACTTGTGTGGGTTGTAGACTCCGTCTCATGCTACCACTAGAGTGAAAGCACCGCCAGCATTCAAAAGTGACCAAAACATCAGCCAGGAAGCATAGGAACTGAGAAGTGGTCTGTGGTCCCCACCTGCAGAACCACTCCTTTATTGGGGGTGTCTTGCTAATTGCCTATAATTTCCACCTGTTGTCTATTCCATTTGCACAACAGCATGTGAAATTTATTGTCAATCAGTGTTGCTTCCTAAGTGGACAGTTTGATTTCACAGAAGTGTGATTGACTTGGAGTTACATTGTGTTGTTTAAGTGTTCCCTTTATGTTTTTGAGCAGTGTATGTACCAAATTATTTTTTAAGAATTTAACTTAGTTCATGAGCTTAGTTCAACTGTCGTACCCCATCAAAACCAAAATATAAGCTTGTTTTACTCCAATGTATGTAAACAAAGTAAATGTAAACAAACACTGTATAGCCTCAAAACATAGTTAAAACTATCTGCCCCATGTGCTAGATCCAGCTGTGTGCCTCCCTCTAGCGCAAGTGAAGTGAGTTTCGGAACAACTGAAGGTATGCATTTTAGAAGTAGTTTTCACATACAAATGTTATATGTCTGAATCAAAAAGGATTTCCAAAATGAACATGGTCGCTGTAGTAGAATTTTGATTGGTCCCATCAGGTAGCCTGATTTCAGATATGTCCATGTAAACAGAATTATTAGGGAAATTGTTCTTCTTGCAAAGCAGGTAAACGATTTAATCAAAACTATTACATTAATCTGACTATCCTCAATAATTGTATTATTGTGTGCATGTAACGGTAATCAATGACTAATTTCTCTGAACAGGGGTAAATAACTATCATCAAATTGAATGAAAATACATTACATTGTATAATGAAAAATATACTGCTAGCCGCCGCTTCCCACAACTTGTCAGACAGAAAACTGATAATGTATACTGGACTTTGGTGTGGGCTTTGGGGAATCCGTGAGTTGCTTTTGACCATTTATTTGTCATCCTCGTGTCTTAATCAATGTTAAGAAAAGGTATGGTCCAAATTGGATGTTGGGTACTATATTTATTGAATATTAGCTACAGTATATGAATCCTGTACATTGAAATGGCCAATTTGGGTGCAAACTACTAGCTTAATTTAGTTCAAATTGTCTTTGAACAAAATACTTTTCCCGGAATTACCTTATTTGTTTCTAATTACAGAAACGATTTCAGAAACAATCTGAGATGTCGAAATCTTCTTTCTTGAGTTTTTTGAGGTGGAACGACCCTAGAACTACTATGCTGACAAAGATTCAATGCTAGCTACTTATGGCTCTCATCTGGAGCTATTCACAAGGGGGCGGGAGGTAGCCTAGTGGTAAGAGCATTGAGTCAGTAACCGAAAAGTTGCTCAATAAAGGTATACATATAAAGTAGTTGCAAACTGTTAGCTAGCCATCACCTGAGCCATGTAACTTACTATTTATAGGTAAAATAGCTCGTGACAATTGTGTTAATTTAGCTGACGTTAGCGAACTACAGCACCTAGTATCTCAGAAATATAACTAGATAAGTTAGCTAGCCACTAGCTTCAAGCAAAAAATAAGCTGGCTAGCTTGTTAGCCATTATTGAGTCAATTATAGATGCATCTCATAATGTTTTAATTGTAAGTAACGTGTAACTAGCTAGGTAATACATTTTGTTATGTCAGATTCCCGCTCGTGCGCCTGCAGAAGTTCGCAAACACTGCATTGATGAAACGTCACAGACACCGCTAGGGGTGCGTCCCAGTAAGTTTTGCTTCCACTACTTCGTCTGTAAAACGTTCCAGTTATGAATTTAGAACAAGCTTAGACTTGTCTCGTCCGTAAACTGTATTATGTCACTGTCAATGTCAGAAGCAACCCCTACGTACAAGGGAAACACTTCTCACCCCATTTCGATAACCAAGTTATTTTTTCGTAGCAGGTTATTATGATACAGACTGAGGTTATGAAAAGAGTTGGGTTTAGCGAAAAGCCTCTCCTAACCTGCTACGAAAATCACTTAATGTTGAAGTTGCGTGAAAAGAGTGCCCCCCCTACTTCTAAGCTCATGTGTTGATCTGATAGGTTTAGATAGTACTGAATAGGTGGCGTAACAAATGCTACCCATTTGTGACACGATAGATCCCCAAGTTTTGGTCAGTGTTTCCTAGAGGACTCTAGTGTGAAATTGTGTAAAAGGTATACAACCACCCCTTTCTTCATTCCCTGCTCTTCTGGCTTATCCTATTATATCCTTTTAAAACTTAGATAAGGGCTCCCCCTCCTGGACATATGCTGTAGGCATACTGTTGATTATACCTTTTCTAACAGCAGAATACTTGAGTGTACACTGTCATGAGGTGTTATTTTTGTATTAATTGAAACCATAAGAAATCTGCAAAGAGGCTTTTACTGTCAATTGATGTCAAAACCCTGAGCATGTGGAAAAACATCCCTGAAGTTATGTCTACTTTGTTTTTTAAAAATGTGTGGAGAATCAATTGTGCTAAGCAGTAGCTCCTCTCCACCACACTCATCCCACTTTAAAGGCCACTTCCACCACTTTTCAACCTCATTTTTATTATCTCCAGCATAATACCAGTCTTATGTGAAAACGGCACATTTCTACAATAATATTAAGTTAAAAAGTTAGACTCGATGACATCATCGAAAGTTTAAACATTTGAATAACAGTGGTTTTCAAACACTATGAGATTCGCAGTGACGTGTGGAGCTAGAAACTCATTGCAGGTTTGTTTGACTTTTTAATCCTACCCTGTGATGTCACAGAAGTATTTTTTAGGACCTTCCTTCATATCTTTTTAACCACAGATCATAGAAACATGCTATTTTCACATGTTTATACACTGGTTTGGTGGTGGAGATAATGAATATGAGGTTGAAAATTGCTGGAATTGCCCATTAACCTTGCTTAAATACTAGCAATTGTTGATGTAGACATAATCTATCTGATCTGAGTCACAGCACAAATGTAGGAGGTGGAAGAATGAAAGCAGAGGTTGTTTGGTTAACTACGTGGTGGGACCTTGTCTGAGATGTAATGCCTTGAACAGAAGGTGCCTAGGAGTCAGCTCAGTGGGCTAAATGCAAAGTCACGCAGACACCCAGGCTCACTACCTTGTCAGTAGACTTTCAGCAGTAAAACCAGGAGCTGAGTGGTCAGTGAAAGGCAGAGTAGAGTACAAAAGGGGGAAAGATCCATCCTCCCATCCACCAACTACATCTGGACCCCTTTTGTGATAGCAAATTCATCAGAGACCCCCTCATAATCAGAACACAACTTGAGTGACATAAAAAAAATAGCATACAATGACTTTGGCAGTGCTTGGCTGGTCAAACCACGTCTCGGCCCTGGGAAGGAACACTTTAAAGGCCCAATTCTCAGTTTTCTACTTAATTTTAACCATGGCAGGTAGCCTAGCAGTTAAGAGCGTTGGGCCAGTAAACAAAAAGTCACTGGATCGAATCCCCTTAGCCGACTATGTGAAAAATCTGTCGATGTGCCTTTCAGCATGGCACTTAACCCTAATTGCTGCTGTAAGTACCTCTGGATTAAAGTGTCTGCTAAATTACTTAAATCTAAATCTACACATTTTGTCATGGGGCATAGAGATTGTTTGTTGTTGCAGCTTTGACGCTTATATCCTGCAATTCTACACAATTTTCCATGAGGCAGATAGACCATTTTTGGGGAATACAAGAAGTATTGAGTTGCAAAATGTATAATTGGTGGAGTACTGTGGATATCGATATCCTTGTGAGCCTCCCAGGCACATGTTACTCAGGGTTAAGAACATCAATTGTAGATTAATAATATGACATTTTATTGTTTTCCACACTTTAAACTTATTCTGGGGATCCCTTGGCCAACATTTGTTTCATCTGTTGTTGTTAGAAATATTAATTTAAAAAAATTATGTACAATTGTTTAAAAATATATATTATTAAAAAAATTATATTTTGAGATTTGGCCGTGGCCCCTAGAGTAGTGGTCCCCACTTTGAGAACCCTTGCTGTAAATAGCTCACAGCCAACATACATTATTACTTATTACTTCAGGTATTCATGTTTCATCAAAGAAATGCATGTTTCATCAATGAAGTGCTTTGTTATTTTGCAACAACATGTGGTGAACTTTATTGAGGAGCCTCTGTTTAAAAGAATATCTCGGCTATTAATGTTGGTTTAAACCCATATAATCAATTTTCTATATTTACATATCAAATACAAATGTGCAGTCCTTGTGCATACTCACACAGTTTTCATGCTGCTCAGGACAATATCCCATGTCTTAATATAAAGTGCCTTTCTCCGCTAGACTGTCGAAAGTCCAGCCCTTTTACGCACTCACCCACTGAGATCTATGTAAAGCTAGCTACAATAAGGATTCGCCACATTAGTGGGATTTGTGGTTTGCCTTCTAAATAAAAGTCCCCATTGAAAGTGATGTAAATGGATACAAATACTGTAATCGTGCCATATTTGGACTATATAATGCTCAACAAGGTTAGAATGTTGTTATATAAATTCAACAAAAGACAATAATGAGTTAATTTGACAAAAAAAGTAAAACTCTTTTGTAATTGCACTGTTAATATATTCAAATTGGCATAGCAGGGGCGGCAGGGTAGCCTAGTGGTTAGAGTATTGGACTAGTAACCGAAAAGTTGCAAGTTCAAATCCCCAAGCTGACAAGGTACACACCTGTTGTTCTTCCACTGAACAGGCAGTTAACCCACTGTTCCTAGGCCATCATTGAAAAAAAGAACTTGTTCTTAACTGACTTGCCTAGTTAAATAAAGGTAAAATAGAAATTCAGATTTGTATTGGGGCATACTTATGTGCAACCTTGCCTATGGATTGTAGATCAATGTAATTGGTTAGCAGTCTACTCAGTGACATCCACAGAACACAACTATAAAGAGTTTACACAAATATGAGTGTTTTTGTGTTCTGTGGGTGTCACTGAGTAGACTGATACCACATTTTATTGATCCACAATCCATAGGTAAGGCTGTACAGATTTGGGTTGTCATCTAAAACACTCGCAAACTTTTACAGATGCACAATCGAGAGCATCCTGTCGGGCTGTATCGCCGCCTGGTATGACAACTGCACCACCCTCAAATGCAAGGCTCTCCAAAGGGTAGTCTGATCTACACAACACATCACCGGGGGCAAACTACCTGCCCTCCAGGACACCTACAGCACCCGATGTCACAGGAAGGTCAAAAAGATCATCAAGGACAACAACCACCCGAGCCACTGCCTGTTCACCCCGCTATCATCCAGAAGGAAAGGTCAGTACAGGTGCATCAAAGCTGGGACCGAGAGACTGAAAAACAGCTTCTATCTCAAGGCCATCAGACTGTTAAACAGCCATCACTAACATAGAGAGGCTGCTGTCAGCATACAGACTCAAATCTCAGGCCACTTTAATTAATGGACTTAATAAAGGTATCACTAGTCACCTTAAATAACACCACTTTAATATTGTTTACATATACTACATCACTCATCTCATATGTATATACTGCTCTATACCATCTACCGCATCTTGCCTATGCCGCACGGCCATCGCTCATCCATATATTTACATGTACATCCCTTACATTTGTGTGTATAAGGTAGTTGTGAATTTGTTAGATTACTTGTTAGATATTACTGTGTTGTCGGAACTAGAAGCACAAGCATTTCGCTACACTAGCATTAACATCTGCTAACCATGTGTATGTGACCAATAAAATTGGATTTGATTTACAGAGAAAATGAATGTCCAATACACATAGTAGGTTGACTTGTAGGCTTAATGAGGCTCATTTCACATGGATTTCAGTGTTCCGTAACAAGAGCTATGATGCTAATATTTGTGTAAACTCTCCACAGCTGTTTTCTGTGGGTGTCACTGTGTAGACTGATACCCCATTTCTTTGATCCACAATCCATAGACAAGGCTGTACAGTGAAATATGAATGTCATTACGCACAATAGGCTGCCTGGGGAAGTGATTTCCCACAGTTAAAGTCCCGTAATAAGAGCTAGGACGCTAATATTTGTGTAACTCTTCACAGTTGTGTTCTGTGGGTGTCACTGAGTAGACTGATACGCCATTTCAATCCATAAGTAAGGCTGCACAGTGAAATATAAGTATGCCCCCAATGCTATTCTGAAGTTGAATACATCTATAGTGAGTTTTCTACAGATTTGTTTGTCAAATTAACTCATTATTTAATTTATTTTATTTATATAACAACATTCCAAAATGGTTAGTATTAACTCATTCAAATATGTCATAATTCCACTATTTGCATCCATTTTCATCTTTCAATTAGGGAGTTTTATTTTGAAGGCGAACCGCAAATTCCGCTATTGTGGCTAATCCTTATTGTGGCTAATCCTTATTGTGGCTAGCTTCACATATGTCCCACTAAGTTTCGGTCGACACTCACTCCACAGCAGTTTACCCAAAGCTTTTTAACGCCTCCCTATTCGCGACTTTCGGGGTTAACTTTTACGGCACGTGCTGCACCTTCCTTTTTGCAGATGTGAATTAAACCGAAGTTTATATTTGATTATATTCAATCCGATGTAGTCGACACTTACGGGAAGTGTGATGATGAGGCAGTTACTTCGTTGAGAATGAATACTTGGAGGGGTAGTAGCTTAGCACACTAGTTACGGTATTCAGGGAAGATCATGGCGGCGGTGGAGGTGAGTGTGAGTAGCGGCAGTAGTGACACATCTAGCACCGGCGAAGAGGAGAGGATGAGGCGGTTGTTTCAGACTTGCGACGGTGACGGTGATGGATACATCAACAGGTAAGTCTATTTTATCAACGACACGGTGGGGTTAGAATTGAAGGCTACCGAATGCAAATGAACTGATTTTTTTCCAGACATGTATATACGATCTGGAAATATGATCACTTGTTTAGTTAGTTTTGTAATGTGAGCAAATTGCCAGTGACTTCCGTAGCGAACAAGTCCTCGGATTTTGATTCGAAGACATCGAACCATGCCCAGTCTCGATAACTGGAAAGGGAAAACTATCGAAAAACATCTGCATGCCATGGAAGTGTTGGCTTGAGTTTTTGAAAGCAACTCAAAATGTAATTTGACAATGAAAATGTTGCAAAAGTGTATTTAGTTGAAACTAAGAATGTAGCTAGCTAACTAAAAGCTAGTCTCCAGACAATCATACTCATATAACGTTACTAACTCCAGACTAGAAGAAACTGTTGGCCAATAACATACTTCCTATTATGTGACCAATATCATAATCATAACCATTCAGTTTGTAGCTTGTTGCAAAAAAAATGTATGGACATTGCGTATGTTCTAAAAGCTTATGCACTGAGTCAGAACTGCTTTCACACATGCTCATTGAGGAGGGCTACTGCATAGTGTAAATAAACACCAACACTCCAACTTAGATCACAGCAACTGAATTTGATGCAGCATCCAACGACCTTTTACATTTCATGTGCAGGCTGCAGAAAAGTGGCATGAGCCAGGCAAGATCACGGAGAAGACTCCTGAGCACAGAGAACCTAAACATTTGTCCATACCTCGGAATAGGGAATCTAGGCCTATTCCTGTCCTAACATATTCTTGTGAGTGTGAGTTATGGTGTTATTAAGTTACAGTTTACACCGCGATATGAGTTATAATCATAGTGGTGGTCTGTAATTATAAAATGCTCATGAACTCTGAAGTGTTGAATGTTCATTCTTGGCAGTTAAAGTAGGCATGCTTCAGGTTATACACAAGCAGAGAGAGCGGTGAGCAAAATTAAAACATGCAGGAGAGGAGAGCTTAAGAGCATTGGTTACTTTTGATTAAACTCAAACACATCTTTTTCAGCCCTCTTTTGTTACAGAAAAGCCCATGGTTTGCTTAGTCATTTGAGATGCATGTTTTTATGTATATTTGTGGCATAGAACACACTGCTAAATGGGTTGGTTGCCCCTGTAAGGCATCAAAGATGATTAATGGAACCAGTTCTGTGAAAATGTATGCTTTAGCTATATTCTCCATGCATTCCAGCTGTTAGACATGAACTGACAAATAAGATATCCATTGTGCTGAATAACTACAGCTGGAGGGGCATAATGTTCCATTTCCATGTATAGGGGAATATCTTTTGCTGTAATTGTATGCCTTTCCACTTCATATAGGAAACCTATTTTTCCCCCTCCAAACCTGTCCTAATATTAGTTTATTTTCATTCTTTTGAGAAGTGAAGACAATTCCTCAGGCTGCTGCCCTGGCTAACATATCAGCAATTCAACTTGGTGCTGCAACTTGTACACCACTCTTCAATTGAAAACAGTTATCTTCCTGTACTTCTCCCCCCCTCTCCCATCTCTCTCTCTCTCTCTCTCTCTCTCTCTCTCTCTTTTTTACCTCTGCCTCTCCCTCTTCTCTTCTCTCTGCCTCTCCTTCACCATGTCCCTCCTTATTTCTCCCTGTTTCTTTGCTTATCACCATACTTTTCCTCTTGCCTGTACCTCCTTCCCTCTCTCCTGCAACTTTTCCATCTTCCTAAAAACCTCCTTCTCTCCCTGTCTCCTGTTAGGAATGACCTGCTGATGGTGTGTAGACAGCTAAACATGGAGGGGTCTGTGGCAGAGATCATGGACCAGCTGGGAGCAGACGAGCGAGGCAAGATCTCCTTTGAGGACTTCACCCGCTGCCGCATGCAGCTGGTCAATGAGATCCGTAAGGAAGAGGGCGAGATCTCCCAATGCTCCCAGGACTCTGACACTAGGAAGCTCAGGGAACACATCACCTCCTGGCCAACCAGTAGTGAGATTAGCAGGGGTGAGTTTGGGGATAGCCAATCAAGATTAGCCAGAATTTTGAGTTACATTGTTAAACAAGAGATGCCAATTAATCATAGCTGCCTACAAGCATAAAACCAGCTAAGAACAGGCAACACCAAAGAACTAAATCTAACACCCAACATTCAACAACTAACTGCAAACAACCACTAACCCTTATTACACAGTCATTATTGACCATAAACAACTGACACCAAAGTGCTAAAATGAAACAACCAAAACATAACCTGCATGACTGAGGCTAGGGTTTTTAGCTCTGTTGCTAAACCCACAGAATTGTTTGGGAGTGCCAAACCTTCACACTGCTTATTAGCTATGAGTTATTACCTGTTATTTCTAAGTTTACTACCTGTTAGTTATCAAGTTATCATGTGTCCCCTAGGGGCCTTGTCAGGAGCCAGAGAGAGCTGGGAGTACTACTCTGGGGCCCGGGACCTTCAGAGTTCAGACATCCAGCCTCAGCAGACTCAGATCCAGCAGCAGCCAGCCATCCTCCAGAAGCTCCTGGAACAGCCTGGGACGGTCCTAGAACAGCAGGCTGCTCTTCATAAACTCCGCTGTGCTCCCCTGGAGGGAAACTACCTGGAGCTGGCCAACACAGTGAGTGGACTGCTGTTGGTGTTGAGTGCGTACTGCATAGTGCTGGTGATAGCATTTGATGGATTCCTGATATGTTGCCTTTTGAATGATTTTGTTAGCCACCCAATGGCCAAAATAGTTGTTTCTAGTCAAAAGCCAGACTGCAACTGCGATACTCTCAGCTGACTGCTTAGCCTCTGAGTTACTGGATGTTTACTGCCAACGATGAAGGAATGAGTGTGCAATGAATGGTGGAGTCTGGAGATATTGCAGTTACAGAAAAGACAACCGTGTTGTCAGCTGGCACCTCCAACACTTATACAATGTCTAGTTGGTAACACACAGAAACCTAAGAAGTGTTGTGGTGCTGTGTAAAAGTTGAACCATTGAAAATCAATATAATCTTCCTGGGAAAAGACTTTCACCATGAAGATAGGGGGAAATTAATTCATTATAGGTGTAGTAAGCGTGGTTATGCTGCAGAGGGTAGTGCTGCTCATCATAACTCAATCTTCTTGCATTTACCTCTCCTGCTTAGAGCAGTCACTGGGCCTGAATGGCTTGACATCAGGGTGCCCCCTCATTATGGTTAGGATTTGAAGATACTGATCCTAACTGCGACACCGTCCCTGTTGTCTTTACTCTTCAGCAAGATAACTGTCAAACCTACAGACCTCTTCTGACGCTAGAACCACAGCGAGGTATCACAATGCTTTTTATGCTTCGTCCAGGTAGGGATTCCAACTCTCCCTAAGTGTTGACCTTGGCTCTCTCTGTCACTTAGCCTTAAGGGGTATCATCATCAGGGTATCTGTATAATCTCCATCACCTCCCCTGAGCAGTAATCACACCCCTTTATTAATGCATCCATATTTATTATTCATCACATTGGGCTGTCATATCTCCTTCCTATATCAGGTTTCAGGGCTGGGCGCCTTTATGGACCCATAGAAATCATTTAGAAGTTTATTACTGACATTCACATCTTGCCAGCGTCCCTCTGTAGATTAGCACAGGCACCAGAGAGAATGGGAGGTTAAACGCTGTCGGTTGTGAGTGACAGAAAGTGATGTGTCTGATGGAGAAAGTGTAGTGACTAGTCACTTTCCAGGCCTAACCATTATGTGGGATAAGGTGCGGTGGTGTAGCCACTGTTTTTTGACCCCCCCCCCCCACACGCAAGTAGGAGCCCCACTTTACGGGTTTGACCTGCCGGTAGTTGTGGTTAATGCGGCCGCCAGGCTTGACCACAGGTCCAATGGAATATCTGGCTCCTGACACAGGAAGGCCGTGAAACCATCAATGCTTTGGTTCTCTAGGTAGCACAGGGACTTTATGGACATGGTCCCTGTCATGTTTTGGGATGTTTTCAGAGTAGGGGGAGCGTATAGATGCTGTATAGCCTATGATTGTGTTTGTTAGTTATTTTTAATGCCTGGGTTGGTTCTTTTTATTTGGGTTTATGAAAAGTTTAAATGTAAAAGGTTTAAATGACAAATCAAAGTTTATTTGTCACACGTGCCGAATATAACAGGTGTAGACTTTACTGTGAAATGCTGACTTACAGGCTCTTTCCCAACAATGCAGAGTTCAAAAGTAAGAACATTTGCTAAATAACAAAAAGGAAATAGTAACACAATAAAATAACAATAACGAGACTATATACAAGGAGTACCGGTACCGAATCAATTAACAGGGGTATGAGAGAGTTGAGGTGATTGATGTAATATGTACATGTAGGTAGAGATAAAGTGAATAGGCAATCAGGATAGATAATAAACAGATAATACGCAGAGTAGCAGCGTGCGTGTGGCGTCAATATGCATGTGTGTATATGTTTTGTGTGTGTTGGAGTGTCGGTGTAGTATATGTGTGGGTAGAGTCCAGTGCAAGAGAGTCAGTCCCCCTCCAAAAATGTAGGCTAACATGCTGACTAGACCGGGCACGCACCATCGTGCGCATGTTGATTTTGTCCTTCCACACCAGATGTGATTAGGACACGCAGGTTAAAATACCAAAACGAACTCTGAACCAACTATATTAATTTGGGGACAGGTCTAAAAGCATTAAACATTTGACCTGAAATGCACAAGGTCCTCTAATCCTACAATTAATCCACAGATAAAAGTTAAAACCGTGTTAGTTTCTAGTAATCTCTCCTCCTTCAGGCTTCTTATTCTTCTTTGGGCTTTATAGGGCGGTTGGCAACCAACTTTAAGGTGCATTACCACCACCAACTGGAGTGTGGACCTCTGTTCATCTTTCAATCACCCACGTGGGTATATGCTCCTATAAACCAATGAGGAGATGGTAGAGGCGGGACTTGCAGCGCGTCAAGAACCACGTTTTATTTTAGCACCTGGCTACGTAGACACTCGTGGGCAGTTTGGATTTAATGATTGAGTAACATGCATGTGTACCTCAATTTTGCAACGCTCGTGCACGTCACGCTAGTGGTTTGATCAGCATGTAAGTTTTATCTTACTTCATGCACTCATGTAGACCATGTTAGTATGTGGAGGCCTTGTATGGAATTACGTTCTGACCTTGAAGGGCATTTGCAAATATTAAGAGATTATATACTGAACAAAAATATAAATGCAACATCAATTGAAATACATTCATTAGGCCCTAATCTATACAGATATGCATCTATTGGTCACAGATACCTCAAGAAAAAGGTAGGTGCGTGGATCAGAAAGCCAGTCAGTATCTGGTGTGACGACCATTTGCCTCATGCAGTGTGACATATCTTCTTTGCATAGAGTTGATTGTGGCCTGTGGAATGTTGTCCCACTCCTCTTCAATGGCTGTGCAAAGTTTCTGGATATTGTCGGGAACTGGAACAAGCTGTCGTACAAGTCGATCCAGAGCATCCCAAACGTGCTCATTAGGTGACATGTCTGATGAGTATGCAGGCCAAGGAAGGAGATGGGTTGTGAGATGGGTTCATGCATTATCATACTGAAACATGAGGTGATGGAGGTGGATGAATGGCACAACAATGGGCCTCAGGATCTCGTCACGTTATCTCTGTGCATTCAAATCGGCATCGATAAAATGCAATTGTGTTCGTTGTCCGTAGCTTATGCCTGCTCACACCATAACCCCACCTCCACTATGGGGCACTCTGTTCACAACGTTGACATCAGCAAATCGCTCGCCCACACAACGCCATACACGTGATCTGCGGTTGTGAGACCGGTTGGATATACTACCAAATTCTATAAAACGACGTTGAAGGTGGCTAATGGTAGAGAAGTTAGCGTTCAATTACCTGGCAACATCTCTGGTGGACATTCCTGAAGTCAGCATGCCAATTGCACACTCCCTCAAAACTTGAGACATCTGTGGCGTTGTGTTGTGTGACGAAACTGCACATTTTATAGTGGCCTTTTATTGTCCCAAGCACAAGTTGCACCTGTGTAATGATCATGCTGTTTAATCAGCTTTTTTTATATTCCACACCTGTCAGGTGGATGGATTATCTTGGCAAAGGAGAAATGCTTACTAACAGGATGTAAAAAAATTAATTAAAAAAATGTAAAAAAATTGCGCACAGAATTGGAAAGAAATAAGCTTTTTGTGCGTATGGAACATTTCTGGTATCTTTTATTTCAGCTCATGAAACATGGGACCAACACTTTACATTGCGTTTTTATATTTTTGTTCATTGTACATCAGCTGCTGAGTGGCGAGTGAATGCTACATTTTCTCCTGTGTTAATAGAAACATTGAGTGTGTGTGCGTGAGAGAGGGAGAGCGTGTGTGTGTTTGTGCGTCAGCCAGTGCTGTGTATAGCAGAGAATACATTGCCATCCCTGGTTGAATAGAATCCCATGCCCCCTCACCCAACACTCATTACCCAACTCCATATCCCTCCACACTCAGTAAACAACATTGTGTTTGGGGGAAAATAAGCTGCATATCATTATCCCCCTGAGAAGAAACTTAATCCCTGGGTTTGCAGATTGCTTTCTGTGGCATTTTGAGTTTATTCACACCCCTGTTCATTATCTGGTATTTTGTTTGGCAAGTTAGGGGGAAGCTAATCACTATACGGGAATGATGTTACCCCGTTGGCTGCAGCCAGCATCTGGCCAGGGCTGTAAAGGCAGATTAACACTGTCAATGGAGACATGGGACATATGCAGCGGCCACCAACAGATTCAACAATGAGGACGGTACATCACTGTCAAAGGGACTTTCCAACAGTATTGGACTAAAACTCACACTTTTCTCATTCCTCTTTGATTTGGATAACCTTTAATGTTCTACTCCTTTTTCTCCCCAATTTCGTGGTATCCAATTGGTTGTTAGTCTTGTCCCATCGCTGCAACTCCCATTCTGACTCGGGAGAGGCGAAAGTCGAGAGCCGTGCGTCCTTCCGAAACACAGCCCAGCCAAGCCGCACACCAATTTGTTGGAGGAAACACTGTACACCTGGCCACTGTGTCAGCGTGCATTGCGCCTGGCACAGGAGTCGCTAGTGCGCGATGGGACAAGAAAATCCCTAACCCAGACGACGATACCTTTCTGATTAGATTTTATTTGTCACATGCTTTGTAAACAACAGGTGTAGACTAACAGTGAAAGGCTTACTTAGAGGCCCTTCACAACAATGCAGAGAGAAAGAAAATAGAGAAATAATAAGACGTAATAATCAATACACAATGAGCAACGATAACTTGGCTCTATAAACGGGGTACCAGTACCGAGTTGATGTGCAGGGGTATGAGGTAATTGAGATAGATACAGTGCCGTTAGAAAGAATTAAAAGGGCTCTCTTATTCCACATTTTTCTGATTTTTTTCTCACCCATCTACACTCAATAATACCCCATAATGACAAAGTGAAAACATGTTTTTAGACCTTTTTGCTGGTGTATTGAAAATGAAATACAGATATATCATTTACATACCCCCCTGAGTCAATACCTTCTAGAAGCACTTTTGGCAGTGATTACAGCGATTTGTCTTTCTGGGTCTCTAAAGCCTTGTTCACATTGGCAGTTTTGACTCAAATCCTATTTATTTGCATATCTGATTAAAATCTGTTATTTTTTCCTGCAGTCTGAACAGCCAAAAAGCACATGGAATCAGATATTTCAAGCCACGTACAAATCTGATTCCTTGCCATGCGTCTTGTCTGAACAGTCAAATCTGATTTATTTCCCCTCAAGTGGTTTTTATTGTAACGGATTTCCGCCTCTTCGTCTGAGGAGGAGTAAGGATCGGACCAAGGCGCAGCGTGGTAAGTGTTCATGATGATTTTAATAAAGAAAGCACTGAACACTGAATCAAAACAATAAACGATGACTTGAATTTACAAAAACTGAAACAGTACCGTGTGGCACAAACACTCACACGGAAACAAACACCCACAACTCAAAAGTGAAACCCAGGTTACCTAAGTATGATTCTCAATCAGGGACAACGATTGACAGCTGCCTCTGATTGAGAACCATACTAGGCCAAACTCAAAACCCCAACATAGAAAAACACTGCCCACCCAACTAAGGTCAGAACGTGACATTTCTACTGTTATTTGGCATATCTTGTTGCTTGCTAGCTACTCTGTTGACAGTTTTAACAATAACTTGTTGTAGCTAACTAGCTTGTTAATCGTTTACAAACAAATGAGTTAATGTGCTAGAAAGCTAAACGGCTAGCTAGCTAGTTGACTGTTGTGGCTAGCCAAAAAGGACTCGTCTTGAAAGTTGGATCATCTTATCCTTTGAGGCTTTAAAAGTGTTCTTACATTATGATTTTGAACATTCAAAGTAACTGGGAAACTTCCATGGCAGGCATTGTTGTCATCATATCTTGTCACATAACTTTTGAATGATAGGAAGCACGAGCACCACCACCAGTCAGCCTACAACATTGTGCACACAACCAGGACTCGAATTTACAGGCGACGGTGACAACAGCGTTCTATGCCCCCATGTGTGGCCGTAATTCACCCCCAAGAAATCCATGCTTTGCAGCCAAAGTGGCCGTTGTGCCCTTGGACTGAATATAATAATTCTCTTCTCACGGCTGCCAATTGCCTTACTCCGAAGCTCTTCTCACTCATATCGCTCTATCAGATATCTAAATTCTGATTAAAAACTGGGTGGTTCAAGCCCTGAATGCTGCTGATTGGCTGAAAGTCATGGTATATCAGACCGTATACCACGTGTATGACCAAAAATGACTTTTTACTGTTCTAATTACGTTTGTAAACAGTTTATAATAGCAGTAAGGCACTTCGGGGGTTTATGGTATATTGCCAATATACCACGGCTAAGGGCTGTGTCCAAGCACTCCGTGTTGCATCTTGCATAAGAACAGCCCTTAGTTGTGGTATATTGGCAATATACCACACCCCCCCGGGCCTTATTGCTTAATTAGCCAATGCCTGTCACATGATTGGGTCCTTCTCACAGGCATCGCAGCTCCGAAGTAGGCTAAAAGAGGACAGCCACACATCGGGGTCCTTATCGAATTCCGAGGTGCTAATTGATGTTAGAAGAACTGTTGACATTTACTTTTCTTCAGCCAACAAGATGAGTAGGCCTAACGAACAGCAAAAGCACTAGCCTAAGTCAATCAACAATCCCCCATAGTACACAAGTTTACCTATTCTATTGGTTAGCTTGACCTTCTGTACGAGAAATAAATCTTCCAAACATACTCTCAAACAGTTGTGGGATGCGATAGATCCCAAATTAATACAACCACTGTAGCCTACAACAAAAAAACATTTCAAATAAATTAGCCTGATGCAACAGATCAGAATGTTAAGCTTAAAATGTTCATAAACTATTAGGCTTCACATAAGTGCAGCAATGCGCACACGGCAGTAGGCTATAAGAGGGACTGCGGGCGCTTTCATATAAAAAATAAAAATAAAATATCCTTCAGAAATGTGTTGTTAATATGACTAGGATTGTCTTTGGCAGCTGGACAATGAAAGAAAGTTGGCATATGAGGAAATGTTTATCAAATAATCCCCTTAACATTCGGTCGGAAGATCGTACAACATTCCTCATAAAATGACAAAAAAACGTCCATGTTTTAAACAATTATGTTTATGGTTTAATAGTTTCAAAATATTGACTGCCTCCACTTGTGAGGTGTGTGATGTTGCAATGCACAACAGGCAGTGGCCTTTCTCCACCAGTGCTTCAAGTATGTCGACAGAATCAAGCCTTTAGATATTAATAATGATCCTACATTATATTGGTCAAAGATGACTGGCATTTAGCCTAAGTGTGTGTGTTTGCGTGCGTGTGTGTTTGCGTGCGTGTGTGTGTGCGTGCCCAACCAGTCACTTTTTACTATTTTCTATAAACAAACTATAAAATAACACATGGAATCATGTAGTAACCAAAGAAGTGTTCAACAAATCAAAATATATTTTATATTTGAGATTCTTCAAAGTAGCCACCCTTGCCTTGATGACAGCTTTGCACACTCTTGGCATTCTCTCAACCAGCTTCACCTGGAATGCTTTTCCAACATATTTCCAACATATATGTGAATGTAATTAAAAGTCTAATTAGAGTTTGGCTACATTTTCAAGCGCCTCTCTCATGTCAGCATCGTTCTGGAGACATGACGGGCTGTAACAAATACGCACAGGCTATCACCTACACTAGTCTAATTATTTATGTACATTTACATGCATTTTTCTTTCTTAACAGAATAGCTACTGTTTTTTTTCGTTTTTCAAATCAATTTCATTGGCTATTTTGGTTAATGGCTTTGGTGCCCAAGCAGATGGCCTTGGTGCCCTGGCAGATTGGGCACCTCTTGAAGGCCAACATGAAATTCCAGGCCTGGCACACACCCATTGTTACTATGACAACTACCGTAGCCATGTCAGCAAATTTTTGCAGTGCTGTCTGTACACACATCCGGTTTGGTCACTTGTAACTTGCTATTTGGACAGTCAGTATTCCAAAATGGATTTGAAAAACCAAACTGAGTGAGCATTAAAACCTGCAGTGTGTACAAGGCTTAACAGCTTTGCACACCTGGATTGTGTAACATTTGCCCATTTATTAAAATAAAAAAAATTCTAGCTCTGTCAAATTGGTTGTTGTTCATTGCTAGACAACCATTTTCAGGTCTTGACATAGATTCTCAAGTAGATTTAAGTCAAAACTGTAACTCAGCCAGTCAGGAACATTCACTGTCTTCTTGGTAAGCAACTCCAGAGTAGATTTGTCCTTGTGTTTTAGGTTATTGTCCTGCCGAAAGGTGAATTAATCTCCCAGTGTCTGGTGGAAAGCGGACTGAACCAGGTTTTCCTCCAGAATTTTGCCTGCAGTTCCATTTCTTTCTTTATCTTGAAAAACTCCCCAGTCCTTAACGAATACAAGCATACTCATAAAATGATTCAGCCACCACTATGCTTGAAAATATGGAGAGTGGTACTCAGTATTTTTTTTATTGGATTTGCACAAAACATACAGTAACACTTTGTATTCAGGACAAAACGTTAATTGCTTTGCCACGTTTTTTGCAGTATTACTTTAGTGCCTTGTTGCACCCAGGATGCATGTTTTGGAATATTATTTATTCTGTACAGGCTAATTTATTTTCATGCTGTCAATTAGCTTAGTATTGTGGAGTAACTATACTGAGCAAAAATATAAACGCAACATGTAAAGTGTTGGTCCCATGTTTCATGAGCTGAATTAAAAGATCACAGAATGTTCCATACACACAAAAGCTTATTTATCTAAAATTTTGCGCACACATTTGTTTACATCCCTGTTAGTGAGCATTTCTCTTTTGCCAAGATAATCCATCCACCTGACTGGTGTGGCATATCAAGAAGCTGATTTAACAGCATGGGAATTACATAGATGCACCTTGCTGGGGACAATAAAAGGCCACTATGCTGGGTGTTGAGGAGTGTTTCTGTTTATAATAAAGTACTTTTGTGTGGAAAAACTCATTCTGATAGGCTGTGCCTGGCTCCCCAGTGGGTGGGCCTGGCTCTCAAGTGGGTGGGCCTAAGCCCTCCCAAGCCCACCCATGGCTGCGCCTCTTTCCAGTCATGTGAAATACATACACTAGGGCCTAATGCATTTATTTCAGTTGACTGATTTCCTTATATGAACTGTAACTCAGTAAAAGCGTTGACATTATTACATGTTGCATTTACATTTTTGCTCAGTAAACAATGTTGTTGATCCATCCTCAGTTTTTTCTATCACATCCATTGAACTCAAACTGTTTTACAGTCCCCATTGGCCTCATGGTGAAATCCCTGAGCGGTTTCTTTCCTCTCTGGCAGCTGAGTTAGGAAGGATGCCTGTATCTTTGTAGTGACTGGGTGTGTTGATACACCATCCAAAGTGCAACTAATAATTTCACCATGCTCAAAAGGATGTTCAATGTCTGTTCAATGTCTTTTAAATTTTTACCCATCTACCAATAGGTACCCTTTGCTAGGCATTGGAAAACCTTCCTGGTCTTTGCGTTTGAAGTTCACTGCTTGGCTGAGGGACCTTACATATAATTCTATGCGTGGGGTACAGAGATGAGGTAGTCATTAAAAACATCATGGTAAACACTATTATTGCACACAGAGTGAGTCCATGCAACTCTATTTGACTTCTTAAGCAAATGTTTACTCTTGAAATGAATTAGGCTTGCCATAACAAGGGGGTTGAATACTTATTGACTCATGACATTTCAGCTTTTCATTTTTTAATTAATTTGTAAACATTTCTGAAAACATAGTTACACTTTGACATTATGGGATATTGTGTGTAGGCCAGTGACCAAAATAATTATTGACTCCATTTAAAATTCAGGCTCTAGCACAAGAAAATGTGGAGAAAGTCAAGGGGTGTCAATACTTTCTGAAGGCATTGTACATGTTCTCTGTGAGTGCAGGCATGATTCATGCCTACATGCTCACGTGTGTGTGTGTGTGTGTGAGTGTGTGTGGTTAAGTGTGATCTCATCAGCACTGCTGGATTACCCTCTGATCACACCCATGATTCATGCCTGACACACAGTTTATTGCCATCTCATTATCGGGCTCATTATCCTAAGAGCTCTCATCCGATGACCCACTGCAATTCAGCCACGTTTACCTTAGTTGATGGTAGTTTTCTGAATGCTCAAGTAGTTCACTTTATCTTTACGCAACCAGAGATTGGCCTTGGAAATCAAGATTCCTTGAGTCAAATGGTTGATGACTTGACACTTGATTATTGACCTTGGAAAGTGAGATAAATGTTTTATCTATTTAACGGTTGTTACCAGAGTTGGCTTGGGGTTTCAATCTCATAGTGTGGTCAACGCATTAACACATGATTCAATATTAACTCTACAAACACTGAAATAGGTTTGGAAAGTGATGTTTGCTCTGTAATGCTGTGCTGTAATTATGCTCTACTACTTTACAACATGATGTATGGTAAGCTAATGCCACAAGTTGCAACCATACGGACTGATCTAGGCTATCCATAGTCAGAGATGTCTCTTTACACTAGTGTTTTGTAGAGACTTTTGTATGATCTTGATTCCATGCCACATACAGTAGCCTATATTGACCTATATAGCAGTTTCTCTTTCAGCATGTGTAATATATCCACTGATGTGGATGGTGAGGTTTTGTCCGTAGCAGAAGTGCAGAGCTGGCTGTATCTTTCTCACTGCTGTTCTCCATCTGGTGTCTCAGTATGAAATCCCCCTATGATATGACACCAGGTTCTCAGCCAAGCCCCAAAATAGAGCAAAGTAATCCTAATAGATAGCCTATTTTCAAGACAGCAAAAAGCTAAATCAATATCTGTTAATTAGCCCTTTACACTCGTACCTGTATACGGGTTGAAAATGGCAGATGTGGGCACTGATCAACACAATGGTTGTACAGTAACATGCTATACATGACATCGGCGCTCAGGCTCTGCGTGTCACAGGTTTTGACATTCTTCTCACAGGAGAGACATTCTGAACTTGAGCACCGTGCACGACAAGAATTTGCCTCCATCTCTCCTGCTAATTGGGCATCTTTTGCAAATGTTTTGTCGTCTGAGTGAGGGAAATGCTGTAAATTAAGAGGACTCTTGTGTATTTAGATAAATTAGACGTTGAGGATTATAATAAATACTGCTTTGATGTCATACAAGCAAACCAAACACCTGTGAGTCCAAATGTGGACTTCACATTTCCATATCATAAAAGACTGTCATATACAGTGTCAATGTGTATGACCACTATGTCTGATGTACAGTTACAAGATTAAATCATACCCTGGGTTGTTCTGAACACAATGAGCCTATGTTTGTCTATTGTGAAGAACATTTGCCATGGCAGACGTTCTTGTATGCACTCATAACTCCTTTCTATGTGCACCAAAATTAGGATCTGACCCAGATTGTGATTTATAATGGACTGTTTTTGGATTGCGAACAAAACAACTACAAGAGTTGAAGACTTCTTTGAGTCATAAAAGTGCATTGAAATGACTTAGGAACTGTGCACACTTTGGAGAGGTGTATGTGGCCAATTGGAGACACCAGTTAGTCCTCTCACTCAAACTTGTATCATTTTTTTGTCTTATGTTGTACCTATCCCATTTTCTCCAGCAATACTCTTATCATGTTACTAATTGTATCCAGAGTATGTTCAGATTTCGTTATAAACAAATGCTGCGAAAGTACTGTAAATATAAAATGAACATCACATCAACTGTTTCTTTTTTAGATTCAGTCTTGTGTCAGGTGAAATGTTGTGTCCTCACCTTTGGTCTAATAATTTCCCCATAATCTCCAAAATGTTCCCTTTCAATTGCTACCATGGTTATGCATATGCTTTTCATATTTATTCTGTAAGAAACATTTCAATTTAGCCCAGTTGATATAGGCCAATTCCCATGACTGTAAAAAGGTTAACAGATGCATGCAGTATCTGATGGATTTAGGGAGGAGGAAATTTTATTTTGACAAAATGAGCCAGCACATGTCGCTCTCTTCGATATTGCAGTAGCTTATGAGGGAACAGTGTTTCACCAGAGGAAGAGAAGTGAGTGATGTTTGGAGGAAGAGGATGAGAGAAGAGAGGAAAGGAGGAAGCAGTCCTGCTGAGAGGATGTAGACGCAGCCGAGCCGTCGCACCACATGTTCATGGAAGAGGGGAAGGAAGACACAGAGAGGAATGGGAGGAAGAGTGGTAGGTAGAGAAGGAAGAGGTGGACGATGTACACGCAGTCACCAAGGGAGTGATCCAGAAAGGAATGTGCATCCAGACAGAGCCTTCTGCTTCTTCTGCCTCTGCAGGTACACACAACACTTACACATAGCAGGCTATCCCTTTACCACACCAGCCTTGGTTCATGACCTGTGTCTTGTAAGTTGTGAGCTAGTTTGGCTCCTGGTCTTACAAAGCCTGCTCCCCCATTAATTACCGTGCTCCCAAAGAGCCTAACCGAAAGAGCATAGCCTAGGTTTCTACATAGCTTAACCAGTATGAATCTAGACACACACAGGCTGCTAAATGGCACCAATATACACTGAACAAAAATATAAACGCAACATGCAACAATTTCAGTGCTTTTACTGAGTTACAGTTCATGTAAATAAATCAGTCAATTTAAGTAAATTCATTAGGCTCTAATCTATAGATTTCACATGACTGGGATTACAGATATGCATCTGTTGGTCACAAGTACCTTTACAAAAAAAAGTTAGGAGTGTGGATCAGAAAACTAGTCAGTGTCTGGTGTGACCACCATTTGCCTCATGCAGCGCAACACATCTCCTTCGCATAAAGTTGATCAGGCTGTTGATTGTGGAATGTTGTCTCACTCCTCTTCAATGGCTGTGTGAAGTTGCTGGATATTGGTGGGAACTGGAACACACTGTTGTACACGTCGATCCAGAGCATCCCAAACATGCTCGATAGGTGACATGTCAGGAGATTATTCAGACCGTGGAAGAACTGGGACATTTTCAGCTTCCAGGAATTGTGTACAGGTCCTTGCGACATGGTGCCATGCATTATCATGCTGAAACATGAGGGTATTGCTGCGAATGAATGGCACAACAATGGGCCTTAGGGCTGGGCGGTAAACTGTCTTTATGATATACCGGTATTGATGCACAGACAATTTTGGGTTTGTACTTTACTTTCTATAGCGGTATTTGAATGTTTGGTTTGTTAAATGTGATAGCCGTGTGTAACGTCCATTTTTATAGTTTATTTCGCTACTTGAGTCCTCTCTCCATGCCGCATCCCATAGATTTAGCCCCGCCCAATTTGTGTCTAACTGCTGGTCAAAATTGCACAATTAATCGTTGTGACCAGTTGAGGATGTCATAACCAGTTGTGACAGGTGTTATGTCAGTCTTATAACAGTATTATGCCTATTTCCTTCTTTGGTGGGAGTTGTTTTTCTATAGCTCAGACGATGTGATTAAAGGCCTTTCACTCAGCAGGTAGAGAAAGAATGACACCACCAGGCTGGCCGTGAGCCAGTCCTCCCTCTTTGGGGGCTAGCTGCCACTGTTTGGATTAGCGTCTGTAAATCTGGCTAGCGCTAAACCCATAGCCCCCCTGTGTGCTAGCTAGGCTAACTCTTTCGCTATCTGCCCTCAACCCATAGCCCCCCCTGTGTGCTAGGCTAGCTGCTATATATGCCCTCAATACATAGCCCCTCTGTGTGCTAGCTAGGATAGCTCTATCGCTATCTGCCCCGCAGCAGATTTGATTTCACACACAGTCAAGTTGGGTTTCACTGTGGCACTGACACTGTCCCTTTCCCTGTGCCACTCCTCTTTTCTCTCCCCCTTGGAAAAGTGCCCAGAAAAGCATAATCGAGTCTCCTGATACATCCTCCCAGCCAGCACCACTGCAATGCACAGTCACTGTGTCCTCCAAGCTCTGTGTTGGTCGCTAACAAGGTGTTAGCCGTAATGTGTTAGCCTAGCTTGTCTTTTTATATAGCTCTTTTGGACTAACATGTTGATGTTGGAGGGCTGTTGAGAGGACTGTACGTTGGTGATGAGGTAAGCAAGGCTGGGCAGGATGAAAGAGATGGGTGGTATTTCTGTGGGGAAAGTCGCTTTAGGCCGTGCCGGCCCTATAGCCTAGAGCTGATTTGCCAGGTTGGAGTGGACGTAGCTCGAGACCAGAGACCACTGAAAAGGGTAACTGTTGGGACTTGGATATCTATGTAGGTGAGATTGTTGGACGTTTTAGACTGCTGTGTGGATTTGATGGGAAGGAAACATGCTGTCGATCTTCAGGGATGCCTCTCATTTTAGTCTGTTTGGAGAATCACTTTCTATTGAGGCATATGTTATTTTATATTCATGTGTATTTCAGTCTATAGCAGTATGATATGTGTACATATATGCCGTGCTGTATTACTTTACATTGATCTGGGAGATTTTATTTCCCTGTTGTGTAGTGATGGTTATTTAAGCTTTCTTCCACTACTAGTAACAGCCAAATTATTTTTATCTTGCTATCTAATTACTTTTCTATCTGCCTAGAAAACCTCTTAGAAAAAAGAAAACTCTTGAGTAAAGAAGGGGTCTATTCTCCATATCATTGTTCTCGTTTAATTTTCACTGGTCAGGGAGAGAGGGAGACCGACTAGACTTCCTGCTCCATTCCATTTCTTTGAGTCACTCAATTAGAAAGTGAACCAGCTCCCAAGTCCAGCTTCATAAATGATGCATGCAGGTGTTTTTGCAAGGCCAGAGCAGTACTGTCTAAACGTAGCCCAGCAGCACCTCTGATATACTACTCCGAGTGCAGAGTCAGAAAAGGTCTCCTGCTACGGCTCTCATCTTCTCAACTGTCTCCTGCTGTTAGAATTCTTTTACATTTATTCTAATATTGTTCTCTTAGAATATCAACTGGGAATGGTAGTTGAACTTGTTTCAGCACAGTTCTTTTAATATATTTCTTTTTTTTTACCCCCTAGTGAAATGGATGAGAGAAGACATTAGGGTGGGAATTAATTACATTTACAATGAAATATTAATTTTGGATGAAGCTAGGGGGAGCCTTGGGCTATAGGGTGGTAGGTTGAAGTATTACGACTCGCTTGCCTTGAAGCCTTACTACTGAATGTGAATTCAGTGGTCAGGGCATTGTGAGTTTACATGTTCCAATTTGCATGGCAAGTAAGGCAGACTTCTAATTAGGGGCATATGCCAGCAGGTGCCTGACTGTGTGCGTTTCCCCTCTTTATTCTGCTCTTTGTGTGTTTGCATTCTGATGAGCAGTGTCCAGCTTGGGGAGCAGCATGATTTGTAGCTGAGCTTAAAGGTCAGGATCACCCAAACGCTGAAACCCCCCTTCTGAATGAAACGTCCTCTCACTGTCAATTGTGCTTATTTTCAAAAAACTTAACACGTGTAAATATTTGTATGAACATAACAAGATTCAACAACTGAGACATGAACTGAACAAGTTCTACAGAAATGTGATTAACAGAAATGGAATAATGTGTACCTGAAGAAAGGGGGGGTCAAAATCAAAGTAACAGTCAGTATCTGGTGTGGCCACCAGCTGCATTAAGTACTGCAGTGCATCTCCTCCTCATGGACTGCACCAGATTTGCCAGTTCTTTCTGTGAGACGTTACCCCACTCTTTCACCAAGGCACCTGCAAGTTCCCGGACATTTCTGGGGGGAATGGCCCTAGCCCTCCCCCTCCGATCCAACAGGTCCCAGACGTGCTCAATGGGATTGACATCCAGGGTCTTCGCTGGCCATGGCAGAACACTGACATTCCTATCAAGCACAGAATGAGCAGTATGGTTGGTGGCATTGTCATGCTGGAGGTTCATGTCAGGATGAGCCTGCGGGAAGGGTACCACATGAGGGAGGAGGATTTCTTCTCTGTAATGCACAGCGTTGAGATTCCCTGCAATGACAACAAGCTCAGTCCGATGATGTGACATACCGCCCCAGACCATGACGGATCCTCCACCTCCAAATCGATCCCTGCCGCGAGTACAGGCCTTGGTGTAACACTCATTCCTTTGACGATAACGCGAATCCGACCATCACCCCTGGTGAGACAAAACCGCGACTCGTCAGTGAAGAGCACTTTTTGCCAGTCCTGTCTGGTTCAGCGACGGTGGGTTTGTGCCCATAGGCGACGTTGTTGCCGGTGATGTCTGGTGAGGACCTGCCTTCCAGCCTCTCTCAGCCTGTTGTGGACAGTCTGAGCACTAATGGAGGGATTGTGCGTTCCTGGTGTAACTCGGGCAGTTGTTTTTTCCGTCCTGTACCTGTCTCGCACGTGTGATGTTCGGATGTACTGATCCTGTGCAGGTGTTACACGTGGTCTGCCACTGTGAAGACGATCAGCTGTCCGTCCAGTAGCGCTGTCTTAGGTGTCTCACAGTACGGACATTGCAATTTATTGCCCTGGCCACGTCTGCAATCCTCATGCCGCCTTGCAGCATGCCTAAGGCACATTTGCGCAGATGAGCAGGGATCCTGATCTTTCTTTTGGTGTTTTTCAGAGTCAGTAGAAAGACCTCTTTAGTGACCTACGTTTGAATAACTGTGACCTTAATCGCCGTCTGTAACCTGTTAGTGTCTTAACGACCGTTCCACAGGTGCATGTTCATGAATTGTTTATGGTTCATTGATCAAGCATGGGAAACAGTGTTTAAACCCTTTACAAGTTATTTGTTATTATCTTTGAAAGACAGGGTCCTGAAAAAGGGATGTTTCTTTTTTTGCTGAGTTTGTGTGTGTGTGTGTGTATATGTGTGAGCATGTCTGAAATAGCTGCTTGTGTTGTTGTGTCCATCCACATCTTTGTGTGTGTGTATATGCTACTTTGCTATGTGGTCTCCTTGCCACCTTGGTCGTTCCCCTAATGTGGTTTCCGGTCACATCTCAACATGTCATATCAAAAATCAAACCAATATCAATAGGGGGAGCGGTTTATTCTATGTTCCATTCAAAGTGCCGAGCAAGAGGTGGTCGTACTACCCATTTTTTTTCAAATCCTTATGTGACTGCCTTTCCCATTACCAACATAATCTAACCTATCTGAATTAGCTAGGCTTATCGGCTAACAAATATTGCGTTGATCCATGTAGTCAAACGTTCATTGCTGGTTGCTCTAAACACCAGTCATCAATATATTAATGAAGTGCTCCAATCTGTTCATATTTAATGAGGCCTGAATGGGCTGCTAATGAACTGGTCTATTAGCGTATCCTTCACACTATAATTAAGTCTACGAGAGGAGCCACAATGCCAGAAGTGCACTTTAATTGCTTTAACATCCTCCAAGAGTGGAGATGAGGGAAAGTTCTGGAATGCTGCCATTTCTAGAGCTCGGAGGGAGGGAGAGAGGGAGAGAGCATGCACTCTGTTGAACATACCATTAGTGCCGCGGCACTCTTTGGTGTGAGTGCTTGTCTGAGTTTCAGAGAGAGAGAGAGGTCTGGGAGTGGCACAGACCGACTGAAGGAATGAGAGGGGGGTGCTGTTAAAACTTGAATCAATATCGAAGAGAGGAGGTAGAGAGAACAAGGGGAGAGGGGGATAAGGAGGAACAACTGCTCGTAGACTGGAATCCGACAGTCGAGCAGCAGAGACGATAACACACTGGGGAACGCTGCCCGCTACACACACACACACAGACGCACTGAGCCTGGCCCCGGGTGGCGGCAGCGCGTGGAGATGACGGGGGAGCGGCAGGGAAAAGGCGAGCCAGCCAAGAGAGACTCCATCAGTTTTCCTTGGTTACACTCGGGAACGGTTCTCCTGAGGGGCAGCAGGAGCGCTAATGACTTAACTGATAACGGATCATGGAACATGTGCCGGTGTGTGTGACTGTGCACTTCTGAACGCGAGCGGGTTTGTGTATTTACCTCCACCTTTTGGTTTTTGCGTGTATGCGTGCGTGTGTGTTCATTCTGATCACAGTGTGGGATTTTTCTGAATGAAGGTGGTTTGCCACAGCAGCCAGCGGCACTGGAGACTACATGCAACTGAAGACAAGGGACTAAGGGACTGCGTTTTTCTTTCATCGCATTTCTGTCGGGAGAGAGAGCTCTGGAATCTTAATATCTTTTGAGAGTTTGGGGAAGTCATGAACTCTTCCGGAACAGTCGGAAAATTGGGGATCGAAGGGGGCGAGGTAAGACTGCACATTTCTGTACAAGTAGCCAAATCAAAACTGTCTACTGGCCACATCAAAACTGTATAATGTCTTGCTTGGAGGCTTGCCTCTTAGGTCTTTCAGGTCCACTGTGTAAGAGGTAGTTGTTAATTTGAAAAGGGTTGGATCTGAGTTTTCTCTTAAAGGTTTGGTTTGGAAGTGGTTACTAGTGTCGTTAGGGTTTCTGTGAAATTCTCTTGTCACCCATTTCTAGGTTATTTCAAGGTTTGGCCAAGAAGTAGAACTCCTTTCTTATAACCCAGAAATGACAGCCAACTCGCTTGGAAGGTTTCAGTCAGAGCTGTCTGTCTTTCGTCCCTCTGTAAACACTTGTGCCCCTCCAGCTCATGGCTCAGACTCATCTGGGCTAGTCCTCTACCCCTTTATCTCTCCCCGCAGTCCCCCCCTGCTTGCAGCATATTAAATCCAGGTGGGAGAGAGTTAGGTTCAGGCGAAATACCTCTCAAAAGGGAGGAGGAGAAGGGGTAGGAAAATGTAGGCGAAGTGCCTCGGGTATGTTACGCTCCCACAGTGAAAATAGAAGACCAGATAGCTTCCAAATCAGCACTCGCTCCCTCTTTTTCTCTATCTCTGTCCTTCTGACTCCTGTCCTTCTGAGAAGATGTTTGTTTTCCAAGGGCTTTCGAGGGGGATAGTAAGCAAGCTCTGACTGTTAGTGTAAGGTCTTCGACAGAAGTGTTTCTTTCAGTTTCAAGGTCTTTATGGCCCCTTTCCCTTCTACCCTCACATCGTCCACAGATGAGAACGGTTAAATCTCCCAGAAAGTCACAATGGCCATCTGTTTCTGAAGACACAGGAAGTGAGGCTCTGTGTAGAGGTGCATTGTTGAGTGCCTCAAGTGGCCCAGGGCCCCTAAGTCTCCATGTCTCTACATGCAGGGCCGGCCCAAGCCTTTTGGGGGCCCTAAGCAAGGTTTGATTGGAAGGCACCCCTACCTCATACAAACTTGTATGCCATATGTAAATACAAATTAAATTGTTAAATTACGAGTAGAAGTCGTCCGATTAATCAGAATGGCCGATTAATTAGGGACGATTTCAAGTTTTCATAACAATCGGTAAACGGCATTTTTGGACACCGATTGTGGCCGATTACATTGCACTCCACGGGGAGCCTGAGTGGCAGGCTGACTTCCTGTTACGCGGGTGCAGCAAGAAGCCAAACTTATCTTATAAAAAATAATCAATCTTAACATAATCACTAGTTAACTACACATGGTTGATATTACTAGTTTATCTAGCTTGTCCTGCGTTGCATATAATCGATGCGGTGCCTATTAATTTCTTATCGAATCACAGCCTACTTCGCCAAACGGGTGATGATTTAACAAGCACATTTGTCGTTGCACCAATGTGTACCTAACCATAAACATCAATGCCTTTCTTAAAATCAATACACAAGTATATATTTTTAAACCTGCGTATTTAGTTAATATTGCCTGCTAACATACATTTCTTTTAAATAGGGAAATTGTGTCACTTCTCTTGTGTTCTTTGCAAGTAGTCAGGGTATATGCAGCGGTTTGGGCCGCCTGGCTTGTTGCGAACTGTGTGAAGACTATTTCTTCCTAACAAAGACCGTAATTAATTTGCTAAAATTGTACATGATTATGACATAACATTGAAGGTTGTGCAATGTAACATAACATATTTAGACATAGGGATGCCACACGTTAGATAAAATATGGAACGGTTCCGTATTTCACTGAAAGGATAAACGTTTTGTTTTGAAAATATAGTTTCCGGATTTGACCATATTAATGACCTAAGGCTCATATTTCTGTGTGTTATTATGTTATAATTAAGTCTATGATTTGATATTTGATAGAGCAGTCTGACTGAGCGGTGGTAGGCAGCAGCAGGCTCGTAAGCATTCATTCAAACAGCACTTTTGTGTGTTTGCCAGCAGCTCTTCGCTGTGCTTCAAGCATTGAGCAGTTTATGACTTCAAGCCTACCAACTCCCGAGATTAGGCTGGTGTAACCAATGGCTAGCTAGTTAGCGAGGTGCGCGCTAATAGCGTTTCAATCGGTGACGTCACTCGCTCTGAGACCTTGAAGTAGTTGTTCCCCTTGCTCTGCAAGGGTTGCGGCTTTTGTGGAGCGATGGGTAACGATGCTTTGAAGGTGGCTGTTGTCGATGTGTTCCTGGTTCGAGCCCAGGTAGGGGCGAGGAGAGGGACAGAAGCTATATTGTTACACTGGCAATACCAAAGTGCATATAAGAACATCCAATGGTCAAAGGTATATGAAATACAAATGGTATAGAGAGAAATAATCCTATAATTCTTATGATAACTACAACCTAAAACATCTTACCTGGGAATATTGAAGACTCAAGTTTAAAGGAACCACCAGCTTTCATATCATGTTCTGAGCAAGGAACTTAAACGTTAGCTTTTTCACATTGCACATATTTGACTTTTACTTTCTTCTACAACACTTTGTTTTTGCATTATTTTAACCAAATTGAACATGTTTCATTATTTATTTGAGGCTAAATTGATTTTATTGAAGTATTATATTAAGTTAAAATAAAAGTGTTCATTCAGTATTGTTGTAATTCAGTTGTGCACCTGGGCCTCCCACTCCTCTTTTTATTCTGGTTAGAGACTGTTTGCGCTCTTCTGTGAAGGGAGTAGTACACAGCGTTGTACGAGATCTTCAGTTTCTTGGCAATTTCTTGCACTGAATAGCCTTCATTTCTCAGAACAAGAATAGACTGACGAGTTTCAGAAGAAAGGTCTTTGTTTCTGGCCATTTTGAGCCTGTAATGGAACCCACACATGCTGATGCTCCAGATACTCAACTAGTCTAAAGAAGGCCAGTTTTATTGCTTATGATCAATTAGTCTTGTGAAATGAAACTTGGATTAACCATTGGAACACAGCAGTGATGGTTGCTGATAATGGGCCTCTGTAGATATTCCATTAAAAATCAGCCGTTTCCAGCTACAATAGTCATTTACTACATTAACAGTGTCTACACTGTATTTCTGATAAATTTGATGTTATTTTAATGGATGAAAAATGTGCTTTTCTTTCAAAAACAAGGACATTTCTAAGTGACCCCAAACTTTTGAACGGTAGTGTAAGTATTCACACCCCTGAGTCAATACATGTTAGGATCGCCTTTGGCAGCGATTACAGCTGTGAGTCTTTCTGGGCAAGTCTCTAAGAGCTTTTCACACCTGGATTTTGACAACATTTGCAAAAATTCTTCAAGCTCTGTCAAGTTGGTTGTTGGTTAATGGTAGACTGCCATGTTCAAGTCTTACCATATATTTTCAAGACGATTTAAGTCAGAACTGTAACTAGGCCACTCAGGAACATTCAATGTCGTCTTGGTAAGCAACTCCAGCGTATATTTGTTCTTGTGGTTTAGGTTGTTGTTTTATGATATCCTGCTGAAAGATGAATTTGTCACCCAGTATCTGTTGGAAAGCAGACTGAACCAGGTTCTTCTCTAGGATTTTTCCTGTGCTTATTGTTTTCTGTTTTTTTTATCCTAAAAAACTCCCTAGTCCTTTCTGACGACAAGCATACCCATAACGTTGATGTAGCCATCACCATACTTCAAAATATGAAGAGCGGTATTCAGTGATGTTATGTTTGGTTTGCCCCAAACATAACGCTTTGTATTCAGGACATAAAGTTTATCACTTTGCCACATTTTCAGCTTTACTTTAGTGCTTAATTGCAAACAGGATGTGTTAGAATATTTTTATTCTGTACAGGCTTCCGTCTGTTTACTCTGTCATTTAGGTTAGTATTGTGGAGTAACTACAATGTTGATCCATCCTCAGTTTTCTCCTATCACAGCCATTAACTCTAACTGTTTTAAAGTCACCATTGTCCTCATGATGAAATCCCTGTGTGGTTTCCTTCCTCTCCGGCAGCTGAGTTAGGAAGGATGCCTGTATCTTTGTAATGACTGGGTGGATTGATACACCATCCAAAGTGTAATGAATAACTTCACCATGCTCAAAGGGATATTTAATGTCTGCTTTTTAATACATTTTTTTGCCCATCTACCAATAGGTGCCCTTCTTTGCAAGGCATTGGCATGCCTCCCTGGTCTTTGCGTTTTGATTCTGTGTTTGAAATTCACTGCTTGACTGAGGGACCTTACAGATAATTGTATATGTGGGGTACAGAGATGAGGTAATCATTAAAGTTCAAATTCATGGTAAACACTATTGCACACAGAGTGAGTCCATGCAACTTATTATATGACTTTATTAAGCACATTGTTAAGCACATTTTTACCCCTGAACTTTATTTTGTCTTGCCATAACAAAAGGGTTGAATAATGACTCAAGTTTACATTTTTTATTAATTGTGTAGGGCAGTGACACAAAATCTAAATGTAATCCTTTTTAAATTCAGGCTGTAACACAACAAAATGGTGAAAAAGGCAAGGGATGAGAATACTTTCTGAAGGCACTAAAGTAATACTGCAAAAAATAGCACAGCAAACATGTAGCTTAAATTCAAAGCCTTATGTTTGGGTTAAACACAACACATCACTGTGTAATTGCCTTATTTTCAAGCATGGTGGGGGCTGCATCATGGTGTGGTTATGCTTGACATCAGCAAAGACTGGGGAGCTTTTCAGGATTTCAAATAAATAGGATGCAGCTAAGCACAAGCAAAATCCTAGAGGTAAACCTGCTTCAGTCTGCTTTACACCAGACACTGGGAGAGGAATTCACGTTTCACCAGGAAAATAACCTACTAAAACAAAGCCAAATCTACACTGGAGTTGCTTACCAAGACAACATTGAATGTTCCTGAGTGGCCAAGTTACAGCTTTTACTTAAATCGGCTTGAAAATCTATTGCTGTCTAGCCACGACCCCTAACACCTTGACAGAGTTTGAGGAATTTTGAAAAGAATAATGGGTAAATTATTTCATAATACAGGTGTGCAAGCCTATCATGTGACTTACCCATGAAGACTCGCAGCTGTAATTGCTGCCAAAAGTGTTTCTAACATATATTGACTTATCTAATCAAGGCATACTAGTGTGTTATTTTTCATGAGTCTTTCAAAAATGTCACTTTGACCATAGTATTTTGTGTAGATGGTTGACAACAAATGACAAATCCATTTTAATCCCACTCTGTAACACAATAAAATGAGAAGAAATCCAAAGGAGGTGTAGACTTTCTATAGGCACTGTAGGTATGTTTCAATCCTATGGATACTTTGTCATGCCTTGCCTGCAGCCAATTTCAATGGCGAGATGGGGTGAGCGGGGGAGAGAGAGTGAGTAGACAGAGTTCAGTTTTCGTAACCAACAATGTGTGTTCGAGCTCTTTAGGGACAGAGCAGGGGCTAGAGAGAACATTATGCATGAACGTGTTGACACTTTTACTTCTTCCCCTGACTTACCCTGCAGCTCTGGTAAAGCAATGTTCAGTCACTAACCCTGCAGCTCTGGTAAAGCAATGTTCAGTTACTAACCCTGCAGCTCTGGTAAAGCAATGTTCAGTTACTAACCCTGCAGCTCTGGTAAAGTAATGTTCAGTCACTAACCCTGCAGCTCTGGTAAAGCAATGTTCAGTTACTAACCCTGCAGCTCTGGTAAAGCAATGTTCAGTTACTAACCCTGCAGCTCTGGTAAAGTAATGTTCAGTCACTAACCCTGCAGCTCTGGTAAAGCAATGTTCAGTTACTAACCCTGCAGCTCTGGTAAAGCAATGTTCAGTTACTAACCCTGCAGCTCTGGTAAAGCAAGGTTCAGTCACTAACCCTGCAGCTCTGGTAAAGCAAGGTTCAGTTACTAACCCTGCAGCTCTGGTAAAGCAAGGTTCAGTCACTAACCCTGCAGCTCTGGTAAAGCAAGGTTCAGTTACTAACCCTGCAGCTCTGGTAAAGCAATGTTCAGTCACTAACCCTGCAGCTCTGGTAAAGCAAGGTTCAGTTACTAACCCTGCAGCTCTGGTAAAGCAATGTTCAGTTACTAACCCTGCAGCTCTGGTAAAGCAATGTTCAGTTACTAACCCTGTAGCTCTGGTAAAGCAATGTTCAGTTACTAACCCTGCAGCTCTGGTAAAGCAATGTTCAGTTACTAACCCTGTAGCTCTGGTAAAGCAATGTTCAGTTGCTAACCCTGCAGCTCTGGTTAAGCAATGTTCAGGGCCTTAGGCGATTCCCCAGAACCACCAGCCAATTCAAACACAACGCTGGCTTTTTCCAAACTAGGATCTTCAGAAAATCACATTCCTGCATGCACGAGCGCATACTCTGAACCTAAACAGGGAAAGCACACGCTTCCTTATCAGATGAACTGTACTTAGACCATCAAAGACAGCCCGTCTCCCATGTCGTTTTATTTTTTCACTACCCTCACATCAACTAGAAAAACATATATTGTCTGGGCAGATGTTTTAGAAGCCCTTTACCTTCCATTTATAGTGAGGGAAGCAGACTGGATCTCTCAGTGACTTAACAGCCGTAGTATTGTACATGTAGCATTCAGTCATCGTTTGCACCGCTGATGTACTACAGTGGAGCGTAGAGCATCATAAACTATGGTCCAGGGTGGATTTGGAAGAGATGACATCACACCGGACACGAAGGTCTCTGTGCCTCCACCAGTTGGTACACAACCTTGATTTCCGGCCCCTCTGAATTGGTCTTCTAACTCCGCCAACTGAAAACAAGAGAGAAGCAGGGGCTGCAGGTAGAATTTACGAGCTTCTCCTGGTAGGTAGAGTAAACCAGAACAATGACCCAGTGAAGGAATGAATTACCCTTGCACTTTTTAAAATGTAATTATCCTCATATTTAATTATGGGTCCCCTCTGTACACTTGATGGTCTCTTTCAAATGTCCTGTCACATATTTATGAAGTTGTTACATTTCTGAATTCATTATGGGAAGTGAGGGAGCATATTGATTGAGACAACATTGAGTGCTATAATTCAACAGTCGCCTTCTCTGACGTTTATTGTTCAAGTGACAGTGATAGGCTACTTGCTAAACAAGACATTTTCATCTACATTTTGATTAAAGTTAGTTTAATAACATTAGGAACTAGACCTACATAATGTTAGGATCCCGAGTGGCGTATAAGGCGGCGCACAATTGGGCCCAGCGTTGTCCGGATTAGGGGAGAGTTTGGCTGGGGTAGGCCGTCATTGTAAATAAGAATTTGTTCTTAACTGACTTGCCTAGTTAAATAAAGGTACAATAAAAACAATACAATTAATCATTGATAGTAGGTGTTGTGGTTTTATGTTCCCTTGTGGAATAGTCTGCATAGTGAAACACTTTAGTGTTCAGTCTCTAGGCCAGGCTCGCCAACCTTGTTTCTGGAGAGCTACTGTCCTGTAGGTTTTCCCTCCAACCATGTTCCTGGAGAGCTACCCTCTTGCTCTAGGCCTATATATTTGACCAAGGTATCAGTAACTTTATAACAGGCTGTTTTTCTTAACAGTAGTTTAATGAGCTCTGTTTCTCCCTGGTAGCCTTGATAACAGAGGTTGTTTCATGCTAATATTTTCCTACTCTGTACAAACATCAAAGGGCTGTATGTGGAGATCCGTCATACATCACACAGAAATAGTCAGGGGTTATTTGTGCTATGCATCATATCCATTCGTGTACATGGAGAGAAAGTGAGAGCATGGACTCCACCACTGCTTTATACGGAACATACACAGTGGGTATAGATTAGAGGTCGACCAATTAATCGGAATGGCCGATTTAATTAGGGCCGATTTCAAGTTTTCATAACAATCGGAAATCGGTATTTTGGGCTCAGATTTGCCGATGTAAAAAAAATATATATATATATACCTTTTATTTAACTAGGCAAGTCAGTTAAGAACACATTCTTATTTTCAATGACGGCCTAGGAACGGTGGGTTAACTGCCTTGTTCATTGGCAGAATGACAGATTTTCACCTTGTCAGCTCGGGGGATCCAATCTTCGAACCTTACAGTTAACTAGTCCAACGCAATAATGACCTGCCTCTCTCTCATTGCACTCCACAAGGAGACTGCCAATTACGTGAATGCAGTAAGCCAAGGTAAGTTGCTAGCTAGCATTAAACTTATCTTATAAAAAACAATCAACCATAATCACTAGTTAACTACACATGGTTGATGATATAACTAGATATTATCTAGCGTGTCCTGCGTTGCATATAATCTTACAGAGCATACAAGTATCTGACTGAGCGGTGGTAGGCAGAAGCAGGCGCGTAAACATTCATTCAAACAGCACTTCATATAATAACTACAACCTAAAACTTCTTACCTGGGAATATTGAAGACTCATGTTAAAATGAACCACCAGCTTTCATATGTTCTCATGTTCTGAGCAAGGAACTGAAACGTTAGCTTTCTTACATAGCACATATTGCACTTTTACTTTCTTCTCCAACACTTTGTTTTTGCATTATTTTAACCAAATTGAACATGTTTCATTATTTACTTGAGGCTAAATTGATTTTATTGATGTATTATATTATGTTAAAATAAGTGTTCATTCAGTATTGTTGTAATTGTCATTATTACATTTTTTTTTTAATCAGACGATTAACTAGTTGCTCCTACCCTCTACTTTTTTGAACATTTTGTTAAAAATCGCGCAACATTTCAGCGCCCTGCTACTCATGCCAGGAATATAGTACGTTCATATGGTTAGAATGTGTGGATAGGAAACCCTCGGACGTTTTTAAAACTGGTTAAATCACGACTGTGGCTATTACATAACGTGCGTTACATCGGAAAGCGCAGGAAAACCTGATCACAGAAAATGGAAATAAATATCCTTGCGCCACTTCCAGCAATTGTTAACAGTGAGCCGAATTAGATAAGACCGAGCATTCAACTCCCACAGTATCCCCATGTTGTCTAGAGTCTTGTGAATTGAATCATCTTTGATTCTTGGTTGAACCGAAACAGGGGCACCACTTACCTCCGGTCTCCGCCCAGATCATTCCGGAAGAGCTCTCTCGTGAAATTTTTTCCAAGACGACAGCTAATGATTTTTACATCGCCTATGGATGATTTTTATCGCTTATTAACGTTTACTAATACCTAAAGTAGCATTACAAACGTATTTCAAGTGTTTTGTGAAAGTTTATCGTCTACTTTTTGAATTTTAAAAAATGACGTTACGTTGTGAAATCGCTGTTTTTTTCGTTTATCACACAGTCTACATATAACGATATCTTGGCTTTATATGGCCCGATTTAATCGAAATAAAGACCCAATAGTGTTTATGGGACATCTAGGAGTGCCAACAAAGAAGATGGTGAAAGGTAATGACTGTTTTCTATTTTATTGTGCGGTTTGTGTAACACCGAAATGCTAATTATTTTGTTTACGTCCCCTGCTGTGCTTTTGTGTTGTAGTGTATTGGTGCATGCTATCAGATAATAGCTTCTCATGCTGTCGCCGAAAAGCATTTTAAAAATCTGTCTTGTTGCCTGGATTCACAACGAGTGTAGCTTTAATTTGATACCCTGCATGTGTATTTTAATGAACTTTTGAGTTTTAACTAATACTATTAGCATTTAGCGTAGCGCATTTGCATTTCCAGAGCTCTAGTTGGGACGCAAGCGTCCCAAGTAGAGGCAAGAGGTTAATCAGTATCGGCTTTTTTGGTCCTCCAATAACTGGTATCGGCGTTGAAAAATCATAATCGGTCGACCTCTAGTATAGATCACTGTTTCCTTAGGGTTCACGTGACTGACCAGAAAAACGCAAAAAGCCAGTGCCAGCGCACCAGAGGTGTGTCGTCGTGGTGATAGTGCTCGAGCTCCATGCATAATGTTCCCGTGCTGCTCAGTCAGATATGGCCATGTGCTTGTTGCTAATTACTTGCTTAAGTGGTTCTCCTTCATAGCTCTCATCCTCCATTCCCTCTCACCATAGGCATAGTCTTATGATAAGGAGGGCTAGAGCCACCCCAGATGGCAAAGGCATCCTTCTTAGTATAGACATAGACCCAGCACTGACTCTGTTCTAGTTCTGTGGCGGTGTGTAGTGCATCTTCTCCATTATCGGCGTTCAAAGTCTGCTGGTGCGTTGCAAAGCCCGAAAGGCATGGTCTTGAACTGCAAGAGCCCTCAACATGTAGTGTGCTATTTAGGCAATCAACGAACTAGCGGTAGCAGCCAACGAACTAGCGGTAGCAGCCAACGAACTAGCGACAGCAGCCAACGAACTAGCGACAGCAGCCAACGAACTAGCAACAGCAGCCAACGAACTAGCAACAGCAGCCAACGAACTAGCGACAGCAGCCAACGAACTAGCGACAGCAGCCAACGAACTAGCGACAGCAACCATTAAAGACCAATATCAGCAAAAGATATGATGAAAGATACAGGTGTTCTATTGAAGCCCAGAGTGTTTATTAGCTAGTCCTGGAAAACCTGTTGTAGGCTTTTCCAGTGCAGCTGCTCCTAAAATGTGGTCAATCCAGCACTTTGAAAGAGACATCATGCCATTTTAAAGGAGAATCAAGAGACAATTTTATATTCTGTACTGAATATTTACCAGAGTGAACCGCTTACTTATCAAAGTAAGGCTTCATCTGAACATTTTTATGGTTGTTAAGTATATATTTATGTTTGTCATACAGTATATTAATGTTCATAGAGTTATTTGAACTATGTTTGATAAAGATTTGATTCACGGTTAGTCCTTGTTGTTCTGTCTTTGTCATCAGTTCAAGACTGCCATAGAAATCTGCACATTAACCAACTCCTTGCCACTAATAACTAGTTTAACTCTGACACACTACATTAACAGATTTCAGCCAATTCATTTAAATTCCATCTCTCTCAAACAATTCCACTTTAAATGACTCTGAAGGACTCTTACTGTATTTCTGTGACGTATTTGAATAAGGTTTGAAAGTATATGTACAAGGCTGAAAGTAGGGAAGTTAACCAAGGTTTCCCCTGACTAATGACCCATGTCAGTCTGAAGTTGCAGTATCCTGGAGCAGCAGGACTGACTGGGGCCCTTACCTCAATGTACCTAATTGAAATCAGTCATTTACTGGGGGAGCCCTCATTAACTCCCTTCTCTAGGTCTTTAGCAGGTAATTAGAGTGAAGTACCAGGGCCCCAGAGAGTGGAACACTGAGAATCACACACACCAATGAAAACATGCATGTTCATGTGCACGCACACACACACACGTGTTCTATGCACGTGCACACGCACACCGACACTTATAGATTTACAAATTCACACACTTTCACATTCAGAAACACACAATCACACATACATGCACTTGTGTAATCAGAAACACACATACAAAAGTGTGTATCTCCTATACTCATTCACACGTGGACTTTCTGACTCCATTTCTCTCTGAGAGAGAGGGTAGATCCACTGCCAATTAGGGCTGCACAAGTACTGTATAACCCTGTAACCGCCAGTTATGGATGGAGACCTCATGAAAATAAAATAACCGTCAAAACATTTATAAATAGATTACAAATAGCTGACTGAAAATGGGACGGCTGGGCATTCGTACAGTTATACATTTTTTGTGTTATTCAAATGGTTATTACAGTGACCGCGGTATGGACCTGGAGCATTTAATAATTGGAAATGAGGCTTGAGAGTGAGGAGAGGGAGATAATTCACCTTTCAGTCTATTAAGCTGCAAAACCTAAATTTGAGCCTGTTTTCTCCGTTCCTCCCTCTTTCTCTCCTCTCTTTCTTTCCACCAGTCAAAACAAACCGGGCTATGTATAGAAATGAAATGATAAAATCTCTAAAGCTACTCAGTGAGAACATTAACAGGAGAGTAAAAAAACGAATGCTATAATGATGTTTTTTCTTGGTACAGCTCTGTGCATAAGTCTCTGTAATGGAGCAGAGTGTGTGTGTGTGTGTTATTGTGGAGGCTTCTGTCACCCATGATGGAACATCTCATCCTACATCCAGGACAACACTCCTTGGTATCAGACAGATGCAGCTACTGCAACACTGGCCTGAGGCTGCAGAGGAAACTCGCTGCTCTGGACTGTGCTGACCACTCTGTCTCCCATTCCATGTACCAGAATACTGCCATTGGCGAGGACATTCTCACCTTTACTGTTAAGGCGAGGCTGCAAGTTCTACCAACAAAATATAGTATAGCACTCTGGTACCCTGCAAATCAAATCAAATGTATTTATATAGCCCTTCTTACATCAGCTGATATCTCAAAGTGCTGTACAGAAACCCATCCTAAAACCCCAAACAACAAGCAATGCAGGTGTAGAAGCACGGTGGCTAGGAAAAACTCCCTAGAAAGGTCAAAACCTAGGAAGAAACCTTGAGAGGAACCAGACTATGAGGGGTGGCCAGTCCTCTTCTGGCTGTGCCGGGTGGAGATTATAACAGAACATGGCCAAGATGTTCAAATGTTCATAAATGACCAGCATGGTCAAATAATAATAATCACAGTAGTTGTTGAGGGTGCAACAAGTCAGCACCTCAGAAGCAAATTTCAGCTGGCGTTTTATAGCCGATCATTAAGAGTCTCTACCGCTCCTGCTGTTTCTAGAGAGTTGAAATCAGCAGGTCTGGGACAGGTAGCACGTCCGGTGAACATGTCAGGGTTCCATAGCCGCAGGCAGAACAGTTGAAACTGGAGCAGCAGCACGGCCAGATGGACTGGGGACAGCAAGGAGTCATCATACCAGGTAGTCCTGAGGCATGATCCTAGGGCTCAGGTCCTCTGAGAGAGAGAAAGAAAGAAAGAAAGCAAGAGAGGGAAAGAGAGAATTAGAGGGAGCATACTTAAATTCACACAGGACACCGGATAAGACAAGAGAAGTACTCCAGATATAACAGACTGACCCTAGCCCCAAGACACACTAACTACTGCAGCATAAATACTGGAGGCTGAGACAGGAGGGGTCAGGAGACACTGTTGCCCCATCCGATGATACCCCCAGACAGGGCCAAACAGGCAGGATATAACCCCACCCTCTTTGCCAAAGCACAGCCCCCACACCACTAGAGGGATATCTTCAACCACCAACTTACCATCCTGAGACGAGGCCGAGTATAGCCCACAAAGATCTTCGCCACGGCACAACCCAAGAGGGGGCGCCAACCCAGACAGGAAGATCACGTCAGTGACTCAACCCACTCAAGTGACGCACCCCTCCTAGGGACGGCATGGAAGAGCACCAGTAAGCCAGTGACTCAGCCCCTGTAATAGCATTAGAGGCAGAGAATCCCAGTGGAGAGAGGGGAACCGGCCAGGCAGAGACAGCAAGGGCGGTTCGTTGCTCCAGAGCATTTCCGTTCACCTTCACACCCCTGGGCCAGATTACACTCAATCATATGACCTACTGAAGAGATGAGTCTTCAGTAAAGATTTAAAGGTTGAGACCAAGTCTGCGTCTCTCACATGGGTAGGCAGACCATTCCATAAAAATTGAGCTCTATAGGAGAAACTCTGCCTCCAGCTGTTTGCTTAGAAATTCTAGGGACAATTAGGAGGCCTGCTTCTTGTGACCGTAGACCGTACGTGTAGGTATGTACGGCAGGACCAAATTGGAAAGAAAGGTAGGAGCAAGCCCATGTAATGCTTTGTAGGTTAGCAGTAAAACCTTGAAATCAGCCCTTGCCTTAACGGGAAGCCAGTGTAGGGAGGCTAGCACTGGAGTAATATGATCACATTTTTGGGTTCTAGTCAAGATTCTAGCAGCCGTATTTAGCACTAACTGAAGTTTATTTAGTGCTTTATCTGGGTAGCCGGAAAGTAGAGCATTGCAGTAATTAATTTTTCTGCCAAATTATTGGACAGAAAGTTTCTGATTTTTGCAATGTTTACATAGATGGAAAAAAGCTGTCCTTGAAACAGTCTTGATATGTTCGTCAAAAGAGAGGGTCCAGAGTAACGCAGAGGTCCTTCACAGTTTTATTTGAAACGACTGTACAACCATCAAGATGAATTGTCAGATTCAACAGAAGATCTCTTTGTTTCTTGGGACCTAGAACAAGCATCTCTGTTTTGTCCGAGTTTAAAAGTAGAAAGTTTGCAGCCATCCACTTCCTTATGTCTGAAACACAGGCTTCTAGCGAGGGCAATTTTGGGGCTTCACCATGTTTCATTGAAATGTACGGCTGTGGGTGATCCGCATAGCAGTGAAAGTTAACATGATGTTTTTGAATGACATCCCCAAGAGGTCAAATATATAGTGAAAACAGTAGAGGTCCTAAAACGGAACCTTGAGGAACACCGAAATTTACAGTTGATTTGTCAGAGGACAAACCATTCACAGAGACAAACTGATATCTTTCCGACAGATAAGATCTAAACCAGATCAGAACTTGTCCGCGTAGACCAATTTGGTTTCCAATCTCTCCAAAAGAATGTGGTGATCAATGGTATCAAAAGCAGCACTAAGGTCTAGGAGCACGAGTACAGATGCAGAGCCTCAGTCTGACGCCATTAAAAGGTCATTTACCACCTTCACAAGTGCAGTCTCAGTGCTATGATGGGGTCTAAAACCAGACTGAAGCATTTCGTATACATTGTTTGTCTTCAGGAAGGCAGTGAGTTGCTGCGCAACAGCTTTTTCTAAACATTTTGAGAGCAATGGAAGATTCGATATAGGCTGATAGTTTTTTATATTTTCTGGGTCAAAGTTTGGCTTTTTCAAGAGAGGCATTATTACTGCCACTTTTAGTGAGTTTGGTACACATCCGGTGGATAGAGAGACGCACAGGAAGCAGCTCTTTCAGTAGTTTAGTTGGAATAGGGTCCAATATGCAGCTTGAAGGTTTAGAGGCCATGATTATTTTCATCATTGTGTCAAGAGATATAGTACTAAAAGACTTGAGTGTCTCCCTTGATCCTAGGTCCTGGCAGAGTTGTGCAGACTCAGGACAACTGAGCTTTGGAGGAATATGCAGATTTAAAGAGGAGTCCGTAATTTGCTTTCTAATGATCATGATCTTTTACTCAAAGAAGTTCATGAATTTATTACTGCTGAAGTGAAAGCCAGCCTCTCTTGGGGAACGCTGCTTTTTAGTTAGCTTTGCGACAGTATCAAAAATACATTTCAGATTGTTCTTATTTTCCTTAATTAAGTTTGACAAATAGGATGATCGAGCAGCAGCGAGGGCTCTTCGATACTGCACGGTACTGTCTTTCCAAGCTAGTTGGAAGACTTCCAGTTTGGTGTGGCGCCATTTCCGTTCCAATTTTCTGGAAGCTTGCTTCAGAGCTCGGGTATTTTCTGTATACCAGGGATCTAGTTTCTTATGACAAATGTTTTTAGTTTTTAGGGGTGCAACTGCATCTAGAGTATTGCGCAAGGTTAAATTGAGTTCCTCATTTAGGTGGTTAACTGATTTTTGTCCTCTGACTTCCTTGCAAACCATGATCGATTTTGTATTCTAGATGAGTCAAATGTAATGGAGTCCATTGCCCATGTTGTAAATGGAAGTTATTTTGCAAGTGGGTTGCTCATTTGACGGCTGATATTGGGCAGTCTCGACCATGTTCACAGGCTTGCAGTGCGTTGCCTCCAGATTGTGGACCTGACAAAAACTAGGGCAAAGCAATTGGCTAGGTACTGCTCTGTTTCAGCTGTCGTGGGCAGCCTAGCTGTTTGGAGAAGGAGGTGCATACAGGGACCTTTGAATTGTTTGGATCCTTTTTTTGTATATATGATTAATGGATTCAAATAAAGTATTTAAAATGTGTGTGAGCCTTCAGATCTGGTTCTGTAACAATACCGTTAGTGGTTTGTTTTTTTGGAGCGCGAACAAGCTGGCATGCAGAAGTTGAGTTGATTACTCATGCAGACCCCGAGAACCCCTTTCAAGGTCGTAAGCCTATGTTTGGGCAGACACTGAAATTTGCAAATGTGTTTCCCCTATATTAATCAAAACTAGACAGTCGGAGACAATTTCAAATAAAATGGCATGGCATGGTGCCCCAATTGATTTTGCTATAATGTTTGTGTCTCTCAGAAAGCATAGAAATATGGAATAAGCCTTGGCAAAATGTGTATTGGCGGAAATTAGCTTTAAAACTGAAAATTGTCACTGCAGCCAAGAGGGCCGCTACAATTGTGGTCGGACACAGCGCTATTGCCAGTGCTGCTGAATAAAATTCTAGATTGTTGCCGGCACAAAAAAAACAAAAAACATTTGCTTTTACATTTCTGCTGAGATGCGCTTTTAAGATTAGAGTGACAAGTTACAACAAGTTACATATCTTCCTCAGATTGTCAACAGATCGTCAGAGAAACGTCCAAGGTATAGCTAGCTTGTAATCCTGGAAGAGTAGCCAACCCATTGAGATAGATGGAGAACTCTAGTGTCCAAAAGCCAGTTTTAGTATGGGCAGCGCCAATTGAGGACTTTCACCATTTTGAAGTAGTCAACTAGGTGAGACTTCCTATGGGTTAAGGAAGGATCACATAATTCTATCCAGGTCATCAGGAGGGATCAGTCAATAAATTATTCCCTTGAGTAAACATTCCATAACTGCAGGTTGGAAGTAAATCACCAACCTTGGCTTTATATCTGTTCAAAGAACACACTCCAGGTGGCAGTATGCACCCTTTCAGTTTGTTTACCAACTCATAAAAGTAGTAGAAGAAAGAATTGACTACTTCAAAATGGAGATGGTCTCAATGACGCTGCCCATGCTCTCACTGACGCCATAATGGAACAGATACAGTGTTGCGTCCTCTAACACTATCTCTAATGACTGGTTGGTTGTTTAGCAACAAAACCGATGTGTTCGCAACTATGCGGCAAAACAGACCAGGTTGGCTTAGATTGTTGACAACATGTAAGCTGTAATTCGTCTTCAATGTTTATTGAAAACATATACATTTGCACAATGAGCACTTGTTGTCTCACTGATACATCGTTACAGTTGTTGGTTAGCTAGCTAGCAAATGTTAGCCATATTAGCATTGACATGAAATCAGTCAAAACAAGACATATCAAGAACAAGATGAAATTAGCTTAAACGAGCCACTTATGATTCCCCACATAGCAGTTTCTTGGCAATCTTGCTCGAAATTTGTCCATCCAGAATCACAACAACACACTGACTTCTGCCCCATGTAAGCGCGCACATCATTTTCGTTACGTTGTCAGCTAACCCAACTATGACGCAACCCTATTAATAGATGTCTGTAATCATTGTTTTATATAAGATACAGTAACGTTACACTAGCTAAATTATTTTTGGGGTTAATTTAGAATTGGCTGGTGACGTTATTGGGATCAAATGAAACTGTCCTTGATTTTCCGATGAGTGTCAAAGGAATAATTACATTTTCATGCATTTTGGAATAGAATGTCTTTTTTTTTGTCCTCAGAAGTGACCTTCTCAGTCATTTAACAAAAAAATCCCCCTCTGCCACCTACTGAAATAAATCCTAGTTTAAACACTGCTATTGTTCTGGAATGTGCTTTTATCTTTATTAGTCTTATTTACAAATCATAAAGTCTAACCTCATAGAGAAGACTACATTTTTTATGAACAGACAGCTAATAAAATCAGGTCTGAAGGTTGTGTAATTATGTATTTTAACAACCTCTTTGTCTTTTGATTCCAACAGAAAACAACTCTTTGATTGCATTTCAAGCTGCGAGATGTTGCTTAGAGGCACATCCTGTGGTGCTAGTAGTTAAATTCTCGCCAAACTAGATTTGTTTTTGTACAATAAGTCATTCCACTCAAGTCGAGTTGCCCCAAAGATCATTGTTATTTCCACCCGAATATCTTGGAATCGTTTTGGCTTTGTTTGCATCCGTGGCAAAATAGTGTTTTTATTAGACGTTGGTTATATACCACTGCATCTAGTTGAGCTCTGTTCGATTTCTCTTTCATCCGGGGTGAGGTGATCACAAGTTCCATTGTCCAGTGCCGAGCCTCCTGCGTGTGGAAACGCCTCATTTTTTTAAACCTTTGACCTGCCCACAGCCTCTTGTACACTGGCGGGACTCCACTTCCCACAGGAAGTCCTGAGGAAAATAATGGGCTGGGCTGTGTTCTCCCTCCAAGTGTTTACTTCCTGTCCGAATGCCTTTGGTGTGAGAAGTGAAGGAACAGACAGACTGTGATACTAGCCCTTACTGGGCTTTGTTGTGGTCACCACATAGGCTAAGCCTACTTATAGGGTTGCTTTGTCCACCAATTGTCTATGGTTTGAAGGCTGTAATTATGAAACAGAGTCATTTGTTTGAAACATATGTCTTGTGATTATGTCTTCAGCATTTCCAGACAAGTGTCTTGTCTGTACATTAGTGAGTTACATTTTTTTTTTTTTTTTTTACTGTATCAATGTTGAAAACATATATTTAGGTGTGACTATAAGCACAGAACACTTACACTACCTATGTGTTTTCCCCTAAAGATCTGACAGCTGATTTGCCTTTCATTTGTTTCCAGTTGCCTCCAAGGAGTTATATCGAACAGTGTTCAGGCAAGGAGGCTACTTATGTTATTGTGATTCTGCTAAAGGCCAGTTAAGGCTATATCTTACATTATGCTGTTACAGCCTAGTCTAGCAGTACATTTTTATGTTTTCTAGAGTGAACGTGGAGGGAGTGTTAATCATTTTAATATAAAGAAAGGGAAAAGGGATGTTGTGTCCCTTTATGCTATTTTGTTGTTTTCTGAGAGGAATGAGCGGTGTAGTACTTTGTTTCTATACTTTGTACTGAGGTAGGTTTTGCTAGGTAACATGTGTTTTCTTGACTGGAAGGGATCGGAGCAAACAAGGTAATAATTCCTTTGCGGTCGTAAAAGTAGTGGGGAAAAGGAAAACAAAGTATAACCTTGAGGTATTTATTGTTTTCTTGTGAGAGAAATAAGGGATTCAGCACTTTACATACTTTGATGAAGTGAAGTACTTGTTTTCAAGGTGGAAGCTACACTGCTAGGTCCTGGAATACAGTGGGGCAAACAAGTATTTAGTCAGCCCCCAATTGTGCAAGTTCTCCCACTTAAAAATAGGAGAGAGGCCTGTAATTTTCATCATAGGTACACTTCAACTATGACAGACAAAATGAGAGAAAAAAATTCAGAAAATCACATTGTAGGTTTTTTAATGAATTGATTTGCAAATTATGTTGGAAAATAAGTATTTGGTCACCTACAAACGAGCAATATTTCTGGCTCTCACTGACCTGTAACTTCTTCTTTAAGAGGCTCCTCTGTCCTCCACTCGTTACCTGTATTAATGGCACCTGTTTGAACTTGTTATCAGTATAAAAGACAACCTGTCCACAACCTCAAACAGTCACACTCCAAACTCCACTATGGCCAAGACCAAAGAGCTGTCAAAGGACACCAGAAACAAAATTGTAGACCTGCACCAGGCTGGGAAGACTGAATCTGCAATAGGTAAGCAGCTTGGTTTGAAGAAATCAACTGTGGGAGCAATTATTAGGAAATGGAAGACATACAAGACCACTGATAATCTCCCTCGATCTGGGGCTCCACGCAAGATCTCACCCCGTGGGGTCAAAATGATCACAAGAACGGTGAGCAAAAATCCCAGAACCACACGGGGGGACCTAGTGAATGACCTGCAGAGAGCTGGGACCAAAGTAACAAAGCCTACCATCAGTAGCACACTACGCCGCCAGGGACTCAAATCCTGCAGTGCCAGACGTGTCCCCCTGCTTAAGCCAGTACATGTCCAGGCCCGTCTGAAGTTTGCTAGAGAGCATTTGGATGATCCAGAAGAAGATTGGGAGAATGTCATATGGTCAGATGAAACCAAAATATAACTTTTTGGTAAAAGCTCAACTCGTCGTTTTTGGAGGACAAAGAATGCTGAGTTGCATCCAAAGAACACCATACCTACTGTGAAGCATGGGGGTGGAAACATCATGCTTTGGGGCTGTTTCTCTGCAAAGGGACCAGGGCGACTGATCCGTGTAAAGGAAAGAATGAATGGGGCCATGTATCGTGAGATTTTGAGTGAAAACCTCCCATCAGCAAGGGCATTGAAGATGAAACGTGGCAGGGTCTTTCAGCATGACAATGATCCCAAACACACCGCCCGGGCAACGAAGGAGTGGCTTCGTAAGAAGCATTTCAGGGTCCTGGAGTGGCCTAGCCAGTCTCCAGATCTCAACCCCATAGAAAATCTTTGGAGGGAGTTGAAAGTCCGTGTTGCCCAGCAACAGCCCCAAAACATCACTGCTCTAGAGGAGATCTGCATGGAGGAATGGGCCAAAATACCAGCAAGTGTGTGAAAACCTTGTGAAGACTTACAGAAAACGTTTGACCTCTGTCCAGACTCTGTGTCTGCTATGTCCAGCAGGAGGTCCAGGTCATGGCCACTCACTCCTGACCTTTCACCCTGGACGCAGCCTGTCCTTTCCACTTCACTAATCTTTCGCTCTACCCCTTTATCCAAACATGCACACACAAACAAACACACACGTGCTCTCATTACGTATTCCTGTCTCCACACTGTGCTAACCCATCCAACTACCTCATCCCCATACTGTTATTTATTTGATATATTTTGTACCTTTGCACACCAGTATCTCTACTTGCACACTCATCTTCTGCACATCTATCACTCCAGTGTTTAATTGCTATATTGCCACTATGGCCTATTTATTGCCTTTACCTCCCTTATCCTACCTCATTTGCACACACTGTATACAGACTTTTTCTATTGTTTTATTGACTGCATGTTTGTTTATTCCATGTGTAACTCTGTGTTGTTGTTTGTGTCGCACTGCTATGCTGTATCTTGGCCAGGTCGCAGTTGTAAATGAGAACCTGTTCTCAACTAGCCTACCTGGTTAAATAAAGGTGAAATAAATAAAACAAATTTTTTAAATCTTGAAGAGTCCCCAGGGACCATTCTTTTTCTGACCAGGGCTCAGTCCAATGGCAGGCAGCCCCAACCCTGCGATCAACACCCCCCACTCGGACAGGAAGGAAAGGGCGATGCTAACAACAAATTCAAAAAGAAATGGAGAGAGAGCAGCACAGCCCCTTGTTTCAGAGGGAACTCACACAGTCAAGCCTCCACAGCGGACAGAACTCCAACAACTACAAGGAAACATAATGGAATGCTGGGTGGACCTTGTGCTACCCCTGAGCAGGAGATGATAACGAACCACAGCTTGGAGGAGAAACGCACACAGAGCGCCTTGGTCAGGGGAGGAGGAGGAAAGGGGGAGCACAGGTAAGGATAACAGAGGAGCAAAGGGGGGAGAGGAAGAAAGACTGAGAAAGGAGGATGAGTCGAGACTGAGGAAGTAAGGAGACACAGAGGAGTAAAGAGTGGAAAGGAGGGAACACTGGTAATCTCTTCAGAGAAGAAGAGATCGAGAAGGGATACCAATGAGAGGAAGGTAACGGAGGCCCTATTTGGGGAAGAGAAACAGAGGAGAGGAATTGGGAAGAGAGTCGAGGAGAGGGGGAAAAATGGACGGAATGAGAGGAAGGGAGTAGGAGGCTTTTCCACAACAGGCTGCGTGTGTGTTTGTTTGCGTGTGTTGATGAAAGGTGAGTTTGTTAATGCCTAGCAGCCAACCGTTGGGGTAATCACGGCTGAGGAGCCTGTAGAGGTTTGCTGGGAGGGTGGCACAGATGCTGGAGTTTGATATATATACTATTATTATTTATTTATTTTTTAAAACATTTTGTCAGATACAAGAAGTACGTTCAGTTTGCCTTGTCTCGGTCAAGTGGTGGTGCTTTAGGTTGAGTGTAGGGAGACACTTTGTTATCTTGACTTTTTAAATTTAATTTATTCAGACCATCAGTTGTATTATTGCTGTACTTTGTCTAACAATAGCTTTTTCATTGTGCTCAGGCATCTTATAATCGTCACAGCGATCCTTCTATTTTACGGCACTGTTAAGCTAAACGAGAAGGGCTTTGTGTGAATGGTAATGAAGTGGATTATTTAATTATCTCTATGTCTTTGTCCCTATGACTTGGCCTGTTATTTGTGCTGCTCCAGATGTATCCTGTAGGATGTCACTGATTCCTTCCTTATCCCCCTTGTTAGAGGTCATCCTTCATGAAAGGACAATACTTCTAAAAGCCTATATCTGCGTTAGTTATTTCTGTAAAACAATAATGCTATAATTCATGAATCTGCTGTCAACCAGGTTTTTGACTTCTAGAGAGTATAGATCAATCGGCCTGCTAACCATTTTCAGAAATACCTAAAATATTGGCATTGTTGTGTATTATAATATCCACTTATATAGGCTACTAGTGCTCCCTCAGCTTTCTCGTTACAGTTCCAACGCAAGGTCATGGTGAGTGTGTACCCATCTTATTAACTGGTGTGTATTCCTCCGGCACCACTTTGGTTCCACTTGAGTAGCCGTGTTAACCATTAGCATTTTCATGGGCTGGTGGGTCTGTCAGTGTGTAGCAGCCTAGCCCCTGTCCTCAGTTGTAGTGTAGGCGGTTATGTATACTGCTGTGCTGAGGTAAGGCTTTGGAAGCAAAAGTGCTTGGCTGTGCTCTGTCCGAGACCTTGTGTCAGCATGGAGCTAACTCTCCCTCACGCCAGTCTACACTCTAGAATCTCTTTTAGGGACTCACACTACGGTAAGGCTGGGCGATATGGCCAACATATCATATCAGTCTTTTTCAAATTTATGATGGTATTTGATGGTATTTGATGTTTTTGAATAATACAAGTTCTACATTTGCTTCAGGAGTAGTGCATGACCTGACACATAAATTCAGATTGATTTCATCGGGTCTTTTTCCATTATGATTGTTTTATACTGTTCCTTTAAACATTTTCATACATTTCCTGCACTCGCTTGAAATCTTGAAATTCACTTGAAATTTCCACACTGCCACGTAGGGCTGCACGACATGGGCAAAAAATTGAGGCCTTAGTTGCCAAATGTTCCGAATTGACTTGCAATTTAGATCAATACACTTGGGTGAACTGTTGGAATCATGGAAATGTAATTAGTATTCTAATTCTATAGTTAGAATATAATTGTTGGCAGTTTGAACACAGTGTTGTTTGACATGACAGCGACTGAACATTCCAGGGAGGAATTATTCTGACAGGGTAGGAACCAAAGTATTGATCAGTGTTTGCTAGGGGACCTTATAATCTTTGGCTACATTAAATGTTTTCTCTTAGCTACTTCATATAGCTAACATATTCATGCTTCGCCTATTCCCCTTTGATTTAGAAGATACTGTTGCACAAACAACGTGCAGATTTAGGCCTAGTCATGCATTTCACATGACTAGGTAAGGGCGCAGCCATGGGTGGACATAAGCTCACCGACTTGAGAGCCATGCCCACCCATTAGGGAGCCAGGCCCAACCAATCAGAATGAGTTTTTCCCCACTAAAGAACTTTATTACAAACAGAAACACTCCTCAGTTTCATCGGTTGCCCAGGTGGCTGGTCTCAGATGATCCCACAGGTGAAGAAGCCGGATCTGGAGGTCTTGGGCTGGCGTGGTTACATGTGGTCTGTGGTTGTGAGGCCGGTACTGACAAATTCTCTAAAACAACGTTGGAGGCAGCTTATGGTAGAGAAATTAACATTCAATTCTCTGGCAACAGCTCTGGTGGACAATCCTGCAGTCAGCATGCCAATTGCAGGCTCCCTAAAAACTTGAGACAACTGTGGCATTGTGTTGTGTGACAAAACTGCACATTTTAGAGTGGCCTTTTAGGTGGAGGGATTATCTTGGCAAAGGAGAAATGTTCACAAACAGGGATGTAAACAAATCTGTGCACAAACTTTGAGAGAAATTAGCTTTTTGTACGTATGGAGAATTTCTTGGATCTTTTATTTCAGTTCATGAAACATGGGACCAACACTTTACATGTTGCGTTTATATTTTTGTTCAGTATAGATAGCCAGCTAATTAGTGATTAGCATTAGCAGCTAGCTTTAGCGGCTAAGGCCATTTAGCCATAACTTTCTAAGAAAAGAAAAACTAACTGTTTGCAGATGTAAAACTTTTTTTTTTTTTTTACGTTTGTGGATTTATATTAAGAAGAAAAGCAGAAACAACATCGTCGTCATCCACATTGTTGCACTGACCCTGCAGACTCATCGTAAGTGTCTCTTGGTCAAGCAACTACAAATAAGCTCCTTGAATGACAGGGCGGGGCTAGGTCTGTGTGGAAAGTGGCATGGAGAGAGAGCGGAGTAAACTATAAAAATGGATGTACAGCAGCGTATCACATTTAACAAACCAAACATTCCAATACCATTCTAGAAGGTAAAGTAAAAACCCAAACCGGTCCGTGCATTAATACCGGTATATAGTCAAATACAGTACACTGCCCAGCCCTACACTACGGCCATTACTACTGTTTATGCTGTCACTGACCAATGTAGCCTAGCTGTCGTAGTAAGCAACAATTTCGATAATTGTTTTGGGGGGGTAGGTAATCAAATGGCCGTGGTCTCAATTGTGGAGTATGTTCTTTTCCAAATGGATACCTATGGGCCTAGATGGGGAGGGTTGGGGGTGTTGCAGAGAGGTGGAGGTATTGAGGGTTGGATGTGTGACGTGTGTGGGTCTCTCTAGAAATTCCAATGCTTTTATGGTAATTATAATCACGGAGAATTGATCAGTGAGGTATGGCTGGAATGCCGAGAGGGGGAGGGCCACTTCATGTGGCACATAGGCATGTCATTAAAGGAAATACAATGTGTGTGAATGTAGGCTGTCAGCATGTCACACAGACACATACCACTGGGAGAACCTTTAAAACCTTTCCGAGCGCTAACGTGCTAACCTGTTTGCACTTTCATAATGAGAAATACCTCAGCAAAGCTGTCTGATCCAAGGTCAGTTGTGTATGTTAACCTGATACACACACCCTGCAATAGAAGTAAAGGCAGTTGTCAGCAGCGCCATATACTGGGCGAAAACAATAACAACAAAACAATTCATCACTAGGTACAACACAGTACTACTGAATAAGATGGCGATGCTGAGGAGGGTGTGTGTCTTGCCTGTTCCTGCCCGACTGCTTTTTTGTGGCTATTTTTGCGTTAATTATTACTTTGTTTGCTCAGAATGTTCATGCAATAATGTCCTATGGCCGACAAACACTTCTGGATCATGAATAGGAAGCTACATACTTATTTCTCAGCCTCCCAGATCTGGAATACTATATTCCCTCCTTTGTTCCCCACACAGCGGGCTTACCTGTTGCTGCTGACCAAGATGACTGAAGGCAATGCCCGCGATGTTGAAGAGGAAGGAAAGTGGGTCTCCAAGCTAGGCTGAAAAGACAGGCTACATGGCCTCCTCCCTAGTATCTTGATGGCTAATGTCCAATCGCTGGAAAATAAACTTTGAACTCAGAGCAAGGCTTCAATCGTAGAGGGACATCAGGGAATGCTGTGTCTTTGTTTATTCAGAGACATGGCTTACGAACGATACACTCGACTCTGGTTGAATAGCAGACTGCTTTTCCATTTTCCATGTAGATTGAACGCTGGTTCTGGTAATAGTAGGAGGGAGGGGTATGTTTCCTCAACAACAAAATAACTCAAGCTCCTCTTCACCCAAACTGGAGTTTCTGATGCTTAATGTGCCGACCCCACTATATGCTGAGGGGATTCACATGGGTTATTATCACAGCTTTGTACATACCACCACAAGCAAACATCAAGGCGACACTCAGCGAACTGTACAAGATCATTAGTTAGCAAAAGTCCTCTAACCCAGAGGCAGTCTTTATTTATTTATTATTTTAAAAATGTAACCCCTCCACCTCTTCGGAGGACAAATGTCTTTTTTACAGCTTTCTTGCTACGTATACATACATTTTACATACATGGTACTTTTATATAAAAAGCCACATTACAATAATACATTACCAAACATTTTCTTCAAAATATCCCCAACATGTATTCTGCCGCACAATAAAAAAAATAAAAAACCGCTCTGGACCATGTACACCGAGTACAAAACATTAGGAACTCCTGCTCTCTCCATGCCAGACTGACCAGGTGAATCCAATGAAAGCTATGATCCCTTATTGATGTCACTTGTTAAATCCACTTCAAATCAGTGTAGATGAAGGGGAGGAGACAGATTTAAGAATAATTTGAAAGCCTGTGTTAAGAACTGCACTGCTGCTGGGTTTTTCACGCTCAACAGTTCCCGGTGTGTATCAAGAATGGTCCACCACCTAAAGCTTCAACATTGAAGAGTTACCGTATGATAATTTGTCTCTGTCTTCTTCTGGCAATAACACAAGTTAGATGTATGAATCACATTTTCCCTCAGCATGTGGAGCACCAAACTATTTTTGGTGCCGGGTGGCGAGGTGAAATTGCTTACAGCCTCTTTAGGAGCATCTGTTTGCGGACCCTGAGAGGGCAATTAATTGTTCTGTTGGTTAAGTAGGGCAGCTACAGTGAGTGCCTTCAGAAAGTATTCACACCCCTTGACTCTTTCCACATTTTGTTGTTACACAATGATTTAATTGTAATTTTTTCTGGCAGCGATCTACACAAATTACTCTGTCAAATTGGAAGTAAAATTCTAACATTTGTAAAATATTAATGAAAAATAAAACACTCATATTTAACCCCCTGAGTCAATATACAGTACCAGACAAATGTTTGGACACACCTACTCATTCCAGGGTTTTTCTTATTAGGATAAGTGCCATGGGATCTTTAGTGACCACAGAGAGTCAGGACACCTGTTTAACATCCCACCCACAGGGCAATGTCCTCAATCACTGCCCTGGGGTGTTGGGATATTTTTAGTTGTTTCTTTGACCAGAGGAAAGAGTTCCTCCTACAGGCCCACCAACACCACATCCAGCAGCATCTGGTCTTCCATCTAGGGACTGACCAGGACCAAACCTGCTTAGCTTCAGAAGCAAGCCAGCAGTGGGTACTCAGGACATGAAGTTAATTACTTTGCCACAATTTTTTGCAGTGTTACGTTAGTGCCTTATTGCAAACAGGATGCATGTTTTTGAATATTTTTTATTCTGTACAGGCTTCATTCTTTGCACTCTGTCATTTCAGTTAGTATTGTGGAATAAATACAATGTTGTTGATCCATCCTCAGTTGTCTCCTATCACAGCCATTAAACTCGGTAAGAGTTTTAAAATCACCATTAGCCTCATGGTGAAATCCCTGAGCGGTTTCCTTCCTCTCCTGCAACTGAGTTAGTATCTTTGAAATGACTGGGTGTATTGATGCACAATCCAAAGTGTAATTAATAACTTCACCTGTCTGCTTTTACATTTTTTACCCATCTACCAATAAGTGCCCTTCTTTGTGAGGCATTGGAAAGCCTCCCTGGTCTTTGTGGTTGAATCTGTGTTTGAAATTCACTACTCAACTGAAGGACCTTAATTGTATGTGTGGGTTACAGAGATGAGGTAGTCAATCAAAAATCATGTTATACACTATTATTGCACACAGAGTGAGTCCATGCAACTTATTATGTGACTTGTTAAGAACATTTTTACTCCTTAACTTATTTAGGCTTGCCATAACAAAGAGGTTGAATACTCATTGACTCAAGACATTTCAGCTTTTCATTTTTAATTAATTTGAAAATAATTCTAAAAACATAATTCCACTTTGACGTAATGGGGCATTGTGTTTAGGCCAGTGACACGCAATCTCAATTGAATCCATTTTAAATTCAGGCTGTAACACAACAAAATGTAGAAAAAGTCAATGGGTGTGAATACTTTCTGAAGGCACCATATGAGATAAATAGGCTGCATAGCTACTGCGCCTCTGTTGAATTGTTTGCCTCCCTGTACTTTGTAAAGGTTGTAGTTGTACTGGCTTAATTCTGCCTTCGTGATGGTTAATGAACAATGTTGCCCTCTTCATTTGGTGGATTTAGTACACATTTCCACAGTGCAAACACAGAGGTTTCAGTCAAGCATAGTCCCGAGTACAAAACCCACTGTACTGTAGGTCTAATACTTTTTTACAATGGGGACAGTGGCAACAAGACCTTTACCTTGAGTTAATAGCTCAGACACAGATTGGGGACAACCTTTTATAAGGTCACTCACTATCGTAGCCTTTTATATTACACCTGACCAGATATCATTTTGGTATGTGGCACTCTTGTATTTGTGAAGGTTTCACCATATGGGGAACATATAGTCCTACATTATATTTTTTTTGCTGGTTTAGGCTAGATATGACATGTCTATAGTAATGATAATGTATCTCTACCAGTGGAGGCTCCTCAGAGGAGGAAGGGGATCAATCTAACTACATTCACATGGCACCAGATAACTGATTAAAACACCATGGTGTAGCTGGAGTCCTCCTCTGGGTTCATTGACGTCAATACAAAAATACAAAACCTAGGAGGCTCATGAGAGATTTTTTTGTTGTTGGGGTGAATGGAACATGATTGACAGTTATCCAATAAGCTGTAATAAAAATAAGGCCATGCTCATTAAAAAAAACATCGATATTGCTGAGAAAGTATATTAAACTGAAAGGGTAAGGCTTTGATTCATGCTTTATTTCAAACCTTTTAGACTTAAAGTCTGCTGTTTTGAGACCTGCATGGTTCTGTCCAGATGATAAAACTATTTTTATCATCCAGATATTTTATAATATTTTATAATTATTAGATGACGCTTACCTGACACACTTGTCTAAATTAATGGTTCATGTGAAAGAAATGCTATAAGCACCCCTCAGCCACATCTAGCTAAGTGGATGGGTCACTGTTGTCTAGACATGTACACATGTTCATGAAATACAGTAGATGGTCGTAATCAGCCCCAGACACACCTGGCTAATTTGATGGGTCATGTGATCATCTGGCCGAAGTGGATTCTTTTTTTGTTTAGACATGTACATTTTGTCTAACACTAAACATACAAATATATTATAAGGAAGGCAAAATCTTATATTTAGTTGTTTTATAATTTGATTATGCTACATTTAGAAAGCATATGTCATTTCATGCCTTATTCATCCAGTTCTGTTGAATAGGAAATACATTATATCAAATATTTCATATTTTCATATTGTCCTCAATTGTGATTTATAACAATGTTTTACCAGAAAGGTGAGCTTGAACCTTTCTTGACGTACGCAGCCTTTCTAGTTGTTGTTTATGGCCCTCTCATGATAAATAATTACTTTTGGATTACGTACATTACATTTTCGATTACATTTAGTCACATTTAACAGGTTTTAAGGTTTGTGTGTAAGGTTGACATGGCAGTGATGGAGGTGTTAGAGGATTGCCCTCCGTCGGAAAAGAAGAACCCTGAATTCCCGGGAGTGGAATCTGTAGAACGGCCCTCTCCTCCCCAACCCCTCACTCCCTGCCCCCTACTCCCTCAAATAGATAATGGAAGTGCATCATGGAGCTCTAATTAATATCATTTTACCCATGAGATAGGCCTAACTCCCCCCGGAGCCTGAAATGGGCCCTAGCTGTGTGTGTGTGTGTGTGTGTGTGTGTGTGTGTGTGTGAGTGTGTGTGTGTGTGTGTGTGTGTGAGGGAGAGATAGGAGAGAGGGCTAAGAACCTTCCCAGGCAGAACTCAGTAAACACATCAGTGCCAGCTTGTCGCCTCAGACTGCAAGGGTCACTTGTCTGCCAGAAAAATGATATGAAATGGCACACACAAACACACACACACTGAAGGCCAGGTCAGCCAATCATTGAGAGCTAAATATCAGGTCAGAGGAAAACTCAAATCATTTATTTAGGAGGAATTATGTAATTAACTCCAAGCCCCTTAGAAATAATAGTGCAGAGAGAGCAAAACATTGGCCTGTATGAATACTACTACTCACGATTTGTGGCCACGGAACTAGCTTTGATCATAACTACTCAGGCAAATGATGTAGGCAACAAGACTTGTCTTTTGGCACCAAATAATTACTGTTAGTGCTGAGCAATTAGTGCTTTATGAGGTTGGATCGATTATTAAACAACATCACAGATTTAGTTTTCGATAAAAAATGTAGGACACTAAATGCGCTATGCATTATGTGGGTTGAATGCTGTAACAACTCTTCTTGAACTGCACTGTTGGTTAAGGGCTTGTAAGTAAGCATTTCACGGTAAGGTCTACACTTGTTGCATTCGGCAGAAGTGACAGATAAGGTTTGATTTGAAAACAGAATAAAACAATACAATTCCCTTGACGGTAGTGACTGCCCATTACTGCTTATCACTTATTAATCATAATTTATTCACATTACTTTACTTTAATGAAATATTTCAGTTGCTGTGTATATATTACATTTAGTTTTATTTAATTACATTATTATTTCCTTCCAAGTCATCTCATCTCTCTATTGCTGCTGCCTATGTGGTCTCACAACATTTTCATTTTAGTTGATCTTCAAAGTAAATGTCATACTTTTATGACTGCTTGAATGTATTTTTTGGGTAGAGATACTTTGTGAAGAAAAGATCACCCGTTCTACTCTCTTCTCTCTGTCCCCTTGTCTGTTTCACACAAACTGGACAAGTAGGAGCGCAATGGATTATTGTTCTTGTAGTTAATTACCATCATTTATGCGCTAAACTATGTAGAATATGGGCCTGTTGGAAACTACAACTCCCTACTACATCACACAGTTCGTGCTTGATCTGATTTATCTCTAGAGAAACTGAGCATCGAGAGAGAAAAAAATAACTAAACTAAATGGAATTCAAATAATTGAACCGATGTTGGTGAAATAGTTTCAAAACTGAAAATTACAGACATTTCGGTTAATCCCTCAGCACTAACTACTGTATTCAATAACTCCATTTGAAGAACTGTCATTGAAATAGAGCAGTGGTCCCCAAACTTTTCTGAGCCGAGAGCATACATTGAAATAATGTGCTTTCTTTATTTTACTGGACTGATTCTGCTTGCATCTGATGGTCATTCTCTGCGGAGGGAGAGCATCAGAGGTTCTGCCTCTCACAGTCAGATCGTCCCTCAGCTCTCACCCCGCTGCAGATACTGAGCAAAAAGGGGACACCGTCTTTGAGCTGATGGCAAAACGCCACATTATTTCTGCCTCATGCATTCATGTTGTTAGTCCTATGACCAGAGAAAGTGAAATATTCCTCGATATTAAAAAACACATCCGCTAATAATAACAACACAATCCTATCGCTACAATTTGCTACTCATTCATTGAAGCTGCAGTGCTGGTTGCAGCGCAAGTGGAAGAGAGAATATCATGCTTCATAGAAGTATTGAATAAAAACATTAACTCAATCATAACAGGACCCCTTGGCTGTATTTGTTGAAAGTCTCTCTCTAGTCATGGTTTTAGACTTTTTGAAATCAAAGTATCAACTTTTCTGCACACTCCAGCAAACTGCAGACAGACATGGTGATCTGAGCAATCCGATTGGCTAGCGGTAGGCCTATGGGTTCACTTGATTTTTACCTTGAGACACATAAAATGGTTCAAAATGGGAACACTTCGCCTACCCAGGGCACAAGGCAGCTGAAATAAGTGCACCTACTGCCAACAGCGCGAGACAGAAAAAATAAGGAATGCAAAGGCTTTATCGTTGTTGTTTTTTATATCAATGTTTGGCGATCGACTTGGAATGACTTGGACCAGTCGATCGCAATCAACCATTTGATGACCATTGAAATAGATTAAGGAGGTCAAGGCTACCCCGTCCTTTTCTCTCCTCATGGTGAATACCCAACACTGAGATCAAGGGTCGTGCTTGTGTACTGTATGGGGTCACTAATTACCTCTACTTCATACCTCTGCCGGCCTGCTTTTCTGTCTGTCTTTCATGTCATTTCCTCTTTCCACCGCTGATCTCTCTCCCGACTCTTATAGATTTTTTCCCCCAGGGTTCAGTGGTTTTGGATGCTCTTCTGATTGGATGTGGACCAAGGGTTAGTTCTGGTGGTTGGCCCCTCCAGTTGAGTCAATGATGAAGATGACTGTTTAAACGGTACATTGATTTATGTCATTGTCTCACTCATTTACTTATCATGCAAGCCCTTTCATACAAACTACAGTGTTTTATTTAAATATATATAATAGCCAATGCTGTGTATCTAATACCGAATTGATTTCGATTATACGTTTTGTGAACAGTCACATAGCAATGTGCTTGCAGGTGCAAAGAGGCTCACTGTTCAGTATCAGGAGAAGATGTTTTACTATCCACTTCACCTGGATCTTCCCTACTGGATCTTCCCCACTGGATCTTCCCCACTGGATCTTCCCCACTGGATCTTCCCTACTGGATCTTCCCCACTGGATCTTCCCTACTGGATCTTCCCCACTGGACTTCCCTACTGGATCTTCCCTACTGGATCTTCCCTACTGGATCTTCCCCACTGGATCTTCCCCACTGGATCTTCCCTACTGGATCTTCCCTACTGGATCTTCCCTACTGGATCTTCCCCACTGGATCTTCCCTACTGGATCTTCCCTACTGGATCTTCCCTACTGGATCTTCCCTACTGGATCTTCCCCACTGGATCTTCCCCACTGGATCTTCCCTACTGGATCTTCCCTACTGGATCTTCCCTCTATCTATGAAATAAGGCCTTTAATAAACGTCCCATATTTGAAATGCTCCCTCCATCTCTCTCTGCTTGAGTGTTAAATGGTCCATTTGAAACAGCAGGTGAACCTTGTGGTCCATCTCTGTGATGTTTCCGTTTTTTTTTTTTTACTTCCTGAGAGGATTCATTCAAAGCGTTTCTTCCACTCAGGGCTCATCAGAGACGGCAGAGGAAACACACTATCGCTGGTTAATTCATTCAAATCGCTGCCGACGCAGCAATGTTCTATCCATAGTTATGGTGTTAAGAGTCCGTGTGTATGGAGTTCTTTGTATAGAGAAAATGTAGGTAAAATGGGAGGGGGGGGATTCACCTTGAAGTTGTGTAAATGAATAACACTTTCCTTTTGTGCGATTGACTTTTCACCAAGAATGTACTATTCAGGAGTTATTGTCAAAAGTACTGAGTCCAAAATATTCACTGTTAATTATTGTAAGTCTGTTCTTTGTGTAGCCTGTTTGCTAAATAGTAGGTAGACACACACTTGGTGGGTCGCGGACAATTCTTACTGCCTTTTGGCTTGTGCTGATTGTGCTGTGGTCACTCGTTAGGCTTACAACATTGCTTTGTCTAGAGGTCCACAAGAGAATTTGTTTTAGTTTTGTATCCAAAAAGTTTTGGAACCACTAGGCTATACTGCAAACTCAAGCAGTGAAAATATATCTTCAGGGGCTGGTTTGAGTTAGGTTAGCAGAAGAGGCTAATTTAAGAATCACAGACCAGGATTGGATATATTTGGAAGTTGGTCTTTCTTCCCTTGAAAACCAAGTCAGCTCCCCTGTCTCGTTTGGAAAGGACTCTCCTTGCAGCTTAGTGGCATGCAGTCCCATGTGAAGTGTCTGGACCTGGTCTCTGCTTAGTCACGACAGCTTTAGTTCCTCTGAGCGTTAAGCCTCCCCGCTGCATGGCGAAACAGAAAGCTTGTCGCAGAGAAGATAGCAGTCTTTTTCTTATCCCGCCTTTCCTAGAGTTTTCTGTTCTTCTGTTGCTATATGCTGAGTTAAGGGGTAAGAGCAGAGTTTCTGAATGCCCCTGGGCTTATATTTAGTTTGAGAGACTTTTCCATTGATATGAGAAAGCATGACTGTGCTGTTTAAAAAAAGACGTTTTTTAATGGAAGTTGCCTTTGGTATTAGGAAAGCATACGGCTTAAAGCATGACTGTGAGCAGGTTACCTGACTAGAGGAGTGTGTATATGAAATTTGTGATCCCTCAGATAGTTGAACAGGCGTGTGTGTGTGTGTGTGTGTGTGTGTGTGTGTGTGTGTGTGTGTGTGTGTGTGTGTGTGTGTGTGTGTGTGTGACACCTCGGCCCACCCAAGTGACAAGTCTGCGTGATCCACATGCTAGTGTTAGCACTCTCTCTGTTCTGCTTTGGGCTTAAACCCTCCCTAGAGTGTCAATGTGTGAGGACAAAGAAGTGCATGTGCTCTGTATTCACTGAATCTGTTGTAACTTGGTGTGTGTTATGGTTGTAACACTCTCTCCTCTCCTCTCCCCTCTCTCTTTAGCTCCACCTGGCAGCCCTGGCCTCATTGAAGGGGGACGTGGTGGAGCTGAACAAACGGCTGGTGCAGACGGAGAGAGAGCGAGAGATGCTGGAGAAGAGACTGGCCAAAGCACAGGTACTCTACTCTACTGGGCCGTAGACATACACTCAGTTTATTAGGTACACCACCTCGTTCACAAAAATGGATCGCTCCTACAGACAGTGGCCGTGGCTTGCTATATAAAGCAGTTAGACAGGCATCAAGACATTCAGTTACTGTTCGATTGAACGTTAGGATGGGAAAAACAAGTGACCTAAGTGACTCTGAGCATGGCATGGTTGTTGGTGCAAGGCCTTCACCAACAACCATACCATGCTCAGAGTCGCTTAGGTCACTTGTTTTTCCCATTCCAGTACCTCAGAAAGGGCCGGCCAATTGGGCTTTTCACACACGACAATGTCTAGGGTTTATCGAGAATGGTGCGACATACAAAAAACATCCAACATGAATGGCAAGAATCGTGGCAAGCTGACAGGCGGGACACAAACATGCAAATAACGGTGCGGTACAACAGTGGTGTGTAGAACAGCATCTCTTAATGCACAACTCGTCTATCTTTGTCACGGATGGGTTTTTGCAGCAACTCCTATCAGCTAAAAACAAGAACAAGCAGCTCCAGTGGGCATGCGATCACCAACACTGGACAATTGAGGAGTTGAAAAACATTGCCTGGTCCTGACGAATAGAAACACACGTCGATTTCAGAATTTTGAGAAGGTTCTGAGGATGTGGATATACAGTGGGGCAAAAAAGTATTTAGTCAGCCACCAATTGTGCAAGTTCTCCCACTTAAAAAGATGAGAGAGACCTGTAATTTTCATCATAGGTACACTTAAACTATGACAGACATAATGAGAGAGAAAAAAATCCAGAAAATCACATTGTAGGATTTTTTATGAATTTATTTGCAAATTATGGTGGAAAATAAGTATTTGGTCAATAACAAAAGTTTATCTCAATACTTTGTTATATACCCTTTGTTGGCAATGACAGAGGTCAAACATTTTCTGGAAGTCTTCACAAGGTTTTCACACACTGTTGCTGGTATTTTGGCCCATTCCTCCATGCAGATCTCCTCTAGAGCAGTGATGTTTTGGGGCTGTTACTGGGCAACACGGACTTTCAACTCCCTCCAAAGATTTTCTATGGGGTTGAGATCTGGAGACTGGCTAGGCCACTCCAGGACCTTGAAATGCTTCTTACGAAGCCACTCCTTTGGTGCCCGGGCAGTGTGTTTGGGATCATTGTCATGCTGTAAAACCCAGCCACGTTTCATCTTCAATGCCCTTGCTGATGGAAGGAGGTTTTCACTCAAAATCTCACGATACATGGCCCCATTCATTCTTTCCTTTACACGGATCAGTCGTCCTGGTCCTTTGCAGAGAAACAGCCCCAAAGCATGATGTTTCCACCCCCATGCTTCACAGTAGGTATGGTGTTCTTTGGATGCAACTCAGCATTCTTTGTCCTCCAAAAACGACGAGTTGAGTTTTTACCAAAAAGTTATATTTTGGTTTCATCTGACCATATGACAATATGACATTCTCCCAATCTTCTTCTGGATCATCCAAATGCTCTCTAGCAAACTTCAGACAGGCCTGGACATGTACTGTCTTAAGCAGGGGGACACGTCTGGCACTGCAGGATTTGAGTCCCTGGCGGCGTAGTGTGTTACTGATGGTAGGTTTTGTTACTTTGGTCCCAGCTCTCTGCAGGACATTCACTAGGTCCCCCCATGTGGTTCTGGGATTTCTGCTCACCGTTCTTGTGATCATTTTGACCCCACGGGGTGAGATCTTGCGTGGAGCCCCAGATCGAGGGAGATTATCAGTGGTCTTGTATGTCTTCCATTTCCTAATAATTGCTCCCACAGTTAATTTCTTCAAACCAAGCTGCTTACCTATTGCAGATTCAGTCTTCCCAGCCTGGTGCAGGTCTACAATTTTGTTTCTGGTGTCCTTTGACAGCTCTTTGGTCTTGGCCATAGTGGATTTTGGAGTGTGACTGTTTGAGGTTGTGGACAGGTGTCTTTTATACTAATAACAAGTTCAAACAGGTGCCATTAATACAGGTAACGAGTAGAGGACAGAGGAGCCTCTTAAAGAAGAAGTTACAGGTCTGTGAGAGCCAAAAATCTTGCTTGTTTGTAGGTGACCAAATACTTATTTTCCACCATAATTTGCAAATAAATACATTTAAAATCCTACAATGTGATTTTCTGGATTTTTTTCTAATTTTGTCTGTCATAGTTTAAGTGTACCTATGATGAGAATTACAGGCCTGTCTCATCTTTTTAAGTGGGAGAACTTGCACAATTGATGGCTGACTAAATACTTTTTTGCCCCACTGTATGCTGTCCTCGGTGCTCACCCCAAAAATACAACAATTATAGCACAGCACTGGGCTCCAACTCACGGCGCTTAGACCAGTTCACAATTGTCTATCAAGCAAGGAGAGTACTTGAAGATACGAAATGGAAACAACAGATTTGATTTGATTTAGTTTTATGCTTTGCTGAAACCATAGCCCTAACCTTAACCACTCAGAATTAATACCTAAACTTAACTTTTTGAGTTGTTTCTGTTTTAACCCTGTAACCATGTGAAATTAACCCGGTAACTATGTGCAATTAATGGGTCAAAAATCAACGTTCATCCAATTACATCAAATCCGAAGTGAAGTTATAAGATCAAGTTGCTGACGAATCCCGGTTCCTGTTGCATCATGGTGATTGCAGAGTCAGGATTTGGTGTAAGCAGCATGAGTCCATGGCTCCATCCTGCCTGGTGTCAACGGTACAGGCTGGTGGGGTGATTTAATGGTGTGGGGAATGTTTTCCTGGCACACGTTAGGTCCCTTGATACCAATTGAGCAACGTTTACATGCCCCAAATGTTCAAATCAAATCAAATTTTATTTGTCACATACACATGGTTAGCAGATGTTAATGCGAGTGTAGCGAAATGCTTGTGCTTCTAGTTCCGACAATGCAGTAATAAACAACAAGTAATCTAGCTAACAATTCCAAAACTACTACCTTATAGACACAAGTGTAAGGGGATAAAGATATATGAATGAGTGATGGTACAGAGCGGCATAGGCAAGATACAGTAGATGGTATTGAGTGCAATATATACATATGAGATGAGTATGTAAACAAAGTGGCATAGTTAAAGTGGCTAGTGATACATGTATTACATAAAGATGCAGTAGATGATATAGAGTACAGTATATACATATACATATGAGATGAATAATGTAGGGTATGTAAACATTATATTAGGTAGCATTGTTTAAAGTGGCTAGTGATATATTTTACATCATTTCCCATCAATTCCCATTATTAAAGTGGCTGGAGTTGAGTCAGTGTGTTGGCAGCAGCCACTCAATGTTAATGGTGGCTGTTTAACAGTCTGATGGCCTTGAGATAGAAGCTGTTTTTCAGTCTCTCGGTCCCAGCTTTGATGCACCTGTACTGATCTCGCCTTCTGGATGATAGCGGGGTGAACAGGCAGTGGCTCGGGTGGTTGTTGTCCTTGATGATCTTTATGGCCTTCCTGTGACATCGGGTGGTGTAGGTGTCCTGGAGGGCAGGTAGTTTGCCCCCGGTGATGCGTTGTGCAGACCTCACTACCCTCTGGAGAGCCTTACGGTTGTGCGTGGAGCAGTTGCCGTACCAGGCGGTGATACAGCCCGACAGGATGCTCTCGATTGTGCATCTGTAGAAGTTTTTGAGTGCTTTTGGTGACAAGCCGAATTTCTTCAGCCTCCTGAGGTTGAAGAGGCGCTGCTGCGCCTTCTTCACAATGCTGTCTGTGTGGGTGGACCAATTCAGTTTGTCTGTGATGTGTACGCCGAGGAACTTAAAACTTACTACCCTCTCTACTACTGTTCCATCAATGTGGATAGGGGGGTGTTCCCTCTGCTGTTTCCTGAAGTCCACAATCATCTCCTTAGTTTTGTTGACGTTGAGTGTGAGGTTATTTTCCTGACACCACACTCCGAGGGCCCTCACCTCCTCCCTGTAGGCCGTCTCGTCGTTGTTGGTAATCAAGCCTACCACTGTTGTGTCGTCCGCAAACTTGATGATTGAGTTGGAGGCGTGCGTGGCCACGCAGTCGTGGGTGAACAGGGAGTACAGGAGAGGGCTCAGAACGCACCCTTGTGGGGCCCCATTGTTGAGGATCAGCGGGGTGGAGATGTTGTTGCCTACCCTCACCACCTGGGGGCAGCCCGTCAGGAAGTCCAGTACCCAGTTGCACAGGGCGGGGTCGAGACCCAGGGTCTCGAGCTTGATGACGAGCTTGGAGGGCACTATGGTGTTAAATGCCGAGCTGTAGTCGATGAACAGCATTCTCACATAGGTATTCCTCTTGTCCAGATGGGTTAGGGCAGTGTGCAGTGTGGTTGAGATTGCATCGTCTGTGGACCTATTTGGGCGGTAAGCAAATTGGAGTGGGTCTAGGGTGTCAGGTAGGGTGGAGGTGATATGGTCCTTGACTAGTCTCTCAAAGCACTTCATGATGACGGAAGTGAGTGCTACGGGGGCGGTAGTCGTTTAGCTCAGTTACCTTAGCTTTCTTGGGAACAGGAACAATGGTGGCCCTCTTGAAGCATGTGGGAACAACAGACTGGGACAGGGATTGATTGAATATGTCCGTAAACACACCAGCCAGCTGGTCTGCGCATGCTCTGAGGGTGCGGCTAGGGATGCCGTCTGGGCCTGCAGCCTTGCGAGGGTTGACACGTTTAAATGTTTTCCTCACGTCGGCTGCAGTGAAGGAGAGTCCGCATGTTTTAGTTGCGGGCCGTGTCAGTGGCACTGTATTGTCCTGTGTTGCGGGCAAAAAAGTTATTTAGTCTGCCTGGGAGCAAGACATCCTGGTCCGTAACAGGGCTGGTTTTCTTTTTGTAATCCGTGATTGACTGTAGACCCTGCCACATACCTCTTGTGTCTGAGCCGTTGAATTGAGATTCTACTTTGTCTCTATACTGACGCTTAGCTTGTTTGATTGCCTTGCGGAGTAGTTATAGTTACACTGTTTGTATTCGGTCATGTTTCCGGTCACCTTGCCCTGATTAAAAGCAGTGGTTCGGGCTTTCAGTTTCACGCGAATGCTGCCATCAATCCACGGTTTCTGGTTTGGGAATGTTTTAATCGTTGCTATGGGAACGACATCTTCAACGCACGTTCTAATGAACTCGCTCACCGAATCAGCGTATTCGTCAATGTTGTTGTCTGACGCAATACGAAACATATCCCAGTCCACGTGATGGAAGCAGTCTTGGAGTGTGGAATCAGATTGGTCGGACCAGCGTTGAACAGACCTCAGCGCGGGAGCTTCTTGTTTTAGTTTCTGTCTGTAGGCAGGGATCAACAAAATGGAGTCGTGGTCAGCTTTTCCGAAAGGAGGGCGGGGCAGGGCCTTATATGCGTCGCGGAAGTTAGAATAGCAGTGATCCAAGGTTTTTCCAGCCCTGGTTGCGCAATCGATATGCTGATACAATTTAGGGAGTCTTGTTTTCAGATTAGCCTTGTTAAAGCCTTATTGTTCTGGAGGCAAAGGAGGGTCTGAACCGGTACTAGATGGGTGTACCTAATAAACTGGGCACTGAATGTATATTCACATAGACTCATGTTCATCATTGTATTGGACACTCACTTAGCTAAGCTACCCATTCAAAGTACCATGCCCAGAACATTGGTGTAATGCAGTGGTTACTGCCACCACTCCATTTATAAATTACAAATCTTAATAATAATTCTGTCTACAAGCCAGCTGCAGTGGATCTCTCATGACCCATAATTGGAAAAAACACTGTAAATAGTTCCTCTTTTCTGCACCTGAGGATTAGACCTCTGGTATGGAAACTTTCTTTTATAGGGTTATCTTTGCATAATAACTCAAACTGCTTAATAATGTTTTATTTGTTTACCCTTTATTTAACTAGGCAAGTCAGTTAAGAACAAATTATTATTTACAATGAAGGCCTACCCCGGCCAAACCCTCCCCTAACTCGGACGACGCTGGGACAATTGAAGGCCTGCCCCGGCCAAACCCTCCCCTAACTCGGACGACGCTGGGACTAATGAAGGCCTGCCCCGACCAAACCCTCCCCTAACTCGGACGACGCTGGGACAATTGAAGGCCTGCCCCGGCCAAACCCTCCCCTAACTCGGACGACGCTGGGACTATTGAAGGCCTACCCCGGCCAAACACTCCCCTAACTCGGACGACGCTGGGACAATTGAAGGCCTGCCCCGGCCAAACCCTCCCCTAACTCGGACGACGCTGGGACAATTGAAGGCCTGCCCCGGCCAAACCCTCCCCTAACTCGGACGACGCTGGGACAATTGAAGGCCTGCCCCGGCCAAACCCTCCCTAACTCGGACGACGCTGGGACTAATGAAGGCCTGCCCGACCAAACCCTCCCCTAACCGGACGACGCTGGGACAATTGAAGGCCTGCCCGGCCAAACCCTCCCTAACTCGGACGACGCTGGGACTATTGAAGGCCTACCCCGGCCAAACCCTCCCCTAACTCGGACGACGCTGGGACAATTGAAGGCCTGCCCCGGCCAAACCCTCCCCTAACTCGGACGACGCTGGGACTATTGAAGGCCTACCCCGGCCAAACACTCCCCTAACTCGGACGACGCTGGGACAATTGAAGGCCTGCCCCGGCCAAACCCTCCCCTAACTCGGACGACGCTGGGACAATTGAAGGCCTGCCCCGGCCAAACCCTCCCCTAACTCGGACGACGCTGGGACAATTGAAGGCCTGCCCCGGCCAAACCCTCCCCTAACTCGGACGACGCTGGGACTATTGTGCGCCATCTAATGGGACTCCCGATCATGGCCGGTTGTAATATAGCCTGGGATCAAACCCGGGTCTGTCGTGACGCCTCTTGCGATGCAGTGCCATAGACCGTTGCGCCACTCGGTCCCCCAATGATGGATATTAAAGAACTACAGTAGAAATCTGTGATGGAATTGAACTGGCTTCACATGAGTGAGATTGATTTAGTTTTTTGAAGAATATCCTGGAATAGCTGACATTGCACACAGGCATTTGAATTGAATGGCTCATCTATTACAATGCGTCTGGAAATCCTCCCCTCTTCCCCCAAAACACCCAGTCCATATGCTCCAATCAGAGTACATAGAGAAGAGGTGCAGAATGCTGATCATTTTTTTTGTCGTTACTATCATCCTAGCATGCTCGAAATTACCTGCTTTCTTTTCAGCTGTCGGTTATCACCTTCCCATAAACATTACATTGTCTTCAGTGTAATGTTATTGTCCCAGTGACAGTGATTCTCTGTGACCTTGGGTGTGTATTAGAGGAGTAGGAGGATTTCATTCCAGCTCTGGTTCTCTGGATACCTGCTCTCATACAGTGATGAGAGACTGGAAGCTTTACTTTTTTAAATAAAGAGCAAATAGATTTTGGGATTATTTGGCATGAAGCAACACACCCCATATGTCACTGGAACCAGGAACGTCAGTAATCATGCCAACTGCTCAGCTTCGATCTGCTTTATAGTTTTCCCGGTCCCAGTGTTTGGCACGGTCTCTCTCAGAGGATGGCGTTTTGGGCTTGCTTGGTGTGTGCGAGAACGAGAAAGGGGGAGAATGCTTGTTTATGGAGAGAATTATTGGGTGTTTATGCATTTGTGTAATGGAGCGAGTGTGATAGAGGGAGAGATAGAGAGACAGATTGTGTGAGTACCTGTTCTCTAAATGCCCTGGCCCCTTTCCCCCTGGACGCTGCTTCAAAGAGCTGTGGAATACCTCTGGTGGCAGCTGAATCAGCTAATGGGTATTTACCTAGAAGCGGCTGTAAACAATATCTGGTACTATTATTTGTGCCAAATATTAATGCTAGAAACATTTGCTTTTTATTCTAGTTTCCCATCAGTTCCACTGGAGTTAGATGAAGAGGGATAGACTATTCATTTTAAGATAAAGAAATGGCTTGGAATATACTTGCACTTGCCATTGTTGTTAGATTCCATTGTGATTAGGGTTGGGCGGTATCAACATTTTCTTGTCGTCATTACTGTCCTTCTCGCATCCCGGTTTAGTACATAAGGGTCGCCAAAAAGCATCTGGGTGTCTATTACCAGAATGCTAACCAAATTAGAACAAGTAATAACATTTACATTTACATTTAAGTCATTTAGCAGACGCTCTTATCCAGAGCGACTTACAAATTGGTGCGTTCACCTTAAGACATCCAGTGGAACAGCCACTTTACAATAGTGCATCTAAATCTTTTAAGGGGGAGGGGTGAGAAGGATTACTTTATCCTATCCTAGGTATTCCTGAAAGAGGTGGGGTTTCAGGTGTCTCCGGAAGGTGGTGATTGACTCCGCTGTCCTGGCGTCGTGAGGGAGTTTGTTCCATCATTGGGGGGCCAGAGCAGCGAACAGTTTTGACTGGGCTGCGTGGGAACTGTACTTCCTCAGTGGTAGGGAGGCGAGCAGGCCAGAGGTGGATGAACGCAGTGCCCTTGTTTGGGTGTAGGGCCTGATCAGAGCCTGGAGGTACTGAGGTGCCGTTCCCCTCACAGCTCCGTAGGCAAGCACCATGGTCTTGTAGCGGATGCGAGCTTCAACTGGAAGCCAGTGGAGAGAGCGGAGGAGCGGGGTGACGTGAGAGAACTTGGGAAGGTTGAACACCAGACGGGCTGCGGCGTTCTGGATGAGTTGTAGGGGTTTAATGGCACAGGCAGGGAGCCCAGCCAACAGCGAGTTGCAGTAATCCAGACGGGAGATGACAAGTGCCTGGATTAGGACCTGCGCTGCTTCCTGTGTGAGGCAGGGTCGTACTCTGCGGATGTTGTAGAGCATGAACCTACAAGAACGGGCCACCGCCTTGATGTTAGTTGAGAACGACAGGGTGTTGTCCAGGATCACGCCAAGGTTCTTAGCGCTCTGGGAGGAGGACACAATGGAGTTGTCAACCGTGATGGCGAGATCATGGAACGGGCATTCCTTCCCGGGAGGAAGAGCAGCTCCGTCTTGCCGAGGTTCAGCTTGAGGTGGTGATCCGTCATCCACACTGATATGTCTGCCAGACATGCAGAGATGCGATTCGCCACCTGGTCATCAGAAGGGGGAAAGGAGAAGATTAATTGTGTGTCGTCTGCATAGCAATGATAGGAGAGACCATGTGAGGTTATGACAGAGCCAAGTGACTTGGTGTATAGCGAGAATAGGAGAGGGCCTAGAACAGAGCCCTGGGGGACGCCAGTGGTGAGAGCGCGTGGTGAGGAGACAGATTCTCGCCACTCCACCTGGTAGGAGCAACCTGTCAGGTAGGACGCAATCCAAGCGTGGGCCGCGCCTGAGATGCCCAACTCGGAGAGGGTGGAGAGGAGGATCTGATGGTTCACAGTATCGAAGGCAGCTGATAGGTCTAGAAGGATGAGAGCAGAGGAGAGAGAGTTAGCTTTAGCAGTGCGGAGGGCCTCCGTGATACAGAGAAGAGCAGTCTCAGTTGAATGACTAGTCTTGAAACCTGACTGATTTGGATCAAGAAGGTCATTCTGAGAGAGATAGCGGGAGAGCTGGCCAAGGACGGCACGTTCAAGAGTTTTGGAGAGAAAAGAAAGAAGGGATACTGGTCTGTAGTTGTTGACATCGGAGGGATCGAGTGTAGGTTTTTTCAGAAGGGGTGCAACTCTCGCTCTCTTGAAGACAGAAGGGACGTAGCCAGCGGTCAGGGATGAGTTGATGAGCGAGGTGAGGTAAGGAGAAGGTCTCCGGAAATGGTCTGGAGAAGAGAGGAGGGAATAGGGTCAAGCGGGCAGGTTGTTGGGCGGCCGGCCTTCACAAGACGCGAGATTTCATCTGGAGAGAGAGGGAGAAAGAGTCAGAGCACAGGGTAGGGCAGTGTGAGCAGAACCAGCGGTGTCGTTTGACTTAGCAAACGAGGATCGGATGTCGTCGACCTTCTTTTCAAAATGGTTGACGAAGTCATCTGCAGAGAGGGAGGAGGGGGAGGGGGAGGAGGATTCAGGAGGGAGGAGAAGGTGGCAAAGAGCTTCCTAGGGTTAGAGGCAGATGCTTGGACTTTAGAGTGGTAGAAAGTGGCTTTAGCAGCAGAGACAGAAGAGGAAAATGTAGAGAGGAGGGAGTGAAAGGATGCCAGGTCCGCAGGGAGGCGAGTTTTCCTCCATTTCCGCTCGAATTTACGAATTTCCATGGAAGCTGCTAGCTAAATATGCTATTGAGCGCAAACGTAAATAAACGAATTGCAAAGACTGGCAGTCCAGCTCATAAAGTTATACATATATAGGTAGGAGCTACCGAATGTCATTTTTGGTGAGTTTGGACATTTACAAGCGAATGTGAATGAGAGACAGAGGAGAAAAAAACGCAAGGAAATCAAGATGGCAGTGGCAGCTGTACAGATTTCTCAAACTCTGCAGAAAGCTTAACACTATGATGCCCTGTCTCAAGATTAACTTTAAGCAAAACATTAGGAAATGTAGCTGGCTACATTCATTCTATGATAATCATTAGAAATATGGCCATGTATTGTTTTTCATTGTGAGCTCATGTACTTTTTTGGCTGCCAGACAAATAGCGTTGCACTTCTGTTGTCATCTGCTGAAAATGAAGCATTTTCTGCCGAATGTGCTGCACAAATGTTTTCTGTGAAGGAAAACTATAGTTGCATGTCCCTGATCACTCTATTGAAGCAACAAAAAAACACTGTTGGCTCTATGCGACCCTTGTCAATTGTTATTTACAAATCAACACACTGTGTGACATGACAATGGCTGACTGGAAGCTGCTCTTTGTCACTGCAGCTCTCCCTGGGGCAAGGGAGCTAAACCACTCAGCTCTTCTAATTGTCACCGCTGGCCAGTTGACTGGACTCCTGACTCAACACATAGGATAACACACAGACACATTGGGGCTCTGTCTCTGCGTGGGGACTCTGATGGCTGTGTCAGCCTGAGGCTCATATCTCGTCACCTGAAACCCTGACCTTTCATACACAGATGTTTTTGTTTAGGGTGAAGTATACCCCTGACTCCTGACTACCCGATCTTTTGACCTTTGACTCCCACTCTCAGAATCCCGGGGCTGAGACTTATTCAATGGGGCTCTAGTTTAGAAGGTCGCAGAACGATTCCACACGACCTCATGTTTCTCATGACAGAGGTTTGTCTTTTCATCATGTAATTCTATGACATGTTTCACATTCTTCTGGCAGTGTAATGTCTGTATACAAAAACATAGGAATTATTTTCATGACGTTAAACCTTTGTGAATAAGTCCATAGTACTTGTATGGGGCCGCTTCAAATCAAATAAAAGTGTATTTGTCACATGCGTCGAATACAATAGGTGTAGACCTTACTGTGAAACTCTTACTTACAAGCCCTTAACCAACAGTGTAGACCTTACTGTGAAACTCTTACTTACAAGCCCTTAACCAACAGGTGTAGACCTTACTGTGAAACTCTTACTTACAAGCCCTTAACCAACAGTGTAGACCTTAGAAACTTTACTGTGAAAGCTCTTAACCAACAGTGTAGACCTTACAAACCAACAGTGTAGACCTTACTGCCCTTAAAGCCCTTAACCAACAGTGTAGACCTTACTGTGAAACTCTTACAAGCCCTTAACCAACAGTGTAGACCTTACTGTGAAACAAAGCCCTTAACCAACAGCCTTACTTGAAACTCTTACTTACAAGCCCTTAACCAACAGTAGACCTTAAGCCCTTAACCAACAGTGTAGACCTTACTGTGAAACTCTTACTTACAAGCCCTACAAGCCTTACTGTGAAACTCTTACTTACAAGCCTTAACCAACAGTGTAGACCTTACTGTGAAACTCTTACAAGCCCTTAACCAACAGTGTAGACAAGCCCTTAACCAACAGGTGTAGACCTTACTGTGAAACTCTTACTTACAAGCCCTTAACCAACAGTGTTACTGTGTAGACCTTACTGTGAAACTCTTACTTACAAGTCCTTAACCAACAGTGTAGACCTTACTGTGAAACTCTTACTTACAAGTCCTTAACCAACAGTGTAGACCTTACTGTGAAACTCTTACTTACAAGCCCTTAACCAACAGTGTAGACCTTACTGTGAAACTCTTACTTACAAGTCCTTAACCAACAGTGTAGACCTTACTGTGAAACTCTTACTTACAAGTCCTTAACCAACAGTGTAGACCTTACTGTGAAACTCTTACTTACAAGCCCTTAACCAACAGTGTAGACCTTACTGTGAAACTCTTACTTACAAGCCCTTAAAGCCCTTAACCAACAGTGTAGACCTAAAACTCTTAGCCCTTAAACTCTTACTTACAAGCCCTTAACCAACAGTGTAGACCTTACTGTGAAACTCTTACTTACAAGCCCTTAAAGCCCTTAACCAACAGTGTAGACCTTACTGTGAAACTCTTACTTACAAGCCCTTAACCAACAGTGTAGACCTTACTGTGAAACTCTTACTTACAAGCCCTTAACCAACAGTGTAGACCTTACTGTGAAACTCTTACTTACAAGTCCTTAAAGCCCTTAACCAACAATACAGTTTTAAGAAAATACCTATCAAAAAAAAGTTACAAATTAAAGTAACAAATAATTAAAGAGCAGCAGTAAAATAACAATAGCGAGGATATATACAGGGAGTACCGGTACAGAGTCAATGTGCAGGGGCACCAGTTAGTCGAGGTAATTGAGGTAATATGTACATGTAGGTAGAGTTAGTGTGACTATGCATAGATAACAACAGAGAGTAGCAGCGGTGTAAAGGGAGGGGGGGCAATGCAAATAGTCTGGGTAGCCCTTTGATTAGCTGTTCAGGAGTCTTATGGCTTGTGGGTAGAAGCTGTTTAGAAGCCTCTTGGACCTAGACTTGGTGCTCCGGTACCGCTTCCCATGCGGTAGCAGGGAGAACAGTTTAATGACTATGGTGGCTGGAGTCTTAGACAATTTTTAGGGCCTTCCTTTTCAGTCTTTTCAGTCTCCTGAGGGGGAAAAGGTTTTGTCGTGCCCTCTTCTTGTCTGTCTTGGTGTGCTTGGACCATGTTAGTTTGTTGGTCATGTGGACACCAAGGAACTTGAAGCTCTCAACCTGCTCCACTGCAGCCCTGTAGTCCACAATCGTCTCCTTTGTCTTGTAGTGGTTTTATTGCTTGATTAATGTCAAATTGTATAAAGCACTAAGCAGACCCCTCTTTGTCTGTCTTTGTTTTATTTTCATATTCAACCTCTGACGCAGGCCAGGAAAGGTCATTCTGAGGTCATTCTAGGAAGCATAGTATGACACACACGCTCAAGCCAGATCTCTCTCACACACACTCTCTCTCTCTCACTCACACACTCTCTCTCACTCACACACACACACACACACACACACACACACACACACACACACACACATATATATATATATATATATACACACACACACGCTTCTTCTCCCCCTTCACTTGTAATATAGCTGAGTGGAAAGCGGATACCTTTCCCTCTCTCCCAGCCTCTGAGCTCCATGTAGACAATCCACAGAAAAGCCCTTAGGCCTGACCTTGTACACAACGGTGCAGTGTGTGTGTGTGCATTTGTACGCCAGAGACAAAAATCTGGCAACCCAGCAGAGAATTTCCTCTGGATTTATTCCCATTCCAAATTACACGCGACTGTGTAGAAAGATACCTTTTGTTGAAATGCCATTCTCCACACTTCAGCATTGAATGGGCGTCATTGTTATGGGTTTTGAATGGTGGCTTTTTACAGTAACATGATTCAATCTCTAAATTGTGATGTCAGTTAAGAAATGTTGGATGTTTTTAGATTGCATTCCTTCCAAAATTCCCAAAAAACAGAATATGTCGCCTCTCAGATATCAAGGCATTAGCTCAGTGGGATAACACGGTTAATGTGTATGCGTGTGTTTTGCCAGTGTGAGCAGTCCTATCTGATGCGGGAGCATGAGGACGTTCAGGAGCGGACCACCCTACGATACGAGGAGAGGATCACAGAGCTGCACAGCATCATCGCTGAGCTCAACAAGAAGATAGACGTGCTACAGGGCTCTACCATCAGGTGGGTGGTAGACACAAATGCACACTCACACACACAAGCAGACACATACATGCGCACATAGGCAGGCTAGGGTTGGGCGATATGGCCTAAAAATCATATCTCTATTTTTTTTCAAACTTAAGGGCAGTTCAATTAAAAAATATATTATTTTTTTCTCTAAATAAGCTTTGTTGTACATTTAAAGGTCAAATACACTGTATTTCAAAGAGTCAGCAATAATATAATGAATTAAGGGCTTGTGAAATTATACCTAGGCTAAATATAAGCCTTCCACATCCATAAGACCCACTAATAATTAAATGTTATCAAAATAGTTTAACCTGTTTTTTTGTTGTTGCAATAATCACTCATCTGGCTTTCATGTCTGTCTATGAAAATGCCCTATTTTGTTACCAATTTAACTAGAACCATGCGTAATGCACATTCACAAGTAATGACTAACTTTTTGTAGCAGGTATTATAGAAAATTAGCACAGGTCTCATAAACAATCTCTCAAGCCTAACGTGCCAGTGAGTACCCAGCTAATCTTTATATTTCAAATTTAACCAACTTGGATCTATGTGTTAGCTAACAAGGTAGAACAGTTGAATTGTTATGAACACACTCTTCTGTCCATCTCCAACTGTTTGAACACCATGCTAGCCTGTCCACTTTGTTCAGATGTTAAAATCAAGTGGCCTGCCTTATTTCTCAGACTGAGAACGAGTTGCCAATTCCTTATATAATTGTGTTTTATGCTTATTGCACATTTAAAAACACAGACCAGTATAACAGTCTTTAGCTAAAATGCTGCTTGCGATATGTGGTACCCCAATGCCACGCGACAAACTGAGCATTCATTTTCCAGAATCAATGTTCATTGATACTCTCGTTTTAGTAGTGTCCGCTCTGCACGCAACTACATGAGTAGTTGAGACGTAAAAATGGTATCGTTAGAAAAGGTAACTTCTCTATTACAGTAAAATAATGTCTCAATGTGTTTCGGTTTCCATGTGGACCAAACCTCAAACGCAAATAGTGAGTTGAAACTGCTTGTCAGAACTCTCAACTTTGTCAATGTTAGGGGGGGACGGGCTGTGTGTGTGTGTGTGTGTGTGTGTGTGTGTGTGTGTGTGTGTGTGTGTGTGTGTAAACCATAGAGGAAGAGGTGAAGTGAGAGGTTTCACTCTGGTTCAAATCTGTCCAAAATAAGGCCAATGGGTTTATGTTGGACCTGAGCTTTTTGCCTGCCTACCCGCCTTTGGGACAGCGACTTCCATTGTTAGGGCGGAGACCTGCATCACGTCATTATACACGGATCTCTGGTGTAAATGGGAAGGTGCACAGAGGAGCAAAGGAGACGAGACCAAATATACGTCATGAGAACAAGCGGACATAAACGCTCAAAATAACAGGCATTTGGAATATTGCGCAAAAACATACATTCAAATGAACTGAATATATCGCCCAGCTGTAATGCAACACACACACACACCACCTCCACCCTCAATTCCCTTAGGTACCCTAATTGTGCCTCCCTTTGATTGGAATCCCTTTTTCGTACCCTGTCGTATAACTCTCTTCCTCCGTTGTTTACTTACTGTAGTGAAATCAAAATGGCAGCATTTGCATCAGAGGCCTCCTAAATGTTTGTTTTCCTAGCTCAAGTGCCCTCTCCAGCCCTCTCCATAGGTGCTCAGCACACCGGAACAAACTCCTCTGACATAACAGGCATGGTTTTGAGTGCTAAGCAGGAACATTAACCAAACAATTCATTAGAATGAACTCAAGCATGGCAACCCCCCAAAATTCCTCCATTTCCAAAATGTGTACTGGTTTTTGATTAGGTTCATTATAAAGTCTGTTTTCTTTCATGCTCTGGTCATTTGTGTGTGTATGTGTTTGCATAAATTGTGCCATACCAATTCAGTGTATCCTGCGACATGAACAGAACAGCACACAAGTCTGTGAGTCAGTACTTTCTATTTGCCGACCTTGTGAGAACTCTGCGATGTGAATTTACTGCCTGGTTATTTATTTCACAGATGTACAATAAAGATTGTATCAAATCAATTAAATGCAGTCAAACAACCCTATAATTCAGATCTACTGCCAGGACTTGACGTATCAATGTTTGGTGGTAGCAGCAGTGAGGTTGTCTGTGCAGTACTACTTTCACCAATAGAGTTTATTATTTCAATATCACATGCATACGGAATATTCACATAGTCCTATATGCTTGTGCATATATTTAAATACTAATGCCGAGAAGTTCATCTGAAGCACGTACTGTACATATGCGCGCACACACACACATACAGTATTCACACCCCTGACTTATTCCACATTTTGTGGTTTCAGCCTGAATTCAAAATTGATATATATATATTTTTAAACCCATCTACACACAATACCCCATAATGACAAAGTGAAAGCATGTTTTTAATTTATTGAAAGTGAAATATCAAATTTACATACAGTAGGTATTCAAACCTCTGAGTCGGTACTTTGTAGAAGTACCTTTTGGCAGCGATTTACAGCTGTGATTCTTTCTGGGTGAGTCTCTAAGAGTTCTCCACACCAGGATTGTGCAACATTTGCCCATTATTCTTTTTTCAATTATTTAAGCTCTGTCAAATTGGTTGTTAATCATTGCTAGACAACCATTTTCTCAGGTCTTGCCATAGATTGAAGTCAAATCTGTAACTCGGCCACTTAGGAACGTAAGCATCTCCAGTGTAGATTTGGCCTTGTGTTTTAGGTTATTGTCCTGCTGAAAGGTGAATTAATCTCCAGTGTAGATTTGGCCTTGTGTTTTAGGTTATTGTCCTGCTGGAAGGTGAATTAATCTCCAGTGTAGAATTGGCCTTGTGTTTTAGGTTATTGTCCTGCTGAAAGGTTCTCCTCTAGGCTTTTGCCTGTGCTTAGCTCCATTCTGTTTCTTTTTTTATTTAACAACTTTCAGTCCTTAATGATTACAAGCATACCTATAACATGATGCAGCCACCACTATGCTTGAAAATATGGTACTCAGAGAGTGGTACTCAGGAATGTGTTGTATTGGATTTGCCCCAAATATAAACCTTTGTATTCAGGACTAAAAGTCATATTCCACATTTTGTTTGTAGTATTACTTTATTGCCTTGTTTAAAACAGGATGCATGTTTTGGAGTATTTTTATTCTGTACAGGCTTCCTTGTTTTCACTCTGTCAATTAAGTTAGGTATGTGTGGGGTACAGGGATGAGGTAGTCATTCAAAAATTATTTTAACCACTAGTCCATGCAACTTATTATGTGACTTGTTAACCACATGTTTTACTCTAATTTATTTAGGCTTGCCATAACAAAGGGGTTGAATACTTGTTGACTCGAGACATTTCAGATTTTTCAGCATTTTTATTAATATGTAAACATTCCTAAAAACATAATTCTACGTTGACATTATGGGGTATTGTGTGTAGGCCAGTGACACAATCTCAATTGTAATCAATTTTAATCAATTCAAGCTGTAACACAATAACATGTGGGAAGAGTCAAGGGGTGTGAATACTTTCTGAAGGCACTACGTGCGGTATGGGGTCAGTCAGCTTGCATTTCACATGGAAAATTTCCATATTTGAAAAGGACAAATTCTCACAACCGGTATATACTGTATGAGAGGTATATATTTCCATATTTAATAATGCATAGCTAATCACATGAAATGGCTGTATATTGCCGTTTTACAGATGAACTAATGTTAAGCCTACAGTATATAGGCTGCATCTCAGAGGGGTCAAAGAGACATCTAAAGGTTCTCTCAGGTAATTTTTTCCAGATATTAACCATGTTAACTATATTCAAAGCTTTTAGGATTCACACGATGCACGGTTACTGTGTCTGCTATTATTAGACGAATAGCTCATACCCTACAAAACAAAAAGATCTGTAATTTCTTCTTCTAGATTCTGTACACCATCATCTGGTGCGTGTGTGCGTGCGTGCGTGCGTGTGTGTGTGTGTGTGTGTGTGTGTGGTCATGAAAACAACATTGAAGTAAAAAAATGGAATTTGTAAGAAAATATGTGTGAGTCATACCCGTCTTGTTGCCAGATCTGTTTATGCTTTAGCCGATGCCATTTGCCATGACAGCGTCATCCAAGCACAAACATATCTGGCAACAAGGCTACTGTCATATCTGTTGGACCTAACTCAGACATAACTTTGTGACCCTCTGTCTCCCAGGGAGGAGGATGAGTTTTCGGAGCTGCGTTCGGAGCTCAGCCACAGCCAGCAGGAGGTCAATGAGGACGGACACAGCCTGGACCAGGACGGGGCGTCCGTCTCACTGCCTGAAAACCACTCCACCCTGGTGACCGCCGACATGGGTAAGGAAGGACCCAATGTGCCTGTCCTGCTTGACTGTATATCAAGTTAAAACTTCTTACGGCTATACGGCTATCGATATGACAACAGCCAGTGAAAGTGCAGGGCGCCAAATTCAAAACAACAGAAATCTCATCATTAAAATTCCTCAAACATACATGTATCTTATACCGTTTTAAAGGTAATCTTGTTGTTAATCCCACCACAGTTTCCGATTTCAAATAGGCTTTACAGCGAAAGCACCACAAACGATTATGCTAGGTCACCACCGACACAGAAAAACACAGCCATTTTTCCAGCCAAAGAGAGGAGTCACAAAAAGCACAAATAGAGATAAAATTCATCATTAACCTTTGATGATCTTCATCAGATGACACTCATAGGACTTCATGTTACACAATACATGTATGTTTTGTTTGATGAAGTTCATATTTATATTAAAAAATGCATTATGCATTGGCGAGTTACGTTCACTAGTTCCAAAAACATCCAGTGATATTGCAGAGAGCCACATCATTTTACAGAAATCCTCATTATAAATGTCGATGAAAATACAATTGTTAGACATGGAAATATAGGTAAACCTCTCCTTTGTGCAACCGCTGTATCAGATTTCAAAACAACATTACGGAAAAAGCAAACCATGCAATAATCTGAGAACGGCACACAGGGAAAAAAACAAATATCCGCCATGTTGGAGTCAACAGAAATCAGAAATAACATTATAAATATTCCCTTACCTTTGATGATCTTCATCAAAATGTACTCCCAGGAATCCTAGTTCCACAATAAATGTTTGATTTGTTCGATAACGTCCATTATTTATGTCCAAGTAGCTACTTTTGTTAATCCAAACGCTCGTGCAGGTCCAGCCAAATGTTGGACGAAAACTTCAAAAAGTTATATTACAGGTCGTAGAAACATTTCAAACTTCATTTCATCCGGCCCCGCATCACAGTAGAAGCCTCATTCAAGTTTCTAAAGAAGGTTGACATCTAGTGGAATTCTTAGGAAGTGCAACATAACCAATATCCCACCGTGTATTCAATGGGGGCTGAGTTGAAAATCAACCAACCTCAAAAATCTTCCCACTTCCTGTTTGGATTTCTTCTCAGGTTTTTGCCTGCCGTATGAGTTTTGTTATACTCACAGACATCATTCAAACAGTTTTTGAAACTTCAGAGTGTTTTCTATCCAATACTAATAATAATATGCATATATTAGCAACTGGGACTGAGGAGCAGGCCGTTTACTCTGGGCACCTCTGGGCACCTTTCATCCAAGCTACTCAATACTGCCCCTGCAGCCATAAGAAGTTAAGCTAAACCCATGTACAATCAACTCCTGATAACGGCACGTTACTTAAGTGCAAACTCTGTTTAAGAGCAGTGAAATTCACCCAGACCCGATTGCATTCTTTTGACTTGCTCCAAATATCTGCATACTCCGTTTTAGTGGACACATTCACAACAGTCCCAAGCCATTGGCTTCTACACAACCAGTAGAATGAATGCACATACAAAAGTATGTGGACAACCCTTCAAATGAGTGGATTCTGCTATTTCAGCCACACCCATTGCTGACAGGTGTATAAAATTGAGCACACAGCCATGCAATCTCCGTAGACAAACATTAGCAGCAGAATGGCCTTACTGAAGAGCTCAGTGTCTTTCCATGTGGCACCGTCGTACAAGTCAGACTTTCCAACAAGTCAGTTAATTTAATTTCTCCCCTGCTAGAGCTATGCTAGAGCTACCCCGGTGACCTGTAAGTGCTGTTTTTGTGAAGTGGAAACAACTAGGAGCAACAACTGCTCAGCCGCGAAGTGGTAGGCCACACAAACTCACAGAATGGGACCGCCAAGTGCTAAAAATCGTCTGTCCTCGGTTGCAACTCTCACTACCAAGTCCCAAACTGTCTCTGGAAGCAACGTCAGCACAATAACTGTTCGTCAGGAGCTTCATGAAATGGGTTTCCATGGCCGAGCAGCCGCATACAAGCCTAAGTTCACCATGCACAATGCCACGCGTCGGCTGAAGTGGTGTAAAGATCGCCGCCATTGGACTCTGGATCAGTGGAAACGAGTACTCTGGAGTGATGAATCACGCTTCACCATCTGTCAGTCCGACTGACGAATCAGGGTTTGGAGGATGCCAGAAGAACGCTATCTGCCCCAATGCATAGTGCCAACTGTAAAGTTTGGTAGAGGAGGAATAATGGTCTGGGGCTGTTTTTCATGGTTCGGGCTAGGCCCCTTAGTTCCAGTGAAGGGAAATCTTAACGCTACAGCATACAATGACATTCTAGACGATTCTGTGCTTCCAACTTTGTGGCAACAGTTTGGGGAAGGCCCTGTCCTGTTTCAGCATGGCAATGCCCCTATTCACAAAGAGAGGTTGATACAGAAATCTTTTGTTGAGATCGTTGTGGAAGAACTCGACTGGCCTGCACAGAGCCCTGACCTCAACTCTATCGAACAACTTAGGGAAGAGTTGGACCGCGGACTGCGAGCCAGGGCTAATCGCCAAACATCAGTGTCCGACCTCACTAATGTTCTTGTGGCTGAATGTTAGCAAGTCCCCGCAGCAATGTTCCAACATCTAGTGGAAAGCCTTCCAAGAAGAGTAGAGGCTGTTATAGCAGCAAAGGGGTGACCAACTCCATATTAATGACCATGATTTTGCAATGAGATGTTCGACGAGCAGGTGTCCACATACTCTTGGTCATGTAGTGTTTAAACTCTCACTGATCAACTGCTTTGATCAGTGGTTCTTTTGAATCATCTCTCCCATAGAGAGACTGTTCCCTATCTGTGTATGTCCTCCCTTGATGAATGGCCTGTTACAAACCAGTGGCTATAGGGTTGATGGCACACAATACACATTTATAGGCTTCTACAGGAGCAGTTATGTGTGTGTACATGTGTGTCTCTGACAGAGTGAGTGTGTGTGAATGTGTGTGTGTTTGTGCACTCTCCCACAATGTACAATTGATTCAGCACTCTGCTAAATCAATTTTCCACTGTGGGGGAGTGCACAAACACACTGTTGGGTCTGTAACAGAACCATTTCCCCCAAACAACACTGCACTGCACGGCAGTTCCTTCAAGATGCTATTAATAGTCCCCTCTATCAGTGGTGCTGAGAGCACCCAGCAATCAGTTGTCAACGGTAAAGAGCTTCATCGGTTTTTCTTATTCATCATCCTCAACGTTTAGCAGAGCGCTAGAAAACATCTTTCAATCTTCGCAGTCCTTCATCCCTGGCTGTAGCCGTGGCAATCTTATCCCCACATGAACAGGATTTCACCAGTCAGGAAATTGTTTTCAAGTTTTATTCATCTTCACATTCCTTCGCACTGTGCTAATTGCATTTGCATTGTTGGCAGAATCTGCACTTAAGGGGGGCACTTGGGGAAATACATCCGCCACTCTCCACATTTTAATTTCCCACACAATGTACCCAGGCTCTGTTTGGTCTTGGACAATAATAATCATCATCATCTTCATTATTATTTTGGATGCAATATGGAAGCAGATGCTAACCATCGACATGCATGTCTTTGCTGCTTTGCAGGGATTGTTATTAATATGCTAATTGAAATTAGTTTCCGATGAGCTCATTTGATTACCTCTGGAGATAAAAAGTTGAGAGTGAATAGGGAACGGAAGCTCTGAAAGTGATGATGAAGCTTTGGTTGGAGCTAGTTACAACCCCAGGGTTGTGGGTTTGATTCCCGCAGGTCTTAACTGTAGGTTAATGTACGGAATGACAATATTGTCATAATATATCATAAAAAAGAATGGTCCTGCTTGTATCTTCATCACTGTTGTCTTTCTCTCAGATAGTTATGTGGTGTGTGTTGTGTTCTAAGCAGAAGATGTGTGTTATGTGTTTTACTAGCCTGCAGCATTCCTCCAGTCAGCCTCGGGTATTCAGTTAAACCATTAAGCACATGGCCTGTTATTAGTATGTCACTAGTTCTCTTTCTTTCTTTTATTTGACCTTTATTAAACTAGGCAAGTCAGTTAAGGACAAATTCTTATTTTCAGTGATGGCCTAGGAACACTGGGTTAACTGCCTTGTTTAGGGGCAGAACAACAGATTTTTACCTTTTCGGCTCGGGGATTCGATCTTGCAACCTTTCGGTTACCAGTCCAATGCTCTAACCACTAGGCTACCTGCCGACTAGTACACAATGCATCATCACTATGCTGCTATGCTAACAAGGTCACCTTACCCATGCAGACTACAGTAGTTGTGTTGTTCTTTGCACATTGAGATTTTAACTATTTTCTCCTAGGTCTGTGTATCTGGCTCTAGCCCTATTATTTCTCCCTGTATCAGGCACACTGGCATTCATTCATCTGATACCAGATCAGTTTATTTGACCCTGGCCCTGGGCTTCCTTGTTGTAGACTACTGCAGTGACCTCAACTCTGTTTGTAAACATTGATCTGTTCCTAGACCAGTTACATCTGACCCCGGCCCTGTGTTTTCTCCATGCAGACAACTGCAGTGACCTGAACTCGGAGCTGCAGCGGGTTCTGACGGGGCTGGAGAGCGTTCTGTGTGGGAGAAAGAAGAGCACATGCAGCCTGTCTGTGGCCGAGGTGGACCGCCAGATAGAGCAGCTGACCACCGCCAGCGAACACTGTGACCTCGCCATCAAGGTAAGACACCAGGAAATGACTTGCGGCGAAGACTGAGACCCGTTCTAGAAAATCCATTTCCTTCCTCATTATAAACACAATTAATTGGGAGTTAACAGAAAAGGATGATAAAGAGTGGCCAGAGTGAGAAAAAAACAACATGCAGGATAGATGAATATAGGTGAACCCAATACTGGTGTGCAAACCTCTCCTATCAAATGCATTCACAGACACTGTAAATAAAAGAGAGTGAGATTAGTTCTAATAACACACACTGTCATATGATGTTGAACTGTCCTGCTGGAAAACCTGAGCCACTTCCAGTAATCAGTCAGTAGGGGTCCTGGGGTGACCCTGGGTTGGACCCAGCAGTAACCAACCGCCTGTTTCAGCCTGGGGGCCGGGGCCTGTGTGAGTCAGACTGATGTCAGCCTAATGTCTGACTGATGGGGGCGTGATGGTGGTCCCCACGGTGATGCTTCAGCTCTGGTAATGGAACCCTGTCTGCCTAGTTGTCGTCTTCGCAGCGATGTGAGTGCCAGCAGTCCTGATGGGAATTCAGTCTGCTAGCTATTGGTTTCCTCGCAAAATTATTATACAACACACACACACACATACATACACACTGAAAGATGAGGGGGGGTGAGAGAGGCAGAGTGAAGGACGTAGAGAGAGCAAGCGATAGACTGAAGGGAGCTCCTTGCCTCATACACCTAGTGATTTCACTGAATATGAGCTGACGGCTCAATGGAAATATGTCCTTGGTGTTAAGACTACTAAATGCTTGACAGACAATCACCATCACTGGCATTCCTTTAGTGACAGTCACAGCCCACTGTAATGTGGGATAATGGATTTACTTGGCTTTATTTAGCCAAGTAATAGATAGCCAGCAATAGATAGCTAAACAAACTAAAAGTATGTACACACCCCTTCACATTAGCAGATTTGGCTATTTCAGCTAAACCTGTTGCTGACAGGTGTATAAAATTGAGCGCACAGCCCTGCAATCTCCATAGGAAAACATTGGCAGTAGAATGGCCCATACAGAAGAGCTCAGTGACTGTCAACGTTGCACCGTCATACAGTAGGATGCCACATTTCCAACAAGTCAGTTCGTCAAATTTCTGCCCTGCTAAAACTGCCCCAGTCTACTGTAAGTGCTGTTATTGTGAAGTGGAAATGTATAGGAGCAACAACGGCTCAGCTGCGAAGTGGTAGGCCACACAAGCTCACAGAATGGGACCGCTGAGTGCTGAAGAGCTTATCGCATAAAACTTGTCTGTCCTCGGTTGCAACGCGTTAGCACAATAACTGTTCGCTATAGCATACAATGACATTCTAGACGGTTCTGAGCTTCCAACTTTGTGGCAACAGTTTGGGGAAGATCTTTTTCCTGTTTCAGCATGACACTGCCCACATGCACAAAGCTAAGTCCATACATAAATGTTTTTTTGTGACTGGTGTGGAAGAACTTGACTGGCCTGCACAGAGCCTTGACCTCAACCCCCCGGAACACCTTTGGGATGAATTGGAATGTCGACTGTGATCCAGGCCTAATTGCGCAACATCCGTGCCCGACCTCACTAATGCTCTTGTGGCTGAATGGAAGCAAGTCCCTGCAGCAATGTTCCAACATCTAGTGGAAAGCCTTCCAAGAAGAGTGGAGGCTGTTATAGCAGCAAAGAGGGTACCAACTCCATATTAATGCCCATGATTTTGGAATGAAATGTTCGACGAACAGGTGTCCACATACTTTTGGCCATGTAGTGTATCTACATTTTTTTACAAACAAATTGAACTTGGCTATCAAATTCAGTTTGTGATTCCAAAACTGAATCCTAAATCCTAAAACGTGATGTGAAAGAAGTCATTGAACACTGTTCTTGTATTTAATTTCTCTCCCTTTTGTTGGCTGGTCACAGTGGACAAAACCAGTGCTAATCGATTAGGATGAGGACAAGAGCTTTCTCCTTGTGCTTGAAAGAGAGGACATCGAGCTGGCTTTTTCCATTATGAATCTGACCTCACTTAATCCTAATCCAATTACCTTTTGTGGGAAGAAAAATGGACGCCTTCACATTTCCAGTTGAGGCTTAATCCCAAACCGATCCCTGGAGTCGTCTCTAGACTGAGTTGTCCTAATGGTGTCACCCTCACAAAAACACATCTAAAATAACGGAATGTATGTTAGTTGATAGAAACAATTATTGTCCAATGAGTATGAGAGGTGGATCGGATACCATTTTTCC